>NW_024412413.1:49622735-49771158 GCF_014898765.1 Herpailurus yagouaroundi
GAGGGAAGGAAGGAAGGAAGGAAGGAAGGAAGGAAGGAAGGAGGGAAGATAATGAACAAACCATCTTCTGGTTTCCATCTCAGGTCCTTCCAGCCCCAGCCACTCGGTTTCTAATGTAACATTCTAAAATGCGCATCTCATCAGGTGGGCGATCATTTAAAAAAAAATCCTTCAAATCCCTCCTATACCCATAAACACTTAGCATGGTACTGGCTTTACATTCTACTATTCACCATCCCCACCAGCCTCATTTCTGACCACTCTCCCATAAGCATCCTGTGGTCTACGCAGCATTTCCCGAATAGATGTGCCATGAACAAATAGTCCTGCGGATGGCGAAATCGGGCCGGCTCATCACACTGTTGAGCGATGAACTGAGGCACATTAAATCGTGTGAGTTGATGTGAGCAAAAATCCATTTGAATCAGGGAGTGCCAAATAGAAAGTCGTTAGGAGTGCTCTACCAACAGGAGCCAGGGGCAAGGTTTTTACAGATAAGATATGGAAGCAAAGCAAGGACAGTGTTTGATTGACTCTAGTCTACATTGTTTGGGAAAGCCTAGTTGGCTGTTGGCCATCTGTTGTTCTTCTGACCCCTGAGGCATTTACAGGAACTGCCTCTGGCTTAAATTTGGGGTGGTTTAGGCGAGCTACCAAGGCATTAGAGCCTCCTCAGTCTAAGGGCCTCCTTGTTTGATTCCTCTAACAACACTGTATCTCTGTTGTAAAGAATCACCAAGCACGTTGGCATATTAAGAAGACCCGTATAACTAACATACCGGACCAAGCGTGCATTTAAAAAGGAAAGCTGTTTAGGAAACTAAAGTTTGTTTAGTCCAGGTCTGAAAACTTTTTTGTGTAAGGAACAAGGATGAACCAGATGTCATGGAACACAGTTTGGGAAATACTACTCTATATGACCTCTTACGGTTTCCTGTGCACCCCACGCCAACCCACCCCCCCCCATCTTCCCATATTCCCATGCTTTACTTTTACAGAAGACCCCTCCGCCTTCTAAGCTTCGAGAATTTCTTTCTTTCTTTCTTTTTTTTAACGTTTATTCATTTTTGAGACAGAGAGAGACAGAGCATGAACAGGGGAGGGTCAGAGAGAGAGGGAGACACAGAATCTGAAACAGGCTCCAGGCTCCGAGCTGTCAGCACAGAGCCTGACGCGGGGCTCGAACTCACAGACCGCGAGATCATGACCTGAGCCGAAGTCGGCCGCTTAACCAACTGAGCCACCCAGGGGCCCCGTAAGCTTCGAGAATTTCTATAAGCCCATTCTGTAAGGCTTAATGCAGAGTCACTTCCTCTGAAAAGTCCCCTCAGGGAGAATTCCTCACCCTCTCCTCCTGCTGTCTGTTGTATCTGTTACCCGCCTCTGTCACAACACTCGCCTCGTTTACCATTCCTGCTTATTTTCTGAATCTTCCATTAAACTATGGCTCCTCAGGGATCTGGGGTCATTCAACTCTGCACCCTCCATCACCGATTCCCGTGTAAGTGTGATCAAGGACTAGTCTATTCAGGCAACGTAACATTGAAACTTAGGCCCATGCTATCAAACATGAGGAGGGGGATAGACTATGAGGAATATTCCAAGAAATATGGACTCTGATTCCATTATGCGAAGGGTGCTTTGCCTCCTTTTGTGGGAAGGCATACAGGAAATAAAAGATACAGCCCGGCGGGAGGTGGCCTGGGCTGGACCTACCCATCCTGATTAAAATCCATTCAACAGTCTGCGAGTGACTTAATGGGTTGTCCAAATTCCTAAGATTTTCATTGTTGCCACTGCCCGCCTCTGCAGATGGGAAACAAACAGCCCATCTCCAGCCCACTTAAAACACAGATAGATGCCTCCCAAAGCACAAGTTTGCCCTGGAAACTTGTCACAGTTGGGCCAGCTGCCTGTGTTTTTACTTTCCGGATTCCCCGCACAGACAGGGTGGCTCATGTCGTTGTAGAAAGAAAAAAGAAAAAAAAAAAAATAGCCGAAGGACGCAAGCAAAAAATAAACATGTGACCCTTTCCAATTTAATAATAAAAACTGTGACATTTATTTCCAACTTTGTATAAAATGAAAAAGGCAGGGAGTTTGGGTCATTCGACTTCATACCACCCAGCACCTGTTACAGAGCATGGAACCCGGCAAGTGCTCAGAAATGTGTGATAAATTAATTTCTGGAGAACGTGGCAGTCACTAAATAAAGTGTCTTGGCCGTTCAGCTGTTAAACCAGCTCACCGAGCTACCAGCCTGAAAACTTTGTATTTCCGCGGACAATGACTAGCCGTGCCTCCCGCTCCTTTAAGCAATGATCATTCTAGGTTTCTCTCTCAGGTGCACATAGAAGATAATCACGTCTAGGTGTTCCAAAGCAACTTGGTTAACTGTGTTGTCTAAAGAACTAGGCGGTGGGGTGCCTGGGTGGCTCAGTCGGTTAAGCGGCCGACTTCGGCTCAGGTCACGATCTCACACTCTGTGAGTTCGAGACCCGCGTCGGGCTCTGTGCTGACAGCTCAGAGCCTGGAGCCTGTTTCCGATTCTGTGTCTCCCTCTCTCTGACCCTCCCCCATTCATGCTCTGTCTCCCTCTGTCTCAAAAATAAACGTTAAAAAAAATTTTTTTTTAAATAAAAAAATAACTAGGTGGGAGAACATGATCTCTTCCCAGTTGGTTTCTTAAGAAATTTTAAGCCAATTCCAAATGACAGAGGCTCACTCTGCTCTTACGTTCTTCGCGTTGCCCGGGAAACAATTCTGTCCTATAATTGTACCCAGGTCGATTTTCTGCGCCTCTCTTCCGTGTCCTGTGTTCCAGAAGGCTCACCCCGTGACTGCATCACCTGGGCTCCTCTGCCCTCTAACTGCCAGCTTTGTTTAACCCCGTGAAGGGCTATTAGCAGGATGTCAAAAGGTAGGAGTGAAAAGCAGTCACACATTTCTTCCTGCCCCTCCCAGCCGGGCAGTGATCCTGGCAATGACCACAGGCTTCTGTGACTGGAACTCTTTCCAAGGCTCCAGTTCACCTTTCCTTCCCTCTTTTGGCCTCGGGCTGGTGGCGGAATCCCACAGTGGGCTGTCTGTGGCTAGACCTGCTGACTCCTTTCAATCTCCCCCCACCTATGCAATAGTTTCTTCAGTAAATTATTTCCAGTTAAAATCTGAGTGTGCCTTCTGGGGGATGCGCCATGTTAAAGAGTTCCATTCTTATCCTAAGCGCATCGGGAAACCATTGAAATGTCTTAGGCAATGAGGGGGGGGGGGCAAAGTCACAATTAAATTTGAATTTCAAACATATAACTCTGGCTACAGTTGAGGATGTAGATGGGAAAAAGAGAGTGCATAGGGGTAGGTCATTTAGGAGACTGTCGTACTGGTCCAGAGGAGAAATGACAGTGGTTTGGGGTTGGTATCTGTTAAAGGTGGGGCTGGTGGAGGCAAGAGGTGTTTGAATGTAAAATCGAGAGAGGCTAGTGATGGATCTGATACAAAGAGAGGGAGGGAGGTGAGGCATTGAGATGTCAAAAGTAATTCCTTGCTTGGCTTCTAGTCATGCTACGTGCTAAGAAATGTAAGTGGAAAGCTAGATTTCTAGGATAAAGCGCATGATTTTGATTTAGGGCGCATTCACTTTGAGTTGTCTTTGTGTTCTCTCAGTAGACAAATGCACAAGTCTAATAACTCAGATTAGAGATCTAGACCGGAGATTTGTATCCGAGAGTTGTCTCTACATAGCTGTTAATTAACCCTGTGAATTACAACTCCTGGGAATACGAAAAGCTTTCAATGTTCCAGACAGAAATTTTACAGATACTTTTTAAGAAACCCTAAAAATAGGGTGCTTGGGTGGCTCAGTTGGTTAAGCAACTGACTCCTGATTTTGACTCAGGTCATGGTCTCACAGTTTTTGTGGGTGCGGACCCTGCCTGGGATTCTCTATTCCTCTCTCTCTCTCTTTCTCTCTCTGTCTCTCTGCCCCCCCTCCCCGCTCGCACGTGTGCAGGCACTCTTTCTATCTCCCAAAATAAATAAACACGAAAAAAGAGACCCTAAAAATGAAGACACATGACAAATACGTGAAGTGGAATGCCATTTGGTTTTTTAGGTCAGACGCATATATCGTAATGCAAATATTAAAAATTTAACCTAATAAAAAGGGCTATTTTTGATTAAGGACATACTATATCATTTTTCTTATTTCCCAAGTCTGATGCAAAACAGTGCGTACGAGAGGATGTATGCTAAGTGAGCAAAGTGGTATACTTATGTTCTCAAAAGATACTTTTCCTTTTACCCTGAAATGCTAGTAGTTCATATTGCACAGTTAAGTTGAGTTGTCATGGTAACTGACTGCGGAGGATTGCGGTCACATTTGCGCTATGATTTGTGCCGTGTCCTAGCCGTATGGCCGGGGTCCCTATTTGTCTCACCCGCATTCGCTCAAAAACAACTTCTTCTTGCTCTAGAATCCTTTCGTCAGAAATTGCCAGAGAAACTTTCCTAGATTCTGTAGCCTCTAAGAGTATTTACTGAAAATGATCCTACTGTCGGATCTCATCTTTATCCATCTTATAATCAAAATGGCTATGTCTGACCATGTAGAACAACAAAGTTGTCCATTTTTGTAAACAAAAGACATTGTTTTGGTTATAAATGTACATACATTCCATACACATATATACGTGTACTGAAACATCCCATTGCTTCCTTTTGGGAGCCTGAGTGGCTCAGTTGGTTAAGTGTCTGACTTTGGCTCAGGTATGATCTCACAGCGTGTGAGTTAGAGCCTCATTATCAGGCTCTCTGCTGTTAGCCCAGAGCCTGCTTCAGATCCTCTGTCCCCCTCTCTCTGCCCCTCCCCTGCTCGTGTGTGTGTGTGTGTGTGAATGTGTGTGTGCTCTCTCTCTCTCTCAAAAATAAATAAAATGTTTAAAAATGCTTACTTTTGCCATTTGCAATCTGCTCTAGGATTTTCTATTCTATCCTACTTAGGTTTTTAAAATGCTGATTAAGGTCCACCAGCTTGACCTCATAATTCACTCTTGGATTAAACTTCCAGGCTGGAAAGTGTCCTCTAAATCCTGGTTTCTTCACCAGTTTTAGAGATCTCTGCACCGTTAATGCATCCTTGGAGTCTCACATTGAAAGGAGGAGAAAAATGACCAGTGACATAAGCAGCTATATGAGGACACAGGCACATGTGTATGCGGGTCTTTGTCACGGTCCCAGGAAACTTGTCATTCTGTCTGCTCCCTGGAGGCACATGTATATGCGGGTCTTTGTCACGGTCCCAGGAAACTTGTCATTCTGTCTGCTCCCTGGGAGTTGATTTTGTTGCATCAGGCAGGCACATTTAAGAGAGATTCTTGCCTGGGCTTAACCACAAGAGAATTCGCGTTTCTGCTGAGCAATTAGTATATGTTTAACTTTAAGGACAAAGTACCTTGTGAGGAAGACCAGGTTCCCAGTTTCTTGCTGGCTGCCAGAAACTTCAGTACACAAGTACGTTCTCTTCATTTCTAGATCCAAGTTCCATTCTTAGCCTTATTTCTCCTTTAGCCTTACCTATGTGCTATTTTGTATTTTATGTATCTCTGAAAACCACTCCAGGTATGGTTTTTTTTTTTTTTTTTCCTCTCTGAAACATTGTGATACATAAAGGAATACGAGATATAAAGAAAAGTGGGAAGTAATCCAAGGAGGTAGTTAAGAACAAGAGCTCTGGAGTCAGGTGGCCTGATTTTAATTCCTGACTCTTTCACTCACTAGTGGGGATCTGAAAGAGCATATTACTTGATCTCTTTATGGGTTGGTTTCCTCGTGCATTAAATAAAGGAAATAAGGGCATCTTTCTCAAATGCTGATTGTGCAGATTATGAAAAAATTCCTGTGAAATACTTAGGAGAGTTTGTCATGTACAGTAAGCGCTCAATTAATTAGGTAATGTTAGCTATTGTTGTAAAAATTAGTATATTTGAGTTCATGACTGTTTCTGGACGCACGAATGCATAGTTATGCAAACGTGTAGCATAAAGAAACGTTGACAGCCCTCTACTCATCTGAAGCTACTGGAATGTGTAGGGAAATGGTGTTTTCATGACACCCTACTGCCTTCAGAAGGTTCACATGAAATTTTTCTACCTAGCTCTGTTAGTCTATTCGGCCTGCCACAGACTCGGCAGCTTAAACAACAGACATTTACTTTCTCATTGTTCTGGAGGTTAGAAGTCCAAGATCAAGGAAGGTGCCAGCAAATTCCACCTCTGGTGAGACCTCTTTTCCTGCCTGGTAGATGGCTGCCTTCTCCCTGTGTCCTCACACAGCCTCTTCTCTCTACGTGCACAGAGGAAGATCTCTGGAGTCTCTTTCTTTTCTTATAAGGACACTAGTTCTGTGGAGACATATGACCTCATTGAACTTAAATTATCTCCTCAAAGGCCCTGTCTCCAAATACGGTTACATTAGTGTTAGAAGTTCAACACGAGTGGGATGCCTGGGTGGCTCAGTCGGTTAGGCGTCTGACTTCGGCTCAGGTCATGATCTCACGGTCCGTGGGTTCGAGCCCTGCATCGGGCTTTGTGCTGACAGCTTGGAGCTTGGAGCCTGCTTCAGATTCTGTGTCTCCCTCTCTCTCTGCCTTCCTCTGCTGTCTCTCTCTCTCTCTTTCGCAAAAATAAATAAACATTAAAAAAAATTTAAAGAAGTTCAACACAAGAACCTGGCGGGGGGGTGGTGAGGGGGACACAATTCAGCCGATAACAGTAGCATTGGTAAAAAAAAAAAAAAAAAGAGAGAGAGCACAGGAACTGTCAAGCAGAGAGAAAAAATAAGAAACCAAACAACCAGAGAATGAGACTTTTCCAGCATGGAAAGGAGGAGACAGGGGAGGGGAGTCACTGGGGGAGGCCCTCGTGCACCAGAACGAACAGTTCAGGGGAAGCGGGGGTGCTGTTGACAGTGTTGTGGAGACTGTTGGAAAAACCCTGGCTATGCTCCATCTGAGAATCACAGCTTCAGATAACGTGAACCAGGCCGGGGCATCTCCTGAGAAGAGACACTTTCTCACGCCTTATATAACTGTTTCTGGTCAGGCTCGAAACGCCGTGGGAACTACTCAACGGCCCTTCTTGCTTCAGGATCAGTAGTAGCGTTCAGTACATTCGCAGACAGCCCCTCACTGCCTTGTCATTTTCGCTTGATCACTCATCACTAGCGAGGGCATTTTTTTCGGGTTTCATTTGCAAAAATCTCTAGGTGATGTCCCTTAGATAAAATTATAGTAGGAAGAAGGTAGTGACTCTGAGCGAACAGACCACCCACCCTTCCAGAACCAGGGAAGGGTGTGTGAGTGTGTGGGTACAAGCAACAGGTCTTGAAAATCAGTCACGTTTTATCGTAAGAAGATCCCCATCCTAGTTATTGTACCTAAAATGAGTCGATATAAAAGCTGAGATGAAATTTCTAACTTCCAAAGATTCTTATAGTCAAACCCCGGCCAAAACTAAGATAAACTGGGATTGAGACGGGACAATGACCAAATCTTTGTTTCCACAGACATCACACAACAATCGAGCTAATCGTTTCTACCTTTACCAACGATTAAAAATAGAAGTCGAAGATGGGGAAGGCTGAGGAGAAATGAGGGGGGAGAAGGATGAAGAAGAGGAGCTGGAGGGGGAGGAGGGGAAGAAGGAAGGAGTGGAAAAAGAATAAGAAAAGGGGGAGCAGACTGGGGAGGAGAAGGAGACGGGGGAGAGGTGGGGGGCAGAAGGGTAGTAAAAAGGGCTGTACACAAGAATCGGGTGGGGTCTCAGCTCTAGCTTCAATTGTCACCCTGGAAGTTACAATCTTTGGATTTTTTTTTTCAACGTTTATTTATTTTTGGGACAGAGAGAGACAGAGCATGAACGGGGGAGGGGCAGAGAGAGAGGGAGACACAGAATCGGAAACAGGCTCCAGGCTCTGAGCCATCAGCCCAGAGCCCGACGCGGGGCTCGAACTCACGGACCGCGAGATCGTGACCTGGCTGAAGTCGGACACTTAACCGACTGCGCCACCCAGGCGCCCCACAATCTTTGGATTTAAGTGTGAATGCTTGACACTTTGTGGGCCTGGGTTTCCTTCTCTGCACACGTACGGGCTAGTCCCCATCAGTGGTTTTGAAAGCTTTGCTGTTGTTGTTGTAGTTGTTCTCTTGTTCCCTTTTTTGCAATGAGATTCTTCTTACTAAACAAAAGGTTATAGGGGCGCCTGGGTGGCTCTGTCGGTTGAGTGTCCGACTTTGGCTCAGGTCATGATCTCATGGTGCGTGGGTTTGAGCCCGGCGTTGGGCTCTGTACTAATGGCTCAGACCCTGAAGCCCGCTTTGAATTCTGTGTGTCCCTCTCTTTCTGCCCCTCCCCTGCTTGCACTCTCTCGCTCTCTCTCAAAAATAAATAAACATTAAAAAAAAAAAACAACTCCTCTGGCTTAAAAAAATGAACAAAGAAATGAACCAAAGGGTGTAATACCCAACATGCAATTTAGACACAGGCAGAAGCCCTGGGTAGAAGCAGATGCAGAGTTCACTGTGTTAGGCAACTACTGCTCTAGGGGACCCCAGAGAGTGCTGGCAGCAATCTGGATGCTAGGGCCTCATCCCTCTCCAACCTGCCCCTGCCACCCTTGTTATGCCCCCTACCACTCCTGTGACGGGCGGTCCCACTGCAATGCCACTCGCAGAGCCCGTGTGATAAGCCTGCTTTCTGGTGGCCCTGCTGCCTGAATGCAGCTCTCGAGGTGCCTCAAAGACTGAGCTCGCTTCAACAGGAATCGGCCTATGCTGTACGGGCTTCTACTCTCTAAGAAACAGATTACAGTGCACTTGCAAATGTTTCCAAAAGCTTTCGAAATTGCCCCCGACGTACAGCACCCCCTGTATGGGAGCTACTGTGTGTCATGAGAGAGAACGGCAAAACACCAATCCCCACTCAGGTTCAGGCTGCTCCACACCGACTGTCTCTGCCACGGCGCAGCCTGACTCACCACCACGTAAAAAGACCCACACTGAAAACTCCGGCCTGAAATTCTTGTGGAACAATCCCGGGAACCACTCCACCACCACCATCGTGCACATGCACGGCCTCGGAGAAGCCTAATCTGAGTTCAGGCTGTTGCTAGAGCCCGCCTAGGAAGCCTGTAACCAAACCTCAGTCCAGGAGCCAAACCGTTTAATCCACTGGCATCAAACAGCTCAGAAAATGAACTAAATATAGAACGCCCAAGTAAGCCCTGAGGTTCTTTCCTTCCTATTTGAGTCCAAAAAGCTCTTCTGGACATCACACCATTAAACAAAGCAACGTAACTGACAAGCAGCGATGGCCAAAGCGAGTTCAGTTTTGGAAATAAACAAGGCTCTTAGCTTCCCCAAAGATTTGCCCTGCAGCTGTCACTCACTGGCAAGAGACAGAGCCAGGCTGGGTCAGTCGACACACATTTGGGGGATGACTTCAGGACTCCCCACATTGGGCTGCTCTGGGTCACTGATCATCAGAAACGGTCTACTTTGGCCACTTTTTTTTTCCCCTTTAAACAACATCAGATTGAAACCATTTTTTTCTCAGCAGCTTGTTCCCAGAACAAGGTATTTCCAAGTGAAAGGCAGTTATGTGAAATCTACCATCAGGACACAGAACACAAAGTTAAACATTTAATATATTTAAACAATCACGCTTGTATTTCTGTTTTGTTAGCCTAAAGCAACTCACTGATTCCAAGCATTTATCCCTTTCAGTGCCAACGTTGGGCAGCTGCAAATGCAGAAAAAGAGCACCTAGAAGCGAATTCCAAGATTTCAGGAAAGCTCACAGAAAGAGTGTGGTTCTCCAAGATAAGACCGCAGAGGCTAACTATCCAGCGTCTTTGCTGTAGGCTGGAATTATATCATCTTAATGGAGTAAATATTCTTTTTAAAATCTTACGCTGACCTAAAGTTTTGATTAGCAGTTATCTAAATCTGTGATTAGCTTAAAAAGAAAGAAAGTAAAAGAAAAAGAAAGAAAGAAAGAAAGAAAGAAAGAAAGAAAGAAAGAAAGAAAAAGAAGGAAAGAAAGAAACAAAAAGAAAAAGAATGATAAAACATTTATCATTGTAGTAGTCAAATGTTGCCTGGTCGATTTTATCTTTCCAAACATGGGACCCAGGAGATGGCAATAATAAAAGGAATCCTTGAGGGTGACAATATTGGAAAGTACTTAGAAATGATTTTAACGAAGTAATTAAGAAAAATGCAGCCACAGAACAATTTATCCTAGCCCTGCCTATGATAAGAGAGATTTAAAGACACATACGTGAAAAACTAGTAACAGAAGATTTATTAATAAATTACAATACATGTATAGAGTGCGAATCCCCAGCACTCACTAAAGGATGCTGCAGGTGCAAATTTATTGGAATGGAAGAAATATGTTCATAATATATTACTAAGTGAGAAATAATAGGTTACAAAGCAGTTTAGTGATGAGTGTAAATCGTAAGAGGGCTTGTCTACAGATGGTAGGATTGTGTGCATGTTGTACTTTTCATTTGTTTATCTATAATTTCTAACTTTTCTTTGTGCTTTGGTAATAAGGAAAAAATGAAGTGAACGATAAAAAACAAAAAATACATCCTGACCCAGAGAGATGGGAAACTCATGATACTAAATAACCGATAGATTTATGGTCATCAACAATGTAAATAAAATAGAATAAAAGATAACTGAAATAAATGCATGGTGAAGTTGAGAAAATCCGAAGTGTGGAATCTGGCTAACCCATGTCCTTGCTCCTCTCGTCTAGAATTTTCTCTCCACAGCCTACTCCTACTCCCACGTGTGTGAAGCTCTCTCTGACTTCTCCAGCCCTGCTTTTGAAAATTCCCTTTGCGCTAATTTTCAGAATCACATTAAACATTTTGTTATACCTTTTTTAAGGTGGCCACATTTATTTTGTACCAATGTTAGCTTTTTTTCCCTAGTTCTTTCCTTTTATCTCTCTTATCCTCCAACTATTTTGAAGACCCTTTGCGCCTAAGAAATATCCCTATACTTTTGTTTTTTTCTGGGGCCTTATCCCCCTACTTGGGTGGGGGAGTGGGGGGATCATCACAATATGGAACATAACCAGGGGCGCCTGGGTGGCTCAGTCAGTTAAGCGTCCGACTTTGGCTCAGGTCATGATCTCGCGGTCCGTGAGTTCGAGCCCCACGTCGGGCTCTGTGCTGACAGCTCAGAGCCTGGAGCCTGCTTTGGATTCTGTGTCTCCCTCGCTCGTTCTCTCTGCCCCACCCCTGCTCATGTTCTGTCTCTCTCTCTCAAGAATAAACATTAAAATTTTTTTTTTTAAATATGTGGAACATAACCAGCCCAGTGCCTTGCACGTCATCAGCATTCAATACACACCTGTCACGGTTGTTTATGTGACCTTTGCCTTTTATACCAGACTGTAAATGTCTTGTGGGATGAGTCACACCCTGCTTATCTTTGCACCTCCTTTAGTGCCTTCTGTTGACTTGTGCACATGACAAGAGCTCAGTAAATATTGGTAAGTAAAATGAGTGACCAAATTATGAGGACTGACTCTGGCTTCTTTTATCCTTACTGGACCATTCTAAGCCATTTCTATCTCCCTTTAGCTTAGAAGTTCTCAAGGCAGGGGCGGGGCAAGGGAAATTTTGCTCCCCAGGGGACATCTGGCCATGTCTGGAAACTTTCTGAATGTTCTGATGGGGGGGGGGGGGATGTTACTGGCATCTGGTAGCTGGAGACCGAGGACAACGCTGAACGTCCTACGATGCAAAGGACAGACTCTTTCAACAAGGAGTTACCCAGCCCAAAATGTCAAAAGTGCCAAGTTGAGAAACCCTGCTTTTGCTGTATGTGTCCCTATAAAAGCCACCCTCACACCATGCTCCTTTTCTCCCTCCCCTTCCACTGCCCAAATACACACATACTTAGCTTTTAGGGAGTCTCCAAGATTAAAACTAGAAATCTGTAAGCCTGGTTTTGTCATCTATTTACTGAAGGATAAGACCTGCCCCACCTACCTTTAAGCATGATTGTGAGGGTAATATAAATGAAGAAATCTTTAAATGCTTTTAGAAGCAGATGGAATATATTAAGAAGCTCTGCCAAGATACATCCTGAGGGGGAAAAGGGATACTTAGTAGAACATGAAACTCACTCCCTCACCAATAGATACATTTATTTTTCTATTCAGAGTCATCCGATAAGTATTATTTAAGCACTATTGACATAGAATTAAAAATGCTACTAGTTTTTTGCTAGAAAGAAATTGTGCAGTTTTACAACATGAAGGTAAAATGGAAATCATTTCTGGGCTCTAGGCAACTAGAAATATTTTTGTTAAGCTGAAAATGCCTTTTTTATTTGTCTTTTTGGGCATGAGGCAAGGTTGCAGAAAGTGTGGCCGAGTTAAACTCAGAACTTGTTACTACACCCACATAACCAGACAGTGATCGTTTTTGTTGAAGGTTTTGCTGGTAATGTTTCTGTGAACTTTGCCACTTTTGGTCTAGCTACCAAGATCCAAAGCTCTTGAATTCCTAGTCTGTAGATCATATGTGTTGAGAGATCAATTCTAAGGAAGTGACCATAGAAAATGTCAGAATCTACTGAATGAAAGGAGTTCTCAGAACTTAGGAATGTGAATCTCAAACAAAACAAAACAATATTGGAAGCCATGAGAATTGTTCTACAGCAACCTACATACATTGCCTCTTTGGTCAGGCTCCAAAGTGTTGATTTGCTCTATCAAGAAGGTCTAAAACATGCATGATTGTGTCTCGAGGAACCTAAGGCCCCCCGATCCCATAACTATAAAATCATGGTTGTGTGCACATATTTAAGAGACACTTTGGGTTTTCCATTCTTTTTGTAAATGTATGGCAAAGGCATTTTGCAGATGGGGCCCCTCTGAGAACATGAGCTGGTTGGGAAACTTGGGAGGAAGAATAGACGTTTCAAAATGTCTATAAGAAAGCCAAATGCCAAGTACACATAAGATCATTTTGAACCAAAGATGCAGTTGGGTGAATTAATAAGTTTGTCATCTGCTCAGTGAATTTTATAAGATGACATTTGTATAAATGTAGCAAAAGTAAGGTGTTGTGTTGGAGACAAAGAAGGAAAGAGGAGAAGCTTGGGGATCTATCTGGGAACATACATGCATGAAAATATGTCATCTGAGATATGTCATCAGACAATGAATGAGATGTATCAAGTGAGCAACAAAGCCAATCATGTCTATAGGTGAGAAGAAAGATATCATGGGATGTAGAGTGACAAGAAAGGATTCACGGGGATAAGAGACTTGGCCTTGGCCTTGAGTGACAGGTAGACTGGTCAGGTGAAAAGGAAGGGAAGGGAAGACATTTTTGAGAAAAGCATTAATGAGAGATATTCATTGGAAATCCCTGGGGAAATCTACCAGACATTTAAAGCAGAGATAACCTATCCTTCTCAAGCTGTTCCAAAAAATAGAAAGGGAAGGAAAACTTCCAGACTCATTCTATGAAGCCAGCATTACTTTGATTCCTAAACCAGACAGAGACCCAGCAAAAAAAAGAGAACTACAGACCAATATCCCTGATGAATATGGATGCAAAAATTCTCAATAACATACTAGCAAATCAAATTCAACGGCCTATAAAAAGAATTATTCGCCATGATCAAGTGGGATTCATTCCTGGGATGCAGGGCTGGTTCAACATTCGCAAATCAATCAATGTGATACATCACATTAATAAAAGAAAGGATAAGAACCATATGATTCTGTTAATCGATGCAGAAAAAGCATTTGACAAAATTCAGCATCCTTTCTTAATAAAAACCCTCGAGAAAGTCAGGATAGAAGGAACATACTTAAACATCATAAAAGCCATTCATGAAAAGCCCACGGCCAATATCATCCTCAATGGGGAAAAACTGAGAGCTTTCCCCCTGAGCTCAGGAACACGACAGGGATGTCCACTCTCACCGCTGTTGTTTAACATAGTGTTGGAAGTTGTAGCATCAGCAATCAGACAACAAAAGGAAATCAAAGACATCAAAATTGGCAGTGATGAGGTCAAGCTTTCACTTTTTGCAGATGACATGATATTATACATGGAAAATCCGGTAGACTCCACCAAAAAAGTCTGCTAGAACGGATACATGAATTCAGCAAAGTCGCAAGATACAAAATCAATGTACAGAAATCAGCTGCATTTTTATACACTAATAATGAAGCAACAGAAAGACAAATAAAGAAACTGATCCCGTTCACAATTGCATCAAGAAGCATAAAATACCTAGGAATCAACCTAACCAAAGATGTAAAAGATCTGTATGCTGAAAACTATAGAAAGCTTATGAAGGAAATTGAAGAAGATATAAAGAAATGGAAAAACATTCTATGCCCATGGGTTGGAAGAATAAATATTGTCAAAATGTCAATACTACCCAAAGCTATCTACACATTCAATGCAATCCCAATCAAAATTGCACCAGCATTCTTCTCGAAGCTAGAACAAGCAATCCTAAAATTTGTATGGAACCACAAAAGACCCCGAATAGCCAAAGTAATATTGAAGAAGAAGACCAAAGCGGGAGCCATCACAATCCCAGACTTTAGCCTCTACTACAGAGCTGTCATCAAGACAGCATGGTATTGGCACAAAAACAGACACATAGACCAATGGAATAGACTAGAAACCCCAGAGCTAGACCCACAAAAGTATGGCTAACTCATCTTTGACAAAGCAGGAAAGAATATCCAATGGAAAAAAGACAGGCTCTTTAACAAATGGTCCTGGGAGAGCTGGACAGCAACATGCAGAAGAATGAAACCAGACCACTTTCTTACACCATTCACAAAAATAAACTCAAAATGGATAAAGGACCTGAATGTGAGGCAGGAAACGATCAAAACCCTAGAGGAGAAAGCAGGAAGAAACCTATCTGACCTCAGCCGCAGCAATTTCTTACTCGACACATCCCCAAAGGCAAGGGAATTAAAAGGAAAAATGAACTATTGGTACCTCATGAAGATAAAAAGCTTCTGCACTGCAAAGGAAACAATCAACAAAACTAAAAGGCAACTGACAGAATGGGAAAAGATATTTGCAAATGACATATTGGACAAAGGGCTAGTGTCCAAAATGTATAAAGAGCTCACCAAATTCCACACCCGAAAAACAAATAATCCAGTGAAGAAAAGGGCAGAAAACATGAATAGACACTTCTCTAAAGAAGACATCCAGATGGCCAACAGGCACATGAAAAGATGCTCAATGTCACTCCTCATCAGGGAAATACAAATCAAAACCACACTCAGATACCACCTCACGCCAGTCAGAGTGGCCAAAATGAACAAATCAGGAGACTATCGATGCTGGAGAGGATGTGGAGAAATGGGAATCCTCTTGCACTGTTGGTGGGAATGCAAACTGGGTCAGCCGCTCTGGAAAACAGTGTGGAGCTTCCTCAAAAAATTAAAAATAGATCTACCCTATGACCCAGCAATAGCACTGCTAGGAATTTACCCAAGGGATACAGGAGTGCTGTTGCATAGGGCCACTTGTACCCCAACGTTTATAGCAGCACTTTCAACAATAGCCAAATTACGGAAAGAGCCTAAATGTCCATCAACTGATGAATGGATAAAGAAATTGTGGTTTATATACACAATGGAGTACTACGTGGCAATGAGAAAGAATGAAATATGGCCCTTTGTAGCAACATGGATGTAACTGGAGAGTGTTATGCTAAGTGAAATAAGTCCTACAGAGAAAGACAGATACCATATGTTTTCACTCCTATGTGGATCCTGAGAAACTTAACAGAAGACCATGGTGGGGGTGGGGGGGAAGGTTAGAGAGGGAGGGAGCCAAAACATGAGACTCTTAAAAACTGAAAACAAACTGAGGGTTGATGGGGGGCGGAAGAGAGGAGAGGGTGGGTGAGGGGTATTGAGGAGGGCACCTGTTGGGATGAGCACTGGACGTTGTATGGAAACCAATTTGACAATACATTTCATATTTTAAAAAAAGAAATTCAATGGAAATTCATGGACGCATTCCAAAAAAAGTATCACTAACGTTATTTTTATATCCAAGACGCTCTGCTAACATCCACGGATGCAAAACTGAACTAACCACACACTGCACCTTCATGGAGAGTACGTGGCCTAGTTTAAGGACAGCAGATACTACTATTATAATGCAGTGATCTCTGAAGGGAGGTCCAAAAACCCTCCAGATAATGTGCAAAATGATCTGTTGGGATGCAGGAGAAAACAACAAAGTTGCTAATTGTGTTTCTTCCTAACATAATCATTTTAATGTGCATACATTTTAGATGTATAAAAATGTACCACTATAGTAGGGTGTTTACATAATTTATAAATAGCTATACATATATTAGGGATGAACGCTCAAAAGGTTTGGTGATAACAGCACAGGATCAAAAACTAGTGGGGGTCCTGCTGTGGCGGTCGCACTGGAAGTGCAAGCAAATCCCATGGGAATCCAAACCGTTGAGGCTGGACAATGTCCACATGGGACTGATGGGGGGCAGGGGTGAGGACAAAAGGAAGCAGAATGGTACAAAAAGGCTAGAGGGGGCAGATTTGGGACAACATCTGGAAGTCGTGGGCCGCCTGATTTCACAAGAGCAGGTAGATGTTATAGAGGGGCTGCGGGGGCTAAATTAAGCTGTATGGGGGCAAATTCTCATCTGCAGAAAAGTAACGTGTCTGTCATTCAAAGACTCCACAGAAATTCTAGCTAGAGAAGAGTTAGTCTATAAAAGGTCAAGATCGTCTGCATTTTGCAAGTTTGCTGATTCTAAACCAGGTATAGAAGTCTCACTCTTTATAGTAAGTTAAACATTCATGGTTCATACCTTTCAAAAGCTTATATCCACAAACTAATATTTTCTTTTTTTTTTTTTAATTTTTTTAATGTTTACTTATTTTTGAGCGGGAGACAGAGCACAAGTAGGGGAGAGACAGAGATAGGGGGAGACACAGAATCTGAAGCAGGCTCCAGGCTCTGAGCTGTCAGCATAGAGCCAGATGCAGGGCTTGAACTCATGAACTGTGAGATCATGAGTGAGCTGAAGTCAGACGCTTAACCGACTGAGCCACCCACAAACTAATATTTTCTACTCAAGAACGAGGACTTCCTTTAAGAAACTACATAAGTCTGAACTCCCTTAGCCTATTACTTCCAAACTATCCAGGCTGTAAACAGAAGACACTTCCAAAGTGAAATCATACCTACTATCTACTAATGTCCCCTTGGCCTTTAAGAACAAAGACTATAGACTTAACAATCCCCATTCCTCATACTTGAGTTAGGTATAGTTTCTAGTGGAATATGACATTCCCCCATATCTGTGGGTTAGGGAAAAGGTGTATGTGGATGAAAATCAATTTACAAAATATTGCATGCAAGCCCAGAGGAAACACTGCTTAAACACCTTTAGTTTGTTAGTACGGAATATGAGAAGAAGTGCTAGCAATGAACACTGGAAAGAAAGAGCCTATAGCTGGAGATGCCATTAAATAGCAGAGCTCCACATTGTTAGGGTAATTATGCTGTGCTAATACACTATTCGGTATTAAGACACAGAAAGAAATCAGTGTCACTTGCGGCTGCTGGTTTGCATGGCTGCTAATGGATTAAATGCATTATACTCATTGTCATTTAATTCCAACCAGAACCTACTAACCTCATAAACACAATTAGAATGCAGACTCTCATCGAGGAGAAAGTACTTTTACCTGCTACCATACTATGAAATTCTTTTGGCTGCTAGTAAGGAAAAGAAATGCCTCTTCTGAGAGCTTTCAGCTAGCAAGTACCTGTAGCCTTCGTAAGCAAAAAGTTAACAGAAAGGAGACTCCAAATTCTTGGAGTGAGTGAATGCTTGAATGTTCATGGCCTACCACGAAAAGAAAATATGCCCTAAGAAAAATGAAACGTTAATAAATCCTTGGCCATCACCATAACATAAGTGAAACTTTTCCACAGGGAGGGACTAGAATTCTAAGATTCTTCTCTATCACACGTCACAATGGAGTGTACTCTGAAAGTCATTAGAGGTTCCTAGAAGAATAGAAGTGGTTCCAATAGACTGACTCTATTTCTCAATGTCAAGATGGAATGAGCTAGTAAGACTGCACTGGGGAAGACAGAAAAGATCAGAAACTAGAGTTCAAAGCTGGATTAGAGATGCTTCAAATTGTTTGTATAAAATGGAACCCAACATTGTGAACAAAAAATTGCACCATGGAGAATTATTTAACCCAACGTTACAAAAAAAGAAATGACCCATTGTCTTTCAAATTTAACTAATTAGCATTCTCTGGACATGAAAGTCATGTTTAAGTTTTTAAATATTAATAAAAAGAAAATCTAAATGCTTTTACTATATTGCTTCCGGTGGTAAGAGTTGGAAACAGCCATTTAAGCTTTCTCTCAATTCAAATATTACTTTTGCTTCATTTATCACCTGTCTGAAATGTCTTGAATGCCTTTCTCTAAGTGATAACATAGGAATCCATTAATGTGTCTCAAAGACAGCTGGACCACCCTAACAACCTACTAGGGGATTCAAAAGTTATATTTAATCAAGTGTAATCTCATCTGGAAAAGTTCTAAGTTCCTTACTAGAGCACATAATAAAGTACAGGCTAGAATTTGGCACTTAGTGGGGCTTTGCTGCTCTAATTTCCTTTTTCACTCTAGCCTCAAAGCAGTTTCTTAGACTTCAGGATGTTGATCTAGTTTGGGGGGCTGCAATTATGGAGGCTAGTTGTGCAATTACCAGCTAGTTGAGAAGGTTACATTATTCGGTTCAGTATATAACATTGTCGTAACTTACATTGTAGATGTAATTTACAGGACACCAATGAATGGATAGATGAATTGACAGGTGAGTATAGAGACAGATGAACAAATTCCACCAGAAGCCTGATAGTTTGTGCACTTCACAAAAAATGAACACCTGTCAACTCACTGTGTACATACCAATGATAGCAACTGTTAATGCGTATTCAGCAACAAAGAAACTTCTACTCAGCCTTCATTTTCCCATTCAGATAAAATTCAATCCTCACTTTAAATGAAACATATCTGGGGCGCCTGGGTGGCGCAGTCGGTTAAGCGTCCGACTTCAGCCAGGTCACGATCTCGCGGTCCGTGAGTTCGAGCCCCGCGTCGGGCTCTGGGCTGATGGCTCGGAGCCTGGAGCCTGTTTCCGATTCTGTGTCTCCCTCTCTCTCTGCCCCTCCCCCGTTCATGCTCTGTCTCTCTCTGTCCCAAAAATAAATAAACGTTGGGAAAAAAAATAAAAATAAAAATAAATGAAACATATCTGAACATAGAGGGGCGCTGGGGTGGCTCAGTTAGTTAAGTGTCTGACTTTGGCTCAGGTCATGATCTCATGGCTCATGCGTTCAACACTGCCTCGGCCCCCCCGCCCACACCCCCCCACCCGCATCAGGCTCTGTGCTAACCGCTCAGAGCCTGGAGCCTGGAGCCTGCTTTGGATTCTGTCTCCGTCGCTTTCTGCCCCTCCCCCACTCATGCTCTGTGTCTCTATCTCAAAAATAAATAAATATCAAAATTGTAAAAAATTTTCCAGAAACATATTCCTCAAATACTATTGTATGGATAATTTTATTATAATTAGTCCATACATTTTTTTATTGTTCTATCTTTAGAGAATGAAAATGTAATGTCCTTCAGCTATGGAATGAGAAAAAAAAAAATCCAATGCAGACTATTAATAGTAAATGTGTACTGTCCATGGAATTTATGAGCTGGAAATATTTTTAGAGATAATCTAGTCTAAAGACCCACCCAATGGAGAAATTCCCAGTAGACCATCCTGGACAGGAGAGTGCTGTCAGTAAGATGGTGACATAAGGTTTTCCCTGACTTCTCTCTTCCGTTGCCCCCCCCCCCCCCACCAAGAAGGACAGCTAACAACTACCCAAAACAAGGCACCATGGAGAGAATTGCAGAACAAAGGAGTGAGGCTAAAGCATCCCCACACTACAGTGGAAAAGACAGACTATTAGAATAAGAGAAACAGCTGTGTATTATTGATCAAATTGCCAGATGGAGAGGTCTCCCTGGGCCTCTGGTTCCTCTGGTGGAAAAGGAGAACCTAGGGGGACAACCAGCCTCCTCCATTATTATGCATCATTTTGTCGGAGCCCCCACTCTGATCTCACACCATGGGGATTGCAGGGGTATCTGTGGGGCTCAACCTCTGGGAAGCTGTGTTGGAAAAAGAGGGAGAGACAATTAAAAAAAAAAAATGAGTAAAGGACCTGAATAGGCCTTTCTCCAAAGAAGGTATACAAAAGGCCATCGGGTACATGAAAAGATGCTTGATATCACTAGTCATTAGGGAAATGCAAATTAAAACCACAAAGATAAAACCCCTCATGCATATTAGAATGGCCAACATTAAAAAAATAATAATAACAAATACTAGCGTGGATGTGGAGAAAAGGAACCCTCATGCACCGTTAGTGGGATTATAAACTGGTGCAACCACTATGGAAAACAGTATGGGAGATACTCAAAAAATTAAAAATAGTGGGCACCCGGGTGGCTCCGTCGGCTGAGCATCTGACTCTTGGTTTCAGCTCAGGTCATGATCTCCCGGTTTGTGAGATCGAGCCCCGCTTTGGGCTCTGCATTGACAGTGCAGAGCCTGCTTAGGATTCTCTCGCGTGCTCTCTCCGCCCCTCCCCCACTCGTGCTCGCTCTCAAAATAAATAAACTAAAAAAAAATTTTTTTTTAATTAAAAATACAACTACCATATGATCCAGGAATTCTCCTTCTGAGAATATATCCCAAGGAAACAAAAACACGAACTTAAAAAGATATCTGCGCCCTCCTGTTCATAGCATTATTTACGATAGGCAAGACATAGACCACTTAAGTGTCCATCAGTACATGAGTGGAAAAAGAAGTTGTGGTATATACATGCAATGGAATGTAATTAACCCATATCAAAACAAGGAAATCCTACCATTTGTGACAACATGGATGGACCTTGAAGATATTCTGCTAACTGAAAAAAAAAATAAATCAGAGGAAGACAAATACACTATGGTCCCACTTATACATGGACTCTAAAGGAAAAACAGAACTCATAGAAAAAGAGAATAGATTTGTTACCAGAAGCAGAGGGTGGGAAGATGGGAAATTGGAGGAAGGTAGTCGTCAAAAGGTACAAACTTCCACTTATAAGAAAAATAAGTACCGGGATGTCATGTACAACTAACTCTCCTGTGCATTAGATAGGAAAGGTGTTTAAAGAATAAATCCTATGTGTTCTTATCACAAGGAGAACATTTTTTTTTCCCTTTTTTTTTTTTTTTTCATTCTTTTCCTTTTATCGTATCTGTATGACATGATGGTTGTTAGCTGAACCTATTGCGGTAATCATTTGAAAATACATGTAAATCAAACCATCGTGCTATAGGCCTTAAACTTATACGGTGATGGATGCCAATGATCTCCCAATAACATAAGAAAAAAAAATTTAAATAAAGGTGAAAAGAAAAGTAAACAAAAAACCCAAAACATCTTGGCGAGCTGTTTCTCCTCTCTGTCTCAACCTACCAGCAGCTCAGAAATACCTTAGCAGGCAGCTCCTGCATTGGGGCATTCTCTGTTTTCTCAGAATTCTTTCTTTTGGGGGCGATGTGCATTCTTGTAGCTTCTTGGTTGCCCACAAGGCTACTATATCGGTGACACTGTTCCTTAAGGAGCCCAGGCTCAATTCTAGTGAATGCCACTTTCTTTCCAGTATTGTCAATCCATTAGATGAGGACCAGAGCAAGATCAAAGAGTCAAAGAGGATCCTGAGTCAAAGTTATCTTCCAGATATATATGAAGACTTTCTTAGGCACGTTGCTTCTAACACCATGACCTTTAACAGGGATAAATGCAAGGCTGTAACACAAGTCAAAAAAAAACTGTGATTATGTTAAAAACAGTAGAAGAGACTTGACTTAGCAAAAAAAGTATAAAAAACTTCTTTTTTTCCACGCAGACTTCAAATGCTCAGGCTGCACCTAATTAAAAATAATTAATGAGAAACTACATGTCAGTCGTGAGACATGGCCAAAAATGCCTGAACAATCTTAGCTTGTTATTAACAGAAAAATAATTTTCTTGAAGGAGGGAAGTGAGATTATTACCTTTTTTTTCCCCCTAAATCATAGTCAAAATGCATCTTTGAACTCTGCCTTATGGGTCTTTGGGCAAACTGAGTGTATCCAGACGAGAGTCAGCAGGATGGTAAAGGATCTGGAAATCTTATCAGACATGCAAAGAGAACTGTGGTTAACCTGGAGAAAAAAGACTAAAGACTGTGTTGTGGAAGAAGAGTTGGCCTCAGGAGCAGAGAATCAGGGGCACAGATGAAAACTACAGGCAGTCAGACTTCAGCTCACTGTAAAGAAAGGACTTTGAGGGGCGCCCGGGTGGCTCAGTCGGTTAAGCCTCCGACTTCAGCTCAGGTCATGATCTCACGGCTTGTGAGTTCGAGCCCTGCGTCGGGCTCTGTGCTGACAGCTCGGAGCCTGGAGCCTGCTTCGCATCTTGTGTCTCCTTCTCTCTCTGCCCCTCCCCTGCTCGTGCCTCTGTCTCTCTCTGTCTCGCAAAAATAAATAAACATTAAAAACTTAAAAAAAAAAAAAAAAAAGAGGACTTGCAGATACAGAAGCTGCTCAGGGACCGGAGGGTTGTTTCATCAAGCATGAGAAGTTTCCCAACATCAGCGGAGCGGAAGCACTGTCGCGCTGTCACCCGTTCCGATGATGGAAACGCGGTTGAAGAAAGCAAGCTTTGGAAACATAGAATCGAATGTTTATGGAATGCCTACTGCTTGCCAGTTACTGTGCGTCCAGCCTTCATTAAATAAGGCAAATACAGGGGCGCCTGGGTGGCTCAGTCGGTTAAGCGGCCGACTTCGGCTCAGGTCACGATCTCACACTCCGTGAGTTCGAGCCCCGCGTCGGGCTCTGTGCTGACCGCTCAGAGCCTGGAGCCTGTTTCAGATTCCGTGTCTCCCTCTCTCTGACCCTCCCCCGTTCATGCTCTGTCTCTCTCTGTCTCAAAAATAAATAAACGGTAAAAAAATAAATAAATAAATAAATAAAAAAAATAAGGCAAATACAAGTGCTGGACTCACAGTGTATCATCATGCCGGAAGAGGGTTGGACTAAAAAATTCTTCAAATTTTCTTTTAGTCCTGAGAGTCTAGGATGCTATTAGTCTATGCACTATGATACACAGTATTGCACACAAATGAGAAAATGTGTCAAATGTGACTTTGTAAATACTTTGGGAGAGAAAAGCTTCTCACAGCATTTGATCCTTGATTCAACATTTACTGAATGCCAATTATGTGCTGGGTACTGAGGTGCCCTATACGGAATAACCTACCCTAAAGGGGGTTACAATCTGTAATTTGAACCACGCTTTAAAGCCCATTTCCTGAGTGCCTGAGTGGCTCAGTCAGTTAAGTGTCTGACTTCGGCTCAGGCCACCATCTCACGGGTCACAAGTTCAAGCCCCGGGTTGTGCTCTGTGCTGACAGCTTGGAGCCTGAAGCCTGCTTCAGATTCTGTGTCTCCCTCTCTCTCTCCCCCTCCCCTGCCCACACTCTGTCTCTCCCTCTCTCAAAAATAAAATAAAAATATTAAAAAAATTTAAAGCCCATTTCCTCCAGTACTTTGGCCAGTTCAGGGTCACAACACCAATGTATGAGATGATCGTAGAATCTATTTTCCAAATTAGGACATTTATGAAAGTAAAAAGGATTCTATTAATAATTGCATCAAGACAACAGGTGTAAAAAGGACTGTCCAGACTAACTGGGACATCTGGTCACCCTATTAATAAGCTTCTAGAGTAGAAAGAAGCCCAGGCCTTCTGAGAATAATAAATCATCTTCGAAGCTGAATATGTAGACTGGGCGTCAATTGGTTTGTCAACCCGGCTCCTCCCCACTTTGTCCATTCCAGAAATGTGATTCTTAGTCACTCTTGATTCATCCACAAGTGGGCACCAGACCCAATCAGAGTCTGTCCCTGAGATATTTTTAGAACTGGCCCTCTTGAAGAGTGACAGCTACAAGATATAAAACTTCAGTGCTATTGGTGAGAGGGTGGTCTATGTAGAAAGAGTGAAGTCAACTCAAAGGAGCAATAAAAAAAAGAACCCCAATGGTGCCTGACTCCCTCGCTTCAGTTTTGCTGATGCTCTCTCTACTCACTGCATATGAGTGCTTCTTGTGATTTGGTTGTTTGAACTTTTATTTATGAGAGATATACCAATATTCTGTTTAACTTTTTAAAAAATTTGTTAATGTTTATATTTGAGAGAGAGAGAGAGAGAGAGAGAGAGAGAGAGAGTGTGTGTGTGTGTGTGTGAGAGAGAGAGAGAGAGAGAGGGGGGGGGGGGGGGGGAAGGGCAGGGAGAGCCAGAAACAGAATCTGAAGCAGGCTTCAGGCTCTGAGCTGTCAGCACAGAGACTCATGAGCCATGAGATTATGACTTGAGCCGAAGTCGGACGCTTAGCTGACTGAGCCACCCAGGCACCCCGAGAGATATACCAATATTCTTCTAATATTTTTCTCTTTTCACTTTAGCTGGCTTGAGTTGGGTTTATAGCACTTTCAATGCAAATTGCACTGACGAATCCAAGATGCAAAGACATAATTTAAGTAGAAAGGATGGCTCCCAAGAAGCTTGTCATTTGACTCTCACCTGTAGTTTTGGCCTTGTTATAGTTTCCAGGACAGAAGACATGTAAGCAGTTGTGAGGCCTCACATCAATTCACCTTTGCTCTTTACTCACTGCCACCCTTGAGCATCTACTTGAAAAATGTGCTCTCACCTGGCTCAAGACCCTCCTCGTCTTTGCCACCAACTTGTGTCCTTGGCATCTTTCTTGGTCCCTGTTCCTGAGTCTCTATTTTGGTCACATTCTATCCCAAGTTAGGTTGCCTGCCATGACTTGATCCATATTCTACCCTAGAGATTAAGGCCGACAACTGTGGATGTGGCAAAGGATGCTTATTGGTCCTGATTGTACTTGCCCTCTCTGAAGCATTAACACTGCTGACCATGCACTCTTTCTTGAATTTGTCTTTTCGTTTGACTTCTGTGACTTCAGTGTTTTCCCACTCTTGTGCCACCTCCCGCTCTAAGCACTTCTCAATGTTTTCTGAAACCATCTCCATTTTGCCCGTTGTGGAAATATTAGAGGTCTTGAAGGAACCATCTATTCTGTCTTCTTCCCCATTCTTCCTAGACAATTGAATTGAATCTCAGGGTATTAACTACCACCGACTGAGATGACTTTCAATTCTATTTTCCCAGGCTCTGTCTTTCCTGAGCTCCCGATTCATAAGTCCGGCTGGCTGTTGGACGTTTTCTATTGGGTGACCCATTAAGTGCATCAAACTAAAAGCACCCCAAATTGAATTAATCTTTTCCACAAAACAAGTCTATTTCTTTCTTATATATATATATAATATATATATTATATATATATATGATTTATTGTCAAGTTAGCTAACATACAGTATATACAGTGTGCTCTTGGCTTCCCACGATTCATCACTTACATACGACACCCAGTGCTCATCCCAACAAGTGCCCTCCGCAATGCCCATCACCCATTTTCCCCCTCCCCCTCAGTTAAAACTAGGTCATTTCTGACATTCTCATTTTCTTCATATCGCGTTGCTCTTCACTCTAGCACCTGAAAAGGCAACCTGGGAGCCCATTCTAGGTCCTTCCGCTTCCTGGCACCACATTTTACGCCACTGTGCTCTATTAATTCTACATCCCACTAACACTTGAAGCTGCCTCTGTCTATCAGTTCTCACTGCCAATGCCTTAAGGTTTTACTCCTTTCTCTCTTTCACAATTGCAATGGTATCTTAAGTGGTTTTTTTCTGCATCCAGTCCAACCTCCTTCAAATCACAGTCCTTTATGCTTCCATCCTGGTGTTTATGGAAGATTGTCAAATTCAATATTCTCCAATGACTCTTATCTACAAAACAAAGTACAAACTCATTAGGCATATGACGTCACTCTTGATTCCTTCTAGCCACACTCCCTAGACTCTTAGTCCAACACTTTATCAGCCTTACACGGAAGTCCAGCCCACTAAACAGTTTGTCTTTTTCTTAATGGGCTGCTCACTATTATTGTCCTGTCGTGCAGGTTATTAAAAGCCATGCAGTTCTGTCTGGTTCTTTCGGAATGTTGACTTGCAGTTTGTTCTCTCTTGAAACCCGTGTCATGAGAAGCTCAAGTCACATGAAGAGGCCACATAAAGATGTGCAGTACCAGCTGAGCCCAGCCCAGGTGTCACTCCTATTAATGAAGAACCTACCACATGATTCTGGCCCCAACTGTCTGAGTTACCCCAGCCATCCCAGCTGAGGCCCCAGACGTCGTGAGGCAGAGCTAAACCATCCCTGCTGTGCCTCATCTAAATTTCTGGCCCACAGAATCAATGAGCCAAATACCAGGATCTTCTTTTTACATCACTAAGTTTGGGGTAGTTTGTTGAACAGCAACAGATAACTGAAATACCCAGTTATAATACCATTTAGTTATCTGGAATATCCAATGCTAGAATAGTTATCTATACCTTCCACAGTCTGTCCCTAGTTACAGCTGTATAGTGCTATAATTGTTGCCTTCACAATAACCATGTTTTATTCTTTTTTGCTTGCCCAGTGCCTAGCACACAGAAGATTTGCAATGAATATGGTTGATGAGGTCTCTGAACTTCTTTCTATCTAGTTTACTCATTACTGCATTGTAGTCACCCAATGGGACCTTTTCCTGCTCTATATTTTATTCTCAGTTGCCGATAGTTTTTGATTGGATCACCTTTGCCCCTCAAAATAAGTCCTTCAGCAACCACAGCCACAGAAGTTCACCTAGACCCTTGCCTAGTACAGAAATCAGTCTAATTTCAATTCGGCTTCTCTCTAGTGAGCTCTAAGTAATTATGGAAGGCTTGGCAGGAGTCCTAAGAAATGCCATGGATCCCTGTCTAATGGCATAGGGGAAAGTAGGGGAGAAAGACATTCATCTTCTGAATACCAACTGTGTGTCAGAATCTGTGCTAGAAGGGCTCCATGTACTATCTGACCTAATCCTCTCAGCAACCCTTGAGCTAGACATTTCAATTTCATTTTTATAGACAATGAAGCTGAGTTTCAGTGAAGTTCAGTAATCTCCATAGGGCCACTTAGCTGGCAGTATGGAAGATCAGCCCAAGCTTGTTTGCTCCAAAGCCAAGGTACTTCCTACAGTCATAAATTTTGACAGACTCTCCCATCCAGAGAAGCACTTGCCCCAAATTTTATTTCATTGACTTGAACCACAAAGGGGACTTAGCCTCTGATACAATGCTAAGTATCTAGAAATAAGATAAGAAGCATAATCAATCAATAATATTTCAGGATGCATATGTTTATTCAAGGGCAGGTCTGACCGGGAAGGGGGTCAGGGAAGGGAGTGGAAGGAAACATGAGCACACAGAAGGCCTGAGGGAGAGGAAGGAGTTGTCTTAAGGTGAAGTCAGAAGGAAACTGCAAAAGGGAAGGCCTGGAATCGAAGACAAAAGACCTTTCCCTGGAGACTTAGGTGGGGTCGTGTCCTGGGGAAGATCAGAGGATCTAGGACATCCTTTTGTATAATACAGACAGGAAGCTGAAAACTTCTTCTTTTGCCTCTAAGCAGAGGAGCTTTAAAAGTTTGCTAAACCAAAGACTACAAAGAATTGCCCCCAAATGAAACTTTGTTGGCAGGATTCTATTTTTCTCATTAATGTTAATTTTTTATCATTCTTTTTACTTACACATAAATTGATTTTTTTTTTTTTTTACTTTCATGGTTGTCAAAAAACTCATGTACAGCAAAGTTGGAATCAGAATTAATTGCTATTTTTCCATTAAAATCAATATATTTTAGTGAAGGACAGTGGGTTAGACAGTTTTTATTTAGGGGAACAAAAAAAAAAAGACTCCTATTCCCAGGCATCATTGATCTATGTCTGAGCCAACGAATTACCAAAGGCCAGTCTGTTTTTCCTGTTGAGTCAGTCCTGGGATTTTGAGTTAAGCTGATGTTGCCGGATTTTTTACTACAATGCCCGGGACTCATCTCGCCACCTCGAAGAATGAAGAAGTCGACAAAAAATGAGCAGCGGGCAAAAGTTTTTTAGAATATAAGATTAGAAAGATAGAATAGTAGGAAAGTCCACTTTACAGAGAGGGGACACTTGAAAGTGAATTCCCGAGGACTATACGCAAGGGTCCTCGTTTTGTAAGGTTCCGGTTACCCCCCTCTTCCCTTCCTCCTTGTTCCTTCTCAGGTTCTACCCCTATTGGCTGGACAACTCCGGGCGCTGCGTTGTCCATTCCTGATTGGCTCATTTCCATTGCATGAGGGGTGGTCTTTAGCCAAACTGTTCCTTGTGGGTCATAGGTTTTACGGTCTACTACTTATTTTTAGTTAGGTCTTTTGTCCAATTCCTGAGGGATACCTGGGGGGGGGGCCGGGGCCTGTCGGTGGTATCTGTTACTTTTTTTTTTTTTAATTTTCTTTTTTAACGTTTATTTATTTTTGAGACAGAGAGAGACAGAGCATGAACGGGGGAGGGTCAGAGAGAGGGAGACACAGAATCTGAAACAGGCTCCAGGCTCTGAGCTGTCAGCACGGAGCCCGACGCGGGGCTCGAACTCACGGACTGCGAGATGGTGACCTGAGCCGGAGTTGTTCACTCAACCAACTGAGCCACCCAGGCGTCCCTGTTACATTTTTAAGAGGAACCTTACACTGGGGAGGGAGGGTGGTTGCTGTGGTCAGATACTCCCAACATTGTTCAGAAATGTCTTTCCCCACCCAGGGATTTCAGGTCCTAATCCTTCCCTCTCTATTTTATCCTATCTTTTCCTGTCATACTGATACTTCGATGTCATTAAAAAAATCAAATATAAGTGCATTTTGACAACCTACAGTGTCAACACTAGGACAACCTAGTATTCCCTATCTGCATACATACAAGCAAACTATATGCATGTGCTTGAGGAACTAGGAAACAAGATCACATGTTTGAAATCTGGTTGCCTAAGCAAGAAGTTCAGAGGTTGCTTGATAAGACCTGGTTATATAAAAATCGTGGGGCTTCTTCTAAGTGGGGACTCATTCCTCTCTCTTATCCCTCTGAATTAAAAGTTATAGTTATGCCAGTGCTCCCGCTGGGGCTTATTCTAAAGTTGAGTGAAGACGTGTTATCCATTTTAAGAAGCACACACCTGCACACACACACACACACACACATCTAGATTTCCATAGAAATGTACGGGGAAACAAGAAACACATGGTATTACGGAAGTAGAGGGGAGAGTGTTTCAGTAACAAATAGGGGTATGAGAGTAATGACTGATAGCATTTACTGAGCACTGTATTGTTCTAGGCATTGTTCTAAGTATTATACATGTATTAACCTTTCGTCTTAATAATGGAGGTAGATACTTTACGATTCCCCATTTGTGGTTAGAAAAACTGAGACATGAAGATGTTCATTTTTTCCAAAGTCTTACAGATAATTAAGTGGGAGGCTGGGAGAGTGAAGTGCTTGCTGATGAACACTGATTAAATCCAACTCTGCTCAGGCGCCTGGGTGGCTCAGTCAGTTAGGTGTCTGACTCTTCATTTTGGCTCAGGTCATGATGTCAGTTTGTGAGATCGAGTCCCGCACTAGCTCTGTGCTGCCAGCTCCGAGCCTGCTTGGGATTCTCTCTCTCCTCCCCTTCTCTCTGCCCCTTCCCCGCACACATGCATGGGTGCGCTGGCTCAAGCTCTCCCTCTCAAAAACAAACAAACAAACAAACAACTCTATCCTATTCAGTGTCCTTATCTCCCTCAGCCTGTTAACAGTCGAGAAAACTAGACCTGAAGATAGCCCGGTGAATAAAATATTTGAAAAAGTGCTGCCCTTTGGAGCTTAACTTACAGTGAGAGAGGCAGATCCTAAGATAAAATATATAATATGTAAGACAGTAGTAAGTGCTCAGGTGGAAGATAAAGCTGGGAATGGAGAAAGGGCGCGTTGGGTGGATGTGGGAGGGGAATTTTAGACAGACTGGTCAGGGAAGACCTAAACAGGACGGTGACTTCTCAGTAAGACCCGTAAGTGAGGGATGGGCCCTACACATATCTAGGGGACAGCTCTCCAGGCAGAGGGGAGGATAACTGAAAAGGCTCTGAGGCAAGAATGTGCCTGGCCTGTGAAAGAACAGTCAGAAGGTCAGAGTGGCCCACGTAGAGGAAGCAAGAAGAATATTAGGAGACAACAAAAATGCAATGGGGTCACAATAGGCAGGTCTTGTAAATTTAACATGAACTTGGACTTATATTCAGAGTGAGACGGAGAGATGTTGAGCAGAGGGTTTATATGACCTGACTTGAGTTTTTAAAATGGATCCCTCTGGGGCGCCCGGGTGGCTCAGTCAGTTAATCGTCCGACTTTCAGCGCAGGTCATGATCTCACAGTCCGTGAGTTTGAGCCCTGCATCAGGCGCTGTGCTGACAACTCAGAGCGCGGAGCCTGCTTCGGTTTCTGTGTCTCCCGCTCTCTCTACCCCTCCCCTGCTCACGCTCTGTCTGTCTCAAAACTAAATAAAAACATTAGAAAAAATCTTTAATGGATCACTCTGGCTGCTAACAATCGACTATATGAAAGAAGTAGAGGCCAAAAAAGAATACGAAAACAAGAACACAAAGTAGAGACCAGCTAGGAAGTACTACAATAATCTAGGCAATGAAGGATGACACTGGCTGTGGTTCAACTCTGGCAATATTTGGAAGGTAGAGCCAACAGGTCTCGCTGATGAAGTGGAGAGGAGATGTGAGAAACACAGGGAGTCAAGGATGACGTCAAAGCTTCTGGTCTGCGGAACTTGAAGAATGGGGTTGTCATTTACGGAGATGAAGGAGACTACAGAAGAAGCAGTTTTTGTGGGGAAGAAATGGAGACTGGTTCGGGGCTTGTTAAGTTTCAAGTGGTCATGAACTATCCCCATGGAGAAACTGAACAGGCATTTGGACGCATGGATGAATCTGGAGGTCAGGAAAGAGGACAAGGGGAAGATATAAGGTCGGAAGTAACCAGAGCACATATATGGGATCTAAAACCAAGAGCCTGGATGAGACCAGCAAGACGGTAAGCTTAGCAAGGAAAGAGACAAGGTTTATGCACTGGTCCTCGCTTCCTCTCCAACATTAAGGCAATGAAGAAGAACCTGAAAAGGAGTTTGATAGGAGCCACCAGAGAGGTAGGTGGGAAACTAGGCGAGGCAAAGGCCGGTTCCCAGGTGGAGCAAATGCTGATAGGTCAGACAAGCGCTTTGACCTTTGGATTTAGCAAGGTCTGTAGAGGCCACCGGTTGATCTCGTTAAGAAGAATTTTCTCGGAGTAGATCAAGAGCTAGCTTGGGATAAAAGCCTGATTGGAGTGGATCCAAGAGAACAGGAGAGAAACAGGGGATACGGAGCGTAGCCCACGCTTCTGAAGAAATGGGCTATATAAGGGAGAAGAGAAATGGAGCAGTAGCTGGAGGAAAGGGGAGAGGCAAAGGAAGTTTCTGTGGTTGCTTTCCACCGAAGAAGTGGCGCATGTTTGTAGGCTGCTAGGAAAAACCTAGTAGAGACGGAAACTGATCATGCAAGAGGGCAGGGCAGGGTTGCCGGGACAGTGAGTGGGTAGGAAAGAGAAGAGGGATCTAGTGCCCAAGAGGAGGGGTCAACCTTCGTGACACCAGGTCGACATTCAGGACCTGATTTAACACCGCAGAAGCGTGGGCACTGGTCGGGGCGCCTGGGTGGCTCAGTCGGTAAAGCGTCCAACTTCAGCTCAGGTCACGATCTCGAGGTCCGTGAGTTTGAGCCCTGCGTCAGGCTCTGGGCTGATGGCTCCGAGCCTGGAGCCTGCTTCCGATTCTGTGTCTCCCTCTCTCTCTGCCCCTCCCCCGTTCATGCTCTGTCTCTCTCTGTCTCCAAAATAAATAAACATTAAAAAAAAAAAGGGTGGGCACTGGTGCAAACAATGGGTGTAGTCAGCTGTGGGCACCTCTGGAATTTCACTGCAGGCTGCTTCAGTTTTCTGTAAAATTGGAAGGTAGGAGGAAGCAAGGTGATTTACCAGAGTGCAAAGGAGAAAGTGTTGGAGGACTGAAGAGAGAAGAGAAAGCATAAAACACTCAGGAGATTGGGTGCGTAGATAAACTAGCAAAATGTAGGGCAGGCTTACGGACCCGGCAGTAGTTAGTGATCACAAATCCAAAGCGAAGTCAGGCAGCAGGATTGTGAGTTTCTCTCCAAACCCTTTCAGCTGCGCCAGTGCAGGTGCAGAACAGTCCCAAGAGCAGTTTCAGTGGAGGAATTTGGGGAAAGAAGCCGGGCTGAGATGACTCGAAGAGAAAATAGGAGGTGAGGAGCACAGAGCCCAGGTAGAGACAACTTGTTCCAGAAGCCTTGCTGTGAAACACAGCGCAGAAATGATGCAATATTTGGAAGGACTGTGGGATTGGGAAATGTAAAGCTCTTTTTTTAAAAAAAGGTGGGAGATACTAGCGTATGATTGCACACTAATGGACTGACCAATTAGAAAAGAAAAAAAAAAGTGGTGCAGAAGGTAGAGGGGATGATGGGAGGGAGTGAAGTCCTTAAGGAGGTAACAGGATGTAGAACGTAGAGCACAGTGCAGGAGCTGACCTCTGACGGGCACAGGTGTGACAGATCTGGAGAGAAGACTGAAGGACGATCAGGTTTTCCCCTCTGAGGGTCTCTGTTACCCTAATGATGATAAGATGAGGTCATTAGTTGAGAAGAGGTCATGTGTGGGAAGTTGGAGAAGCCAGGAGAGGAAATATCTAGAAGAATAGGTGAGTGTATTTCCTATGGAAGCACAGTAGGTTACTGGCCATTGTCAAGTGCCCATTTGAGGTTTTTATCCAGAATTTAAAATGGAAGCAATCAATTCAAAATCAGAGCTAAAGGAATCGCTCTGGTTCTGTGATTTTCTTCAGCAAGTAGCTACTCAGAACGCAGACAGTGGGGTTCACCGGGGAAACCTATAAGTTGATAGAGCCTCATCCAGGAAAAAGATCTTATTTCTAGAACCAAGGGAGGGGGGCAGAAAGGGAAAGGAGAGGGTGACACTAGATGTGTTATTCTGACTGCTGATCCCTTTAAATGAGTTTCTATTTTAAGAGCCTGGATGTCAATAGTGCTTAATTTAATCAGCTTCTTGAAGGTTAAAAGGAAATTGGAAATCTTTGTGAGTACTGAGACAAGTTTTCATTAGAAACTCGAACTAATGGGCGAAGGGTGTTGTTGAGCAAAGGTGGATGGCTTATCCATTTATTCCAAAAGACAGTTATGACCCTGCAGGACAAATTATTGGACTTTGTTTGCCTGAATCTCATCAGGATATCCTGGTTGCTTATCTCAGGATCTCTCTTTTACCCACAAGCTACTATTTCTTTTTTTTTTTTTTCAACGTTTATTTATTTTTTGGGACAGAGAGAGACAGAGCATGAACGGGGGAGGGGCAGAGAGAGAGGGAGACACAGAATCGGAAACAGGCTCCAGGCTCTGAGCCATCAGCCCAGAGCCCGACGCGGGGCTCGAACTCACAGACCGTGAGATCGTGACCTGGCTGAAGTCGGACGCTTAACCAACTGCGCCACCCAGGCGCCCCACAAGCTACTATTTCTAGCACGGGCCTGCAGAATCATCCCTGGGATCAGCCCTGACCTTAGTACAAGGAGATTTTAGGAACACTATTTTAGAATTCAGTGGAACCTAACCTCCTTACCCTGGCGTGTTAGGCCTTTTATAATACGGCTTTCTGCTTACTTTCCTAGAATCATTTCCCAGCACTCCACCCACCTATGCCAGGTTACTTACAGGTCCCTGATGATTCATACTTCCAAGTAATTTCCCCTCTCCCCCTAGAATATACTTCATTGACTTGTCCACCTGCAAAGCTGTTTTTACTCCCTCAAAGCTCCTCCGTATCACCTCCTCAAGCTTTTTCTGGTTTCCTTAGCTTTCCCCTCAGCACTTAATATCTAGCCCTTTAAACACTAACCGCATTGTGCTTGATTTATGTATTTGCCTACCACTATATTCCTTGAGGGACTGTGTGAAATTTATCTCCATAGGCCTAGCACTTAGCCCAGTGCCTTACATAGAATAAATACTTTATTTAATAAACAGCATCAGATCCGATTCGTACAGCGAAAAATAACAGCTCTAGAAACAGAGCTTTTCTACTTCTTTCCTAAGATCCAGCCCTAAACTTGTTTCAAGATCTGTAGCATTTGGGTAGTCAGTGTGATAAAAGTCGTTAGGTTTTGGGGTTCTAACCAGAGAGACCTGGATTTGAACCTCAGCGCTATCACTTACTAACCGAGTACCTCCTCGTGCCTCAGTTTCCTCGTTTGTTTCATGGTGAAAACAAGAGAATCACCTTCATAGGGTTACTGTAAAGATAGACGAGACAGTGCATGCAACATGCTTAGCTCAGTGTTTCCAGGGCTTGGCACATAACAAGCAATAAGCAATAGTTATCATAGTCATTATTATGAACTGTAATTATCTGGAAGCTAGATTCTTGCTGATTTGTCTATGCCTGAACCCTGGTCTTGAAATCGTATTTTATTTCCTCATGGAGTACATCTCTGCCTTGCATCCATCCCACGCCTCTGCATCTCTCCCAACAGCTTCCAAACGACTACCCCGCCCCAAGGTGTCTGGTCTTCCAGGGGCAGAGCCCTGGCACCAAGTGGCTGATTTATACACACTGCCTTCCGGAGGTTCCCCGTTACCACACTTCACCTGCGCGCCTCTGCAGCCTGGCCATCCCCGCAGGAATCCCGGCTCCAGCTTCTTCCTGAGCTTCCCTTTGGAGCTGTCAGTACCAAGGCTCAGCCTTCCTTACCTCCTGCGTTGATTCTGCCTCCCTCCCCAATAACTGCCCCACCTCAGCTTTTCTAGCTGCCTCTGGGTCTGCTGAAGTGCCATGGTTAACCTGTTTGTCTGTTTTGTTTGTTTTCCATATCTGGCCACAATGTACATTTTATACCTGCTGTGCACACTTCTGCTGAATAGTAATGATCAGTCCTATGACTGCACACAGAAGAGGGTGCTGACCTAGTTACATTACTTTCCTATAAGGATCCCCAGATATCCTTCTGCAGCATCCAAAAGGTCTTCGATTTATCAGATTGTTGGCAGTTCTTTTTTTTTTTTAATTTTTTTATGTTTATTTTTGAGAGAGAGAGGGAGGGAGGGAGGGAGACACAGAATCTGAAGCAGGCTCCAGGTTCTGAGCTGTCAGCACAGCATCTGACGTGGGGCTCAAACCCACGAACTGTGAGATCGTGACCTGAGCCAAAGTTGGGTTCCTGACACACGGCGCCACCCAGGCGCCCCATACCAGATTGCTGGCAGTTCTAACCAGATCACACATATTAGATTATACTACAATTTGTTAGTTTCAACCAAAGCCATCTAAATGGCCCAATCATTTCATCCTAAGTGGAGCTCTGAAGGGAAAGCCTTCTGGCTGTACTGGATGGTGGCTAAAGATGCTATGGCTCTGATTTTTATTAAAGTGAATTTCCCAACCAGAAACCTAAGGCCTATGCAATATTTTGATTAGAACTCTCTAGCTAACTACCAAATAATCTGAGGAGATTAGTGGGTTGGCAGCAGATGTCAATATGTAAATATGTGGAAATAAGGAGAATCCCATTTCTAAATGTTTCCCAAGCTTCACGATTAGAGATTAGAGACGACCTTGGCCAATCTGTTTAACCTAGAGTCTCAGTCAATTGAAAAGGCAAATTTAGCGGAGAGAGAGTGGGAGAGGGAGAGAGAGAGAGAGAGAGACATTGACAAGAGAGAGAAAGAGAGAAAAAGATGCCCTTGGAACTGATTATTCCTGGATCAACAAATTACCCTGAAAAAGAGCTACCATCACTTGATTAAACAGGGCACTTACTTCCGCATCACCAAATGAGTTAACAACTTCATCTACAAGATTGTTTTTTATGGATGTTTACTCTCTAGAATGTTACTATATTGTATAGACTTGTGTGGACTTACAAGAAATCCATTCCTACATAGTGATTATGTTCTATGTATACAGATATATTTTATAGAAGAAGTCCTATGTTTAGACCCAAGGGTTTCTGTAATGTAACCAAAAATGCATTTCCTGCAAAACCAAAGGGAGGTGATTCCTTTATTTCCTAAGGAAAGAAGTCATAAGGCAATAAAATTATTCCACTCATCTTATTAGTGGTTATTTAACGTGACACAGGAGAAGAGGACAGGACTGGAGGGAGAGAAGTCACTGTTTACAACATTTTGGGTTTTTTTAATTTAAAAATATTTTTTTAAATGTTTGTGGTTTTTGTTTTTTTTTTTTTTTGTGAGAGACAGAGCTTTTGAGAGAGCATGAGTGGGGGAGGGACAGAGAGAGAACAGGGACAGACAGGGACAGACAGAGACACAGAATCCGAAGCAGGCTCCAGGCTCCAAGCTGTCAGCACAGAGCCCGATGCGGGGCTCGAACTCACGGAACCGTGAGATCATGACCTGAGCCAGAGCTGGTTGCTTAACCGACTGAACCGCCCAGGCGCCCCTGTTTATGACATTTTGAGTGATGGCTCTTTGGATCAGGATTCCTTCCACCCATGTGAAAAAAGCAGCAGAGATGAAAGAGACTGAATCATTCTTCCCAGACTTCCAAAAGATGCCATCCAGACACTCTGGATGAGGCAGAGGGAGGAAGAGCCCAGCTGTCGCCTAAGGCTTCAGTTCAAAGCCTCCGTGGGGACTGGAGTAGAGACTCACCACGCATCTGTATTCTAGCAACCCACTCCCACGTGAAGCTGCTATTCCCAAGTGCCTGTTACTAAATATAGCGCCTGCATTTCAGACTGACAGGAGAGCTCCTGCTGTGTGCCCCAGAAGCTGAATCTTCACTTCACACACTCCTAATATGGTCAGCCCTGCAGCCTATCAGCCTGTGCGCCCTGGAGAGAGACCAGCTCTGTGCTACACACACACACACACACACACACACACACACACACACACACACACACGCGCGCGCGCCCCAAGGTTAACCCTTTCGTGGAAGGCAGAATGGAAGATAGATTGACCACACCGGTCAGTGCAGCTTTTCCGGGTGCTAATAATCACGAGTCGAGTGACCACGATTCGGAAACCAGGATCCAGTCCCCCTTCCAGATGGCAGTATTTGTGGACAATAAGCATTAAAATCAAGGGAGCAGGGCAAAATGAGCTGCCTAAATCCCATGGGGCACAGAAATGAAACAGGAAAGGAGAAATAAAGGAAAAGGAAAACCCATTTTCAGGAGGGTGGGCAAGAGTGTAGAAAATAGGGCAGCGGAGGGCCTGACAAGTATGTGCCCCCCCCCCCCACATCCCCCTCAGACTGTGTGTCTGCTCTGTCATAGCAGCTGCTGCCCAAGGAGAAGAGGCCAACGCCTGTCGGGGCTGGCTTTTCATAACAGACCCAAGAAGCAAGCAGACAATGCAGGGCGTAGGATCCAGGGCCACTCAATATTCTTCCCAGCACGCTACAGACTCCGCCATCCCAAGGACGGGGCCATTCAGTGTTTCAGAGCATCTACCAAGAGCCAAAGGACAGTGGCCTTTGCCAGAATAACAAGGAAGAGTCAGCCAGCGCTTAAACCATCAATGCTCCTAATAACTTGCTAAAGTGTTAGAGTGTTTGTGTTTTTTCCTTGGGGGGAGGGGGGAAAGAAACACCACCGAAGCAACTTGCCAATAAGAGGGCTATCAGGACCAGCAGGTTCCTTTTCAAGAGGGGATGATGGGTAATAAAACAAAGCTAAGCTTCAAGAGATCTTCATCATGCTAATTAATGATAGCTGTCAGTATTCCACTGGCTTCCATAATTTGGTGGGATTGTGGGTCTCCAGGAGGCCAGGGAGGGTAAGGACTCTTTGAAACAATATAAAGTATGGGGGCGCCTGGGTGGCTCAGTCGGTTGAGCATCCGACTTCGGCTCAGGTCACGGTCTCATGGTTTGTGAGTTCGAGCCCCACATTGGGCTCTGTGCTGACCGCTTAGAGCCTGGAGCCTGTTTCAGATTCTGTGTCTCCCTCTCTCTGACCCTCCCCTGTTCATGCTGTCTCTCTCTCTCTGTCAAAAATAAATAAACATTAACTAAACAAACAATATAAAGTATATATCCCCTGAAGGGTCAAACGTGAGCCATCTCAGATACTGGCTGCATCTGCTGCTCACCCGTTGCTCAGCTGTCGCGATGACGTCACCAGCTGGCCAACAGTGCGTGCTTCTTTACCTTTTGAACCCTACGTTATGAAAACTGCTTCCCATGTTCTACTTTCTCAAGACCAGAGTCCTCCAAGAAGCACATTAGAGGAGGTCCCTAAATTGGAAATGAGACCACAGTGGTTGAGCTTATTTGTGACACAAGGCACAGACCAATATGCTGCTAGATATTATCATTTCCTAGTGAAATATGTCTGTGTGCAAGGCATGAATTTCCCTGCTGTCTAGCACTACCCAGATATGGGTTATTCCACTTTTTGCCGCCTTTCTGAGGGGCCAAGGACCCCACCCTATGTGCCCAAGGGGGATCATTAGATGGCAACTCTGCAAAGTCTCATGTTGCAGATGGGGTCCTTCTGCTGAGGGCCAAGCTCCAGGCAGCTGTGGAGGAAAGACCCCTCCTGGGGGTAGGTAAGACCTCTCCTGACACAGGTGAGACCCACCTCACTGGCTTTTTGCCTGGGTAATGAATATAGAAAGATGGCCACCCATAGCTTTAGCTTGGCTTCCAAATGGCTCTCTGGCCACTAGCTGTCTTCTGTCACCCTGCACTTTAGCCTCTCACCCTGAAATCCCTGTTTGGCCCTTGCAGGTCACATCCCACATAAATCTTTCCATCTCCAAGGAGGGGTAGGGTGGGCAGGATCTTCTGCTATCCTGCCGCCCTCCACATCCCCCCACCCTGGTTGCTCTTCAAGCTTTGTTTTTGCATAAGCGCATCAGTGGGGTGGTCAGTTCCCCTCAGAACCTTTGCTTGTGATTCACATTTAAGCCCCATTAGTAATTGGTTCCTGGCGCCAAAACCAGTTTAGGATGTTTGGGGGGCAGAAACAAACAAACGTGCAATTAACAAACAAGCGTGCAATTAGCTATTTCTTTCCTTTACTGTTTTGGATACAATAATCCTAACTCTCCTTGTATCAATGTGGACCCTCTAGCTACTACAAAAAGTGTCAGGAAATTTGAAGAAGGAAGAAAAGTATAAAAATTAATATATAAGATCTTTTTTCTCATACCAGTTGAAAGGTCTATAGACTGTATTACAAGAGAAATAAATGATATCCATTTGGCAGAAAAGGAACACTGAGAGAACGCTAAAAAAGCATTACTTCATTTTCAATAAAACTTAGATTAAAAATTCTTTATCAGAACTTGTATCACTGCCCATATTTGCAACACAAATTAAAAAAAAGAGAGAGAGAGAGAGCATTTTTTAAAAAAAGAAAAAAGGGCGGGGATGCCTGGGTGGCTCAGTCAGTTAATTTTCTGACTCTTGATTTCAGCTCAGGTCATAGTCTCTCAGTTCATGGGATCGAGCCCCAAGTCCGGCTCTGTGCTAATAGTGTGGGGCCTGCTTGGGATTCTCTCTCTCCTCTCTCTCTGCCCTTCCCTCGCAAAAAGAATGCCCACATTCTTTTTGTATGTCAAAATTAAAAATAAACATTTTTTTTTAAAGTGGGAGAAAGAGAGAGGAAGGTGGACATTTCTCTAGAATTCTTCTTGCAGTGACCACGGTTAACCTCACTCATTCATAAACTTGAAGCTACAGCTTAACCCTAGCCCACGTGCCCCACCCCACCCAGGGGTGCATCTCAGTCATCTTAGGCCCTAAGAACAATGTGGGCTGGGAACCTACCATGCTCCCATTTACAAATGACTTATCCTGGACCTTGATATTAACTGAAAGGATTCACTTGCTTCATTCAACAATTATATTTTGAGTTCTGCTGCGTGGTCATCCTCTGTTCTTCCTAATGGAGACAGTACAGTGACCAAGGCAGAAGTTCTACCTTTGGAGCTTCGGGTGGAGGAAACAGACCAAAAGAAAAAACAAACACAAACACAAACAAACAAACAAAACCTGATTGTCATCATCGTTCTGAAGGAAATAAACAGAGTGAGCCGGTGAGTGTGAGGGTGTCTGCAGTGGGGGTACTATTTACAAGGCAAGGTGCAAGGCAAAAGACCGCTCTGACGAGGAGACATTTGGAGTTAAGACAGGCCTGGAAATGCCAAGGTGCTGATAGAAGAAGCAGTTGAGGACGTCTGAGGGACAGAAACAAAACCAGTGTGTGGCTTGAGCCCAGTGGAACAGGGAGAAAAAGAAGAGAAGTGAGCTTGGCCAGGAGGGAAGACTCAGAAAAAACCTTGACGTTGAGATTTTTATTCTAATTTCAGGGAAGAAGCACAGGAAGGATTTTTAGGAGGGAAAGAATGTGATCTGGTTTCCAGGTTCAATGTCAACCAGTGTTTAGCTACTGCTCTGACAATTAATAACGACAGCTTTTGTCACCAAAGAGACGACTGTGCAGGCACCGAGATACCTGCTGGGTGTGTCTGCACATCCTCTTAGCCACTCAAGAGGCTCTACGGCTCCAGTCTCTTGAAGTCTGAAAATTCTGCACCACCAGGAACTGAGTCATTTCAGAGGTTGCTGCATATCCCAGAACACGCCAGGCAGGAAGGCTCTTCTTTTTTTTTCCCCCTCTGGGTCAGCCATCAGCAGGATCCTCCTCTCCGATTATATTCAAGAGTGTAAATAGCTCTTGCTACCAACCCAGATAGATGAACTGGCCACGAAGTTATAGAGAAAAACTATTACCTTGACCTTGGTACCAGGTTCTGTGTTCTAGGTTTGCACAAAGAAAGCCAGACCAGGGCAGACAAGAACATTCCCTGTTTCAGACCGCAGACCTGGGAACAGACTGATAATAAAACAGCACACAAGGAACAGAATGATTCCAACAGCTGTGCTTTGGGTGGACTTTCTTCCCTCTGCTTCCGGCTACCATGTTGATGGCTTTTTTGTATACTTTCCGACACCACATCTTGTCAGCGCTTACGTGAAAATATTTACACTGGATTCTTCCATGCCCCTGTCCAACTTAACTTCTGATGAGTTGGCAGATAAAGAGACAGGAGACCAATCATACTGAATGTGGAATGGCCCGAAGATAGGTTTTTGTGCGTGGAGCTCCTGTCTTCAGGTTTGACCACCTAAATTTTCCAGAGCTACAAACAGAGTTGACATAATTTCCACGCTATAATAAGGCCATGAGGGTCTCAAGGAAACCTAATATTGATGAGGTTTCCTTCACAATGCCTTCCTTACTCTTAGGCTACAAAGAAGGGTAATTGGAAGTGGTTGGGAAGCACTATCCAATAAACAGAAGCATAAATCCCAGGTCTAATTAGTAATGCTATTCAGCTTTAAGATGAGTTGACATGCTCTTTGTAGGGCTTTGAGTTGGTAAAGCCCGTGGATCAATGTCCGTTTAAAGGTGGTCTTTCTCTGTTCACACATGGAACACAACAAAGGAAAGGGTTCTTTCCAGGAAGCAGCGGGGAGATCTATTTCTTCAAAGCGGGTGAAGTTATAGACAACAACTCGTTTTCACAGTAAACATTAGCTGAACCATTACATTTTTTAAACACAGATTTATTGGGTAGGTTTGTGTGAATAGGTGCCTTTGGCCAAGTTCTCAAGGGCTGTCTTTTTTCATGGGGGGAAAAAAAAACTTTTCAGCCAAGGCCAAGGAAACTATTTCAGCTAAGAAAGGAACTGCTATGGCCTGTAATGTAACCCATGAAATAATTGTAGCCAGAGCCAGTGAATACGGTCAGTGGAAAGGCTTCAGAAAGAACCAGGCTATGACAAGGGGCCCCCAATAGCCGTGCTCTCATCTTTATGGTTTCTATTGCAGGAAAATGGCCTTAAGATGACTTTCAAGTCCTAAATTTCTTTGTGAAAGAAAATATTAGGAAGGAATAAGAAAATTATAGACAGGCCCTAAAAACTGAATCAAAGAGGAAATTCTTAGGAGTTCACTTAAAACGGAAATGCTTGAATTCTTTAGAAATGCTCTTTTCTTACAAGAAGACAAAAGAGGGGCTTGGGGAGGGAACAGACCACGGTCTGGACACATAACCAGATCAAGACCAATCACTGAAAATGGATTAAGTTAAGAGACGGGATTAGATTAGGTCACCTTAGCACTTTGATCAGGGAGCCCATCTACCAAGTGTGACATTGTTTACTGTTTGGCTGTTGCAACCGAGGGAAGGAAGGAAGAATCGAATGTTGTAGAAGCCGCTGCAGACAAGCATGCAGACAACGCGTCTAATAAGCAGGTGAGTGGTAGGTGAGACCACTCTGCTCCGGATTGTGCCCCTGCTCTCCTCAGGCTCCCATCTCTGCCTTGCCCTGTCCCGTTCTGGGTCCCAGGGACAAACTGTCCCTGCCCCCAGGCCGCCGGCTTCTGGTTGGGTGGAGACTAGAGTTGGAAGAGGCTGTTGGCTTCGTGGCCTCCCTGCCCGCCCCTGCTCCACTCCTCGCTGACGGACGGACGGCATCATGTCAGGTCACTGGCTCTGGGACTCTCTTCTCACTGGGCTCTGCGACCGAATTGCCCTCTCCCTTGCCCTTTAGCCCTGGAAGTGATAACAGCTTTCTGCTCTGGCTAATCTCTGGATGCTTGCCATCCCGTGGTTTGTCCACGGTTTGCTCCCTCCCCCACCTCTCACAGGAGCCCCTTCATTACATTCCCTTCACTTAAACTCCTTGAGTGGAACTGTATTTCCTGCCTGAACACAGACCCATGGAGTCCTGAATACATGTCCTCAAAAAAGGCTACAACTCTACTCTGAGGCAGAGGGTCACAGTATACCAGGGGCCCCTCATTTAGATTCAGTGCCTCGATGTGGAAAATGATGCGACATTACTACGGACCCGAGATTGCGGGCCACCATTTTCTTGAGGCATTTTCAGCACGAGGCCCATGCGTTTTAATATGTACGTTGTAGGTCAGGGCCAGAGCCCCCAGAAATCCACTGTGAGACTGACATTCTGGGGGAACCCAGCCAGAAGGTGAGGGAAGGCAGAAGTTAGCTGTAGCAAGCTTTCCTATTGGTTCCGAGAGAACTTATGACGCAGAAATAGCCCCCCCCGTTTGGGGCTCCTGGCCGGCTCAGTCAGTTGAGCGTCTGACTCTGCATTTCAGCTCAGGTCATGATCCCAGGGTTGTGGGATCGAGCACTGCATGGGGCTTCATGCTCAGTGTGGAGCCCGCTTAAGATTCTCTCTCTCTCTCTCTCTCTCTCTCTCTCTCTCTCTCCCTTTGCCCTTCTCCCCCACTGATTCTCTCTCTCCAAAATAGAAAGAAAGAAAGGGAAGAAAAGAAATAGGCGCCGGCCCCCCCCCCCCCGTTTATAAAGGGATAGAAACAATTTTCATTTATTCTTCTTTCTGGCTATGAATATCTAGTCAAGATAAAAGAAACATCAAAGAGAAAGGTAGGAGAGGAGAGAAAGGTGAGGGGGAGAGCAGTGGAGCGGAAGAAGGGAAGAAAACAAGAGAGCTATTAATTCTTTCTTAAATTTCAGCCAGGGCTAAATAAAGTCTCTTTTTAAGAAAACTGAACAATTTTACTTGCAGAATTAGTGCCAAGATTTTTTGCTTTGAAAAAGGGGCCAGCCTACATAGATACTTAATTTACAACCTGGAGCTCGGAGGCCTTTTCCACCGCGCTAAAATATCCCAGCCCTTCCATACCCTGGACCCCGTGACAGGGCGCGCAGCAGGCCCCGACCTGCCATCGAGGACCGACGTGCCTGGGTGCTGTCGGCCTTGCCCTCTGGCAGGTGTGCCCCACGAGGCCGGGCGTGCTGCACGTCCACCCCCCCCCCCCCCGGCCGGCGAGAGGGGGGGCAGCAAGACGGAGGTGAACGCGGGAAGCCAGCCTGTCCCGGAACCCAGGCGTCCGTTCCTCCCGAAAGGCAGATGGATGAGCGGTGGGGACAGAATGAACAACCGTGATTACATTTTGCCTCGGCGAGTCTGAATCGAGGACACTCACTGACTTAAAAGCGATCCTCTCCCCAGATCGCTTTTCGTGAAAGACCCGATTCAGGGCTCGCTTCACGTGTTGTTAGTGGCAGAGAATGAAGTGTCTCTTTTCTCTGCCTCGGTGCTGTATCTCCCTAGGAAAAATAAGAAAGAAAAGGCTCCAGATGGAGAGCCTCACGTTGTCGGCAGATTTAGAAAAAGCTCCCCTGGAATTTGTACTGGGGACGCAGTTGGGTGCAGGCCGACGAGTGAGTAACCTTCCGTGTTATCGCTTTCATTTCAGGCTTCAGAGATGCCCTGCTCTGTTGTTCAAAGAGGCTGATCAAAAACTTGTGAGGAGGGAGAAGAGGTCTCGGCGGGCCTGATTTCATTATCTCTGACACACCACACAGATGGGGCAGAGCCACAGAAGGCCGGAGATGGCCATCGGCGGCGCTGGGGTGAAGCATAGGCCTCGGGAGCCTCCCCGTACTGACCACACATGTTCTAGTCTCTTGGGATTTCCCACATAGCCACGCGTCTCAGTATCGAACCTAACATATACGTCTCAGTCATCAAACCTCCAGCATTGTGGTCAGAAGACCAACACCCACAGATTCTCCCAACCTTTAACTTGTCCCCTTAGTATAACTTCCACTCTTGCTCCTCAGGTTAGCAAAACTCCATTCTCGGGTCACGTTCTCTTAAGTGCAGGGGGAGCAGCACACCGTCAGCCCGTTCCTCGACAGCTTTGATGCATATGTAGCATGAGTCCAACATTCTATACGGAGGAGGTGCTGTCATTAGGATGGTCATCCAGACAGCAGGAGAATCCTCTCGGTCCAGGCGCAGACCTCAACAACATCCTTACAAGGCAGAGATTGGCCTGAAGGCGGCGACTAAAATGGAAAAGGAAAGACTGGCTTGTGTGTTCCATTGGAAGGAACGCTAGGTCACACGAAGGCAGTCAGCACATCAGACAAGCTGCCTTCTCCATCCATATGTTTCTGGTTGCCAAGAAAGGTCTCCAGGCCGGGGTTTTGTGAAGGTGTGGGATGACTAAAGAGTGGGAGGGAGCTCACCACAACACAGAATGGGACCATAGAAAGTAGAGAGCCCTGAACGGGCCGCCTGGACTCCACCCCCAGCTTCTCAACCCTACATAAATGCTGAGGTCAACTGAGAGCCTTTTAAAAATACAGATACCCGGGCACAACCCCCAGAACCATCAGAGAATCAAGTTGGAATCTCTGCCATCAACTGGAAGGCCCAGTAGAGTGTTTATCAAAAGTTTGGGGAAACTGCAAGCACAGGAAATGCAAAGCGAATGCAGAGGATGAGTCTCTTGGGTTCCCCTGGCCACACCTCTCACTCTCAGAGGGGGTTCACAACCAGGGGTTCCCAGCCAAAGAGGCAGAGCTAGACGAGTCGCCCTCCACTGCTCCCGCCCCAGGGTTCTAACTTGCTTGAGGTCAGACTGGAGCTTAATTTCACAACTGCCTTGGGAGCTTGGGAAACTCTCGGGCAGCAACCAGCCTGGAGAAATCACCTCACTTACCTGAGGCCCCAGGCATGTACCTTTGATTCTTTCTTAAGCCCATACCCACAAGCAAAGAGAAAAAGATTCCTCCCTCCCCCCCTGCCAAATCCCTTCCCTCTTGTCTATGAACTTTGTCCCTACTTTACCTATTTATCCTGCTCACAGGAGGGGGGCTCTTCTTTCCTATAAAGTTAGGAGCCTGTATTAGACTTGGCAACGGTCATGATTTTTACTCACGGCACCACCGCCTTATCCAGTGGAGTTGTGCAGTGCACTACCTATACAGCTCTAGATGATGGCCTTGAGGAGGTCATGACTAGACAAGCATGCCACAGACACAAAGGTGCAAACGATTGAAAATACACACACACACACACATACACACAGGGTCAGTGAGGCACCGGCATGGGAAAGAAAGGAAATAGCAGCAACAACGAAACCAAGAGAATGACCCATTTTAACCTAGACCGTGATCAAACCGTTCCCATGTAAGCTGTGATTTTAGTAGCTTCTTCTTCAGCCCTGGAAATTATGCTTTCCTTTGAAGAGCTGGTGGAGCACTCCAAATGATACATTCAGGACTGCAATTCCTTGTTCTGTTTCTCAGAAGGATGGTAATAGAGACTGGATACATGTCCTAGCGTCTAATTCTCCAGTTACATAATTAGTAACCGTGCATCCTAAAAAAAAAAAAAAAGTCCCGCTACAAGATAAGATCTCGCAGGAGGCAATGCTGAAGTTGTGCAAGTTAAAACTGTTTTAGTACTAAGCCTTTTTCTAGCCCCAAGCCATTATTGTTTCTTTCTTCTTCTGTTATCATTGCCATTATTATTATTATTACCATGTGATCGTTGCTAAGAGAATGTTGCCCCAGATATTTGAGAATGAGAGAGTGGGAAGGAGAAGGGGTGTGACACTGGCGTCCTACTCAAAACTACAGCTCCCTGCCTCTCCTGAGAAGCTTCCAGAAGGTTGTGTCCTATCTCTAATTTTCATGACACCCCCATGCATGTCACAATTTACTCTTTGGTGTATAACTGTACGCAGGGCAGGGCAGACCAAGTGAGAGAAGAAAGCAAATTGGGTTAGCAAAAAGGCATTAAATCTGTAACGGGATAAATCGACCAATTTCCCTTTTCTTTTCATTTTGGTTCTTCAGCTGTGTGATTATTTTTTGTATCTTTTTTTTTAAGTTTATTTATTTATTTTGAGAGAGAGAGAGAGTGAGCACGAGTAGGAGAGAGGCAGAGAGAGAGGGAGAGAAAGAATCCCAAGCAGGCTCAGTGTGGTCAGTGCAGAGCCCAGTGCGGGGCTTGAACTCACGACCCATGAGATCATGACCTGAGCTGAAATCAAGAGTCAGATGTTCAATGGACTGAGCCACCCAGGCATCCCAGTAATTATTACTTCTTATCCACAGTCTCAATACATCTTTTTCCAGAACATGTAATTTACAGTTCACTTAATTGCCCATCTTTCAGCTCTCTAATCACCCTCAAAGGTTGGCTTCAGCTCGCTGACCACTTCAGGAAACCGGGAGAGTTGTGTTCATGGTAGGTCCCAAGTAGGGACTGACTTGGGCCACAAGCGGAGTCAGGACCTTTATTAAATCTTATCTCCCTTAAACAAAGAGAAGTTCCTCCTTTGGTGAAAGGCATCTCTGCAGAGCTCATGGTTGAAGTTGACCCGTTGTTTTCTGAGAGGGCATTTTATCTGCTCTCTGGAAAGTACCAGGGGTCTCCTCAGAGTGGTGACGTCACCCCGCCTTTCATTGTCCCTTCACTCCAGACATGCAGACCCGTTGCTCTGAAGCCCGTTCCCTGTTGCGGATGGCCTTTTCCTTCAGCACGTACAGAAGATGAGAATCCTGTCATCTGCTGACATGTCTCTCAAAGTTTGACAAGCAGTGTTGGCAACTGCAACCACAACAAACAGTCCACATCCAGGGCGCGCAGTTCTGCCTCCAACATGGGAACTCAGGCCAATTCAAATATTTCCGAAACACGTCTCAGAGCCAAATGCTCAGCTCCATGCACTGAAGGGGCAACCGCTCCAGTCCTCTCTCAAGGAGCTGTTTTGAAACGGCTTTCCCCAGTAGTGTTTTGGCTAGAAGAAGACAGATCAAAGAAGATCTTCTTTGACATAAGAAGATCAGAACATCACAGATTTCTGGTTACTTCTAGTTCCAGTCTGAGATTTTTGGCTATGCGTAGTCAAAGGTTAACAAGTGATGCCACAGTTAGGCCATTGGGTGTGGTCAGTACTAATGGTGATGAACATTTAATAGACCGAAACAATGTACAAAGCTTTTATGACTGTGGTGTCGTACATAACACGAGGAATGGATAAATGTAAAAGTTACATAATTTTAAAGAGGTTAAAATGGCGTGTCAACGCTGAGGAAAAGGTCGATTAGAACTCTCCCAGGGTGTCATAGAGTGATCTGCACTTTGCAGAGGAAATTTCCAAACATCTATACGATGACAACATTCCTTCCAGATTTTCCAAGACAGGTCCAATTTCTATTAATTTTCCCTCGTTTCCATAAATATCCTCATACTTATCATATTGGGTACCACATGGTTTTGGTTTATAATTAGCATAATTAAAGATCACTGTAATTTTTGGTGCATATATCTAAGCCTCTTAGACATAAGAAGAGATCCTAGGTCACTCTCAAATTTTGAAGCTGCATGTATATTATATTTTTTAAACAGGCAAATCAGGGTTACAAAAGTTGTAGTTTGATTTCAATATAGGCATTTAACACTTTAATACCTTTACCCCCCCCCAGAACAATGTAATATAATTGTGCTACTCACAAGAAATTAGTATAATTCTGTGCGCACACACACCCATGCACGATGTGTGGTGTGGGTATCAGTCTTGTCCCTGAAGCCCCTTATCTTTGGCTAGATGTCCATTTGGAGATTATGGTAAACATGTAAATGGAAGGTGCTTCACGATTTTGATACTACAGGGGATGAAAAAATAATCTTTCCTCTATCCTTCTAAGTTTTGACTGGGACCCACACAACAAAAGCAGATTAACAAGAGAGAACACTGAGTTTATTAACAAGGATATCTCCTATGTCCGTGGGAGAAACCTAAGAAATTGAGTAAGTTAAGGAGCTGGCTTGGAATTTAGATTTAATACAAACTTCAGCCAAACCAAAGAAATCACTGTGTTGGGAGGTGAGGTGTGGAAAGGTGACCACGTCCATAAAAATGGTAAACATGGGTAACAGTGCAGATTTAAGCTGGTGACCTCACTGGGAAGCCTTTTGTGATTTAGATTCTTCCTTCTCTTCCTGGTACAGAAAAAGAGACACCTTTACTAATGGAATCTTTCTTTAAAAGTATACATTTTCCTTACAAAAAGGTAACTTTTATTCTGTTTTCAGAGCTTTTTGTATGCCGTTTCTCAAAAGAAAGAGCTCAAAGGGGCGCCTGGGTGGCGCAGTCGGTTGAGCGTCCGACTTCAGCCAGGTCACGATCTCGCGGTCCGTGAGTTCGAGCCCCGCGTCAGGCTCTGGGCTGATGGCTCAGAGCCTGGAGCCTGTTTCCGATTCTGTGTCTCCCTCTCTCTCTGCCCCTCCCCCATTCATGCTCTGTCTCTCTCTGTCCCAAAAATAAATAAACGTTGAAAAAAAAAGAAAGAGCTCAAAATAATCTTTATGCCAAGCGGCATATTTTGGGGTGGCCGATTCTGGTGTCCCACAATGCTAAGTGTCCCTCTGGCCTTCCGGTGACAGGCCACAGGGCGAACGCTAATGAAGCAGCGCTGAAAATTCGCACAAGTAAACAGGTCCTGAGCGGGAGTGAAGACCGCAAGTCCACAGAGTCTGGGGTGGGAGCACCGCGTGAGCCTGATCCTCCTCCTGCCTGGCGCTGGTGCTCACAGTCTGGGAAGAGAAGGGAAAACCCCTGCGGCCTGGAAACAATTTCACAGGCCGATGCCTTTTGGAAACGAACTGCCTGGTTGTTGCGGCCTCCGACTTTGGGCTCTTTTTCCCACAGTAGCCTTCAGGGGAGCACTACGGAAAGCTCAACCGGGATCAGCTTTCCCCGAGCTGTCTAGCTCCCCACCTGCCGCGGCCGCAGCGTCCGCAGTAAGCGAGGCGGACCCCACCGGAGGCGAACTTGTTAAGGGTAAAGTGAAACCGTCCCGTGGAACAGTTACTCACCAAGCCCAGCCCTGAACAAAACACCGGAGATGAGTTTTAGTGGAGTTTTAAAACACGAGAAAGGGGGGGCGCCTGGGGGGCGCAGTCGGTTAAGCGTCCGACTTCAGCCAGGTCACGATCTCGCGGTCCGTGAGTTCGAGCCCCGCGTCGGGTCTGGGCTGATGGCTCAGAGCCTGGAGCCTGTTTCCGATTCTGTGTCTCCCTCTCTCTCTGCCCCTCCCCCGTTCATGCTCTGTCTCTCTCTGTCCCAAAAATAAATAAACGTTGAAAAAAAAATTAAAAAAAAAATTGTATAAAACACGAGAAAGGGGAGTTTTTTACGTATACGGATACCTGTCTTGGAGATTTCTGCCCCCGCGGGCCCTGTTCCTGAGGCATCGGCACTAAAATTGCCATCAAAGGCTCCCTCCTGAATTAAGAAAAGGAAAAGTACACGGCAACAGCTACAAATAAGACACAAGAATCCCTGTAAGGCCCTTCTCTTGCGTCACCCCCTCCTTGTAAGCAGGGATCGGTGCTGGTTTCCTGAAACCTCCTTCCTAGAGTTTGAACGAGCCCCTCCCCCGCACTCCATCCTTCCCACCCGTCCAGGCACCGGGGCACTTGGCGAGGCGAAGCCTTGGATCAGCCCTACATAGGATCCTTAACCCCACGTTTAGTAAAGCGTAGAGGGGGTAGGAAGCGAGGAGACTCCGACTTTAAATATTGTCTCCGATCCATCGCACCAGATGGCTCTGAAAAGCCTGTGTCTGTGAGCTTTTACCTGCAGGCCAGCCCACAGTAGTAAGGGGCAGTAAGAACTGCCAGGTATTTAACAGTTCAAACAGCTCATCATGTGCTGGACACGGTGTTAAATGCTTCTTACACATGAAAATATGATATCTGCTCCGCTCCTAAGTTTCCGTTATTTTTATATTATCCCCCCCCCCCCTTTTTGCAACAGAAGCAGCTGAGGCTTAGAGAGGACAGGTGATTTGTCCGAGGTCGCACAGTGGTGAGTGAAAACAGGACTCAGAACCACCCCAATTGACAGAAAGGGAAATCTGTGCTTCTGAAGTTTTCGGGGCATTTACCACTCATTCCGGTCACTTGGGATTTAACGTAATCTAAAATGTTGCACCAGATTTCATGTCAGCTTTTATAATCCCACTAGGACTGCAAATTCCTTGAGGTCAGTGACTGGATTTTCTACTTCTTTGTGTTCTTCAAAGTGCCTACCATAGCAATTGGCACAAAACAGGCAATTAAAAAACATGCACATTAATAAATCTAAAAGCCGAGAGTTAAATTACTAATTATCAAGTGAATTGAAGGAAAAAAAAAAATGAGGGTACCAAAATAAAAAATGGATGAGGATTTGTCTTCCCCGCTTCCCAGGATGTGGGTCATTTTGAAAAGGCAAATTCCAAGTCTATCCTGAGTTCCAAAGGAGGGAAATACTGTAGGTTAATTAACTTTACGAAATAGTGACATTGCCGAGGAAGCCTCTGACAGCATCCCGAATGTGTCGGTGGGAAATGATTCCAACAAAGCACAAATGTAAATCAAGCCTGGTTCCCCTGCGCCCCAGATTCTCACAACTTCAGAGACGCACCCCTAATCCTCTCGGTGTCTCCTGAGGGCTTATAGAGTCTGCGGTGGCCCGAGGGCAGGAGTCACAGAAGCTCAGCCCCCCGGTGCACGCGGTAGCAGAAGAGAGGCTGTGTGCACAATCAGGAGTCAGCAAGATAAGCAGCGAAATCCTTTCAGCAAAAACCCTGGGGTCAGACACTCTAGGGACAGAGGTACAGGAATGCTTCTAGATTCCAATCTGTAAGGAGAGGGAAGCCTTCTAACATCACAGCCGGACAGAAAGCCACGTGAAGGGGCCACGCTGCTTTTGAGCAGGGCATCACCCCCTTCCCCCCCACCCAGCCCCCCACCCCGTGCACATGCACGTGCACAAACACACGCCAACCACCGTCACCGGACTCCCCTTCCCTCTTTGTTTTCTTTATCGGCGCGCCCAGCTGCGATGCTCCCAGACAGTGCTGGACGCCAGGCCACCGGCTCCCTTCCCGAGGGCAGCTGCACACAAGACCGTCAACAGTGAGGAAAGTGACACCGGTACGTTAAAGGCAGGAAAGTCCCCCTCTCCCGCCGGTCCTCTGATGATAACCCAGCCTATCTGTCACCTAGAGTGTGTGCGTTCTCCTCCTTCACAGACACAAGTAGGAGGTATCGTGCGTTAAGACATCTTGCTGGGGATGGGAGGGGCTTTCTTTGCCACCTTTGTCTGCTGCCGTTTCTGGCTTTAATCTGTGGCCGAAGGCAGAGCCCAGCCTTTGCACGCAGCGCCGGTTCCCTCCCAGCCAGACGCGTGTCTCCGCCAGCAGGGTCTCCGCCAGCAGCCCACATCTGCGCTCAGGGCCCCGGGCAGGAGGGCCGCCCCCCCCCCCCCCCCAAGCGCTCCCTTCCTGGAGCTCCCTGTGCCTCTTCTCCCCTGATGCCAAAGCCTGCCGCCGAGCTCCAGTTTCTCCCGCTGTAATGGGATATGCTGCCGTTAGGGGCCTTGGTGCTGTGTCTGCTGTTTTGAAAATGAAAATATTTGCTTCTAACTCCAGTTACCATCTGTTCGTAACCTTTACTCCAACCCATATGCCAGCTTGGAACCGCTACTGTAGCCTTTGGGTCTCTTGGACTTTCCCGACAGACTAACCTCCAGCTTCCTCTTGGAATTTTTTGAATTACCAAGCGCAATTATCATGAGCTGTCACTACAGGCACAGGCCGATTTTTTTTTTTTTTAAAGGGCTGCACATTGTGTGTCTCGTCCAAGCCTCCATGGTGAGGACCAAGAAAGAGAAAGTAAGGACCAGAAATTAAAATATGAACGTTTTGCAAACACACGGAGTGCATTATGCCTGTCAGGATGCCACTGGGTAAATTGAAAAAGAAATTGTTCCATGGTATCGAAGAAAACAAATGGAAAAAACAAAATGGGATTTTAAAAATATTTGTGGATAACGATAGCATGGCGGAAGGGGAAGAAACCTAATTAAGAAGGGGTAGAACCCACGGGAATTTTAAAACATCTGAGGATGCGTAATATTTAAACGCTATTTCTAAGAAGAAATGAGATGCTAAAAACCAGAATTATATTGGTTGGGATGTTAATAAAGCCGTTTAGCTTAAAAGAAGATGTCAAACAAATGCTCAGTTCTGGATAGTAGGCATCTTGGCCACCAACTCGAGGAGACGTTTTCTATCTAGCGCTGGCCCAAGATACAAGCCCATGGTTTTCCAGCCACTTGCCCATACTTGTTATTCATCATTTCTCGGTTAACAAGAAAATTATCAAAATATGACTGGGCTCTGGAAATAAAGCAAGCTGGCATCTCAGTATCCTATGTTACCAGGGAGGGGATATAAATCTAAATCGGATGAGACAGTGATGGGAGACAGCAGGAAGAGAGACTAATCCAGCCAACCCCTCGTGAGCAGCTGAACAGTCAGACGTACAATGTCTAGGGGTGATGAAGCATTCCGTCAGATGTGATTCACCCATTCCTGTGCAGAAGGGTCTGTGCTGGGGATTCAGGAATCTGATAACAGTTAACTCTTGAGGAAAGTGGCACCACATTTTTATGCATGTAGAGTTACAATAACGTCTAGAATTTGTAGGCACTACCGTTAATAACAATAATACACCTGCCAGTCCCTGCTAAGAGTTTCACTCAGCATTGAATATTTCATTGAATCCTTAAAACCAGCGAGTAAGACAGGTACTATTTTTATCTCCTATTCTTAGAGGGAGAAACTGAAGTTCTTAAATGGTAACCCCACTGGTAATTGCCAGAGTTGGGATATGAACCACAGCTCAGGGTTTTTTTATCCTACGGAGTCTGATTCTCCAATATTCACTAGACCCTGTCCTAGGTATCCTCATAGATACCTCCACTAGAGTTAGAAATGGCCCTTCTTGGCCTTAGTCAATCATGGCAATTCATTGGCCAGTGATGGTTCAGGAACTCAGACTCGGACTGGTCAGCATCTAACATTTCCCATTAATAATTATGGATCTGTAAAAAGCATACAACTGAAATCGGCCCAAGCAAATGAATGCGAAGGAATTGGGTTCCAAAGAGTAAGGAGAAGTGACCTTTCTCTCTGTCCCTCTCTCACTCTCTCTTTCTCCTCCCTTTTCCCCCTCTCCCAAAGAGAATGGAAAAGCATTTGGCACCAACTGTTACATGAAACCACCAAACTACCAAGTAGAGAATTCACCTTAGGATGAGGTCTTCTTTGTAGATGGCTGTATGGACAGATAGAAGGAGTCCAGGTTGTTGATGCCATAATTAAATGGTAGGGATCAACAAATATTGAGGCTCACCTGCCTCTGGGTTTCATTTTTATATGAGCCAATAAATGTCCTTCCTGTTTAAATAACTTTGAGTCAAGTAATCATTCTCTACAACTGAAAACATCTCAACTAATACCTACCTCATGAGTCTTCCTCAGAGAAGAAAGGAAGAGTCATCAGAGCCCTCATGGATGATCTCACTCATGTGAAGGAATCCATAATGTGCCCCTTTCGTACATGAGAGGGTGAAGACCAACATAGTGAAGTGACTTGCCTGGGTTACATAGCTTACATAGCTAGTCAGTGACAAGGCTGGAATTTGGACCTAGGAGGGTCTGACATCAAAATATGTGCTTTCCAATAAGCACAGCAAAAATCTTGGCCAATAATGAAAGGTATGCAATCATATTCCAGTCCCGTGGAGAAGTCAAGCAAGGATGCACCAAGGATAAAGCATAACAAGAAATTTGGTTTTCACTGCAGAATGCCAATCTCAGCAAGGAATTTGTGTGCTGGTGTGGGGAGCCTCTTGTATGGCTGGGCTGATGTGGGAGGAGAAGGGAGAGGCTGCAATGAATGTAAAGAGGCTAATCCCTGACACATTGAATGCTGGGTGGAAGACCAAAGTATCACTTTTAGACTCTGCCAGATGGCATGTGTGGGGCTACTGATATCCCTTCCTGCCCTAGTCAGGACTGTCTTAGCCACCAGTGGAGAGCACAGCATCTCAAGTGGAAATACTGAGAAGAGACAGATGCTAAGAAAAGAAAGAAAGAAGGAAGGAAAGAAGGAAAGAAGGAAAGAAAGAGAGGGAGGGAGAGAGGAAGGAAGGAAGGAAGGGAAAAGGGAAGGGGAAGGAATCCATAGGTATTAGGAACATGATTATTATGAAAGTGACAAAAGGACTCCCCAGATTATTGGTTTATCTGGAAGTATCCGTTCTCTCTGGTCAATGATGCACTATATGCAAATTTCTAATATCTGTTTCTAGTGTACTTTTGGGTATGATATATTGTTTTCCTAAAACTAGTAACCATTCTGTCCTAAGTTCTTGCTCAAAAGTTACATTTACATCTGAAAACTCAAAGTGCTATGGTATCTGGCTACCTTTTCCAGTCTCTACCTGTTCCAGAGCTGGCGTATATATCTGTTGACCTTGAATACTACACTGTTTTAGGGAATGCCATTCACATGGCCTCTCTCAAATGGTACTGCGCACAACCTGAATAACCATACCCGGCGTCCTGTCTGGTTCTCTAATTCCTTGTCCACTCTTTGCCTAAGGCTTTTTCTTTTATGCATCTGTGCCTATTTTCACTAGTATATATGAGATAGATCAGCTGATGGCTGCCATGGTTGCTCAAGTAGCCAGTGTGAGGCAAAATGTTCTGGCTTGGGTTTCAAACAAGACATAGTCCGGAATTTTGGGTCTGCTGCTTACTAAGTAGCTGGCCATGGCCAAGTCAACCAACTGAATCACTGTTTCACCATCTATAAAATGAAGTGAATAGTATCTACCTCACGGTATTAATGGAGTGATGTGTATTAGACAAGATAAAACATGTCAATGTCTATTTTTGTTATAATTTTTCTTATTACTAATATTATCAAGCATTATCCCTAGTGTGGTGTCTGCAACAGAGAAGATCCTCAATAAATATTAATTTTCTTCTCAAATTTCTATATTATCCTGTGTCCCTTCTCTCCGCAAGGGATGAACCCATCCAGAAGATGCCTAAATTCTAAGTGAAGAGTACCCTCTCCTGGATATTTTCCAAACTGGGTGGGGAGCATTTTGAAACATATGCCCCTTAAGTGATTCTGGCTCAAGAGAAGAGGGAGAGGAATTCTTTGCTCAAACATCTGAAAAGTACTGCATTCTCTACCTGCCCTTGAAATTCTCATCATTTGTTGGCATACTAAAGGCTTTGGAAAACCTCATTCCGAAGAACTCGTTTAATTGTTTTATCAGGTATTTCTCAAACCAGTTTGACTATGGATTCTTTTTTTTTTATATTGGACACATTAACAGCTCACTTTTGTGCTCCACAGAACACGTATTGGGGAATGTTGGTTTAGGGACAGAAGCTAGGAAAATGGGGTAGTCCCAGGGAAAAGGTTGGTGTGACCAAAAAGATGACACAAACCAGAAGGGATCCTGGGGCAAAGTTCTTCTGCAAAATTCTAGAAGGGTCTAGAGTTGTGACTTGATAGATATATCTTATTCCCTGTTAGCCGAAAGGGAGAAGTATGTGGAAGCAGAAGAATGAAAGTCCACAAAATGGAAGAGTGAAAGCACTTATCACGAGGTCAAGCATTTACTGAACAGCTACTATGTGAGCATCGTGGTATGCAAATATGAATAACGTCACCCTTGTTAAGGAAATGAAGACAGAGGAAACGGAGAGAGAAAAGGTGTAGGAAAAGAAAGAAAATAGGGGCCTCTGGGTGGCTCGGTCAGTTAAGTAAGACTTCAGCTCAGGTCATGATCTCATGGTTGGTGAGACTGAGCTCCATGTTGGGCTTTCCGCTGTCAGCCAAAGCCTGTGTCAGATCCTCTGTCTCCCTCTCTCTCTCTCTGTCCCTCCCCCTCTCGCGTGTGCTCTCCCTCTCTCAAAAGCAAATATTTAAAAAAACAAAAAAGAAAAAGAATTACTTCTTTCTGAAAAAAGAAATGAAATAGATTAGAAAGGGAAAGAAAACATGTTTGAGAAAAACCTTGTCAAGATTTCTGGGTGCCAAAGATTCCAGTCTTTTCTGCCTCACACAAGCTGCCCAGGTAACCTATCTTTAAGTACGTGGCAATGCCAAGCAAAAGAATTGATTGTATTTTTTTTTTAAGTGAATTCTGCAAAAGATTAAAATTTTGTTTATGGGGAAAATGACCTTTCAATATATGTGTTAGAAAAATTCAGTTATTAAAGTGGGCAGCAGGGGCGCCTGGGTGGCGCAGTCGGTTAAGCGTCCGACTTCAGCCAGGTCACGATCTCGCGGTCTGTGAGTTCGAGCCCCGCGTCAGGCTCTGGGCTGATGGCTCAGAGCCTGGAACCTGTTTCCGATTCTGTGTCTCCCTCTCTCTCTGCCCCTCCCCCGTTCATGCTCTGTCTCTCTCTATCCCAAAAATAAATAAACGTTGAAAAAAACAAAAAATTAAAAAAAAATAAAATAAAAAAAATAAAGTGGGCAGCAAATTAGCTACGGGCAATAATGGGACGCAACATATCAGTTAATATTTACACAGCATTTCTGCAGCAAATATGAAGGGACAGGCTCTAAAACAGCTTAAGAATAAACCTAAAACTAGAGAGGAGGCAGTTTTTCAAGTGTGCCTTTAGAATATGCATCCCATTCTGTCATTTCATTTGCAAAAAAAAAAAAAAAAAAGAACAAATTGTCTTCAGTGAAGGAAGATGAGGAAAACGAGAGGAGAAAATTAAAGCTCCATTCAGAGGCAAACTCTGCATCCGGGAGGCCAATGTCAGAAACTGAAATATTAATGTTGTGCCTGGAATACTGGGGCTCATTGCTACCTTCTGCTGGTTCTTTCTGCCTCCTCCCCACCAATATGTCCTGCCATATTCTCTCCAGCCCACTGGCTTCCCTCAACCCTTAGGAAATGAAGGTCCCAGACGTAGAGTGTCACCTCCTAAATATTCTCCTCCCTTATGCTGACTTTTGCATTGGTTTAGCCCCTCCTTCCTACATGCACACGTTCATTCATTCATTCTCTTACTCATTCTTCACCAAATGTTTATTGAGTTCCTACTCCAGACCTGCCGTGCCACAAGGACTGTGCAGGTCCTTTCTTGAAATGAGATTGGTTTTTTCTCTCCCCAGTAATCACAGATTTTGTAGGTTTTTATTTTGCATCTTGAAAACACTTCTGATGTTTGTACTACCTCAGGAAAAACACAGACACACTGATGAACTGTGCTGAACAATTACTATGGCGGATTTCATTTACTCTCACGTTTCATACGCTATCACTTTTTTTTGACGGAAGTAATGTGTCTCCAACCTGGGTTGCTGGGATTTCACCATAGGACTATTATAACATGGAGGTGCCCCTGCCCCTTCTTTCTTTTTCATCCCAGCGCGGGAGTTTGTGCACAGAGGTGAGGGTTGAATCCGTAGATTAGGTGACGTGTCCGGAAACCGCATGCTGCACAAGAAATGGCAAACTTTTTCTGTAAAGACCGGACAGTAAATATTTCTTGTCCTCGCAGGCCATGTGGTCACTGGGTGCATCTGGTCACATGCCCCGTAGGTAGGGCCAAGGCAGCTGTGTACGTTTCATAAAGAAATGAGCATGACTGAGTCACAGGAAAATGTTATTAATGGACAGCGAACTTTGGACTTCCTATAATTTTCCCATGTCATAAAATACTATTCTTTGATTCTTTTCCCAACCACTTAAAAACGTAAAAACCGTTGTGAGCTCACAGGTTCTCGAAAAACAGGTGGGGGCTGGGTGTGGCCTGCACAGGCAGTAATTCGTTCACTCCGAATGTAGCAGAACAGAATAATCTCAGGGTAGGACCAGTATGTGAACACTATGTCACTTACCAGCTGGGAGCCATAATGACTAATATCTTTGGGCCACTATCTTCTTAGCTGAAAGTGGGAATGATTTTGGTCTTGCAACGGTGAGGTAGGGATCAAGTGAGAAGCAGTACCAATAAAGGATTTCCTAAAAGATAAGGGAGTCTGGGGGGCTCGGGATCAGCTGAAGGGACATGTCGGTAGGGGGATTGGGAAAAGACCAGCAAGAGGCAATCCCTCCTTGTCTGAACTCGAATGGGCACTTGTTCAATGATAGCTGTTGTTGTTGTTGTTGTTGTTGCTGTTACTATGTTCATCATCATTCAGGGAACGAATCTAGAGAGAGGGAAGTAACAAGTGTCGACAACAGATTCAGAGGGAGAAAGAGGAGCTAAAAAAAGGAAAGTGAGAAGTAGCAGGGAAGAGAGGAAGAAAAAGCCACAAGAGCGTAAGGATTCCAAAATCCTCCCCCTGCTCTGATGTCCCTCCCAAACTCCAGAAATGGATTTTCCGCCTCTCTATAGTCTCTAGCCACTGGAGTAGCCCTCTGGCAACTCCAGTGGAGCATGGCCCAAGTTAATTTATCTTCCTCTGATCTTCACTCTGCTTTGCTCCAACACTTTCCATTTCTTTTTTTTTTTTTTTAATTTTTTTTTTTTCAACGTTTATCCATTCTTGGGACAGAGAGAGACAGAGCATGAACGGGGGAGGGGCAGAGAGAGAGGGAGACACAGAATCGGAAACAGGCTCCAGGCTCTGAGCCGTCAGCCCAGAGCCCGACGCGGGCGTCGAACTCACGGACCGCGAGATCGTGACCTGGCTGAAGTCGGACGCTTAACCGACTGCGCCACCCAGGCGCCCCAACACTTTCCATTTCTATTAATAATACCACCGAGCTCCAAACATCTAGGTCAGATTGGATTCCTCTCACTCATTTTCTGTGAAGTGTGCAGGAATTCTGCCTGCATTCCTTGGCGTCTGCTTTTGCCTCCTCCTGGGATGCCTTCCTCTCCACTGTATTTCCAAATTCTGGGAATTCTTCAAGGTTTGCTTATAAATGCTCCCTTTTCTGGGAGGCCTTCAACTTAATCTTTACTTCCTGTGAATATCCAATAGCATTTATCTGTACTTCTTTCTTGTCAGTCATCATTTGCTATCCCTGTGTTATTTATATACATGTTTATTTTGCTAGACCAGTGATTCTCCCATCCAAGTACTAACCAGGCCCGACCCTGCTTAGCTTCTGAGATCAGACGAGATCGGGCGCGTTCAGGGTGGTATGGCCGAAGACTAGACCAGTGATTCTCAAACAGAGATGATTTTGCCCCCCCAGGTGATCTCAGCCAAGAGGCAGTGTCAGGAAATAGTTTTGATTGTCACAGTCGGGGGATGGGGAAAGGTACTGCTGGCGTGTAGTGGGTAGAGGCCAGAGAGACTGCCGAACGGCCTACAATGTACAGAACAACCCTCTACAACAAAGAAACGTCAACAGAGTGAGGGTGGGAAACCCTGGACTAGTTCTGAGCTCTTGTAGAAAGGGTTCCATAACCTATGCCTATGTGTCTTCTGCAGATGCTAACTCAGTCTTGCATATGGTCGTTGCTAAGGAAATATTTGTTGACTTAATGGAACAGGAAGAACTTTGGGAGAAAAGGCACAGCCCTCAGGGATGACACACAGTATGGTCTTACAGTAGCGTGTAGGTATCTGTGCCCAGTACGTGTGCTTCTCCTTACAAGAAGAGCTTTCCAGCATCAAAGGTCTGTCTCATCTCACCCGGTGCAGAGTGCAGGTGACAGCCTCAGAGGGCCTCCTGGATGTCGTGGTCAGTCTGGTGATTCACATTTTGGAAGAGTCTTTCAAAAGACGTAGTCTTCTATAAAACAGGCAAAACGATACTTCGTTTTCTTTTAATATTTCAGCATTCAAGGCGTGTATCTTGATTCTGAGTAAGTTGGATGATTTTCAGCATATCAAGGTCATCACACCCTGAAGAGTTGGCCTCCGTCCTTCAGTCAGGCCTGTAGTTAAGCCATCTCAGAAAAACACAGGCTTGGAATATGTCTCCGAGGCTGCCATTAGTTCATGTGTTGTTTAAACAATCCGGAGATTTGATTTGATTTTTTTTTTTTTTAATGTTTTATTATTTGCCGAGAGAGAGAGAACAAGCAGGGGAGGGGCAGAGAGAGAGGGAGACAGAGAATCTCAAGCAGGCTCACGCAGTCAGTGCAGAGCCCAACACAGGGCTTGATCTCAGGAACCATGAGATCATGACCCGAATGACCTGAGTCAGATGCTTAACTGACTGAGCCACCCAGGCGTCCCTACCCCTGGTATTTAGAGAGAGAGAGAGAGAAAAAAAAAAAAAAAAAATCCCTGCTCAGTTTTCTCCTAACTCATACCCACTAGAGTTTAAGCCTGATTCTTTTCAATCTGCTCGCAGAAATAGAGAACCACTGAAGGTAACACAACACCAGTAACAATAGCAGAAACGGCTAAATCCTTCCGATTTATGGAGGACTTTTTACTGGCTTTCCCACTTACTGAATGAACAGTTAACCTCCCCAGTGGTGGTTGGGCTTGGGCTCCAATCTTCCTCTTTCCTTCTCTTTACTGCTCATTGGCACTTTCTCCGTGGTGGGTACAGGAAAAACATTCATCAGTCATTTTTGTAAATCCTGATTTTAAGTAATGGTTCATTTTAAGTTTGTAGCTAATCTAGGGATTATCTACCTTCATACTCATTGACATGAAAAAAACTGTAGTTTTTTTGGGTTTAAATCCAATTGTCTTCTGGACAAATCCGAATTTGCTAATTCTCTAGCTCTCAAATCCCACCTCTCTTTTTTATCAAATCATTTCCCAAGTATTTCTTATGTTTCATAGGAAACAAAAGGTAAAATAATTGTTTCGAGTATAGGACATCATACTGAGAGGTAAAAATATATACTAATCCCATAAGGCAGATATTTATAAGCATTTTTTAATGCAAGAAGGATTAACTGCGTACAAATTTCACACCCATCTCTTCATACATACTACCAAGACTGAAGTATTATTGAGCCTTGCCTATACATCTATAAATAACAAGCAAGGATTTGCTACCGAAACAGCCAATAGTTTATTCAGCATCTTCCATTGCGGGTAACTTCAATCCTGACTCTGAAAACATACTCACTTTTCAGTAAGATTTCTATTCCCAGGTGGCACTTTGCCTGTGACCAAGGGTCATGAGGTGGGATGCTATTGCTGAGCAATGTCACAAAGCGGTGGCCTTTGTCTGAAGAGTTAATGACTTGGGGAGGGGGCAGTTTATCCTTCACCCCACCCAGAGCAGGGAGAAATCGCCAGCAACACATTAGTGTGGGTTAGACAGAATCAGACGGAAATTTGAAGCCACAAGTGTCCCTTAGAATGAATTCTCAGATTCATAGAATCTGAGAGATCCAATGAGATTTCATGGAAATCTAAGGAGAACCTGGGAATTTCTGCAAGTTGTGAGACACAGGCCTCAACTGATTTAACTTAAATCTCAAAGAGTAACTAGTATCTGGATTACTCAGTTAACACTTATGGAGTGCCTACTATGTACCAGGATATTTTAAAGGCACTGGGGTGACAGTGTTGAATAAGGCAGGCTTCCTGCACTTGACCTTTCTTTCTTTCTTTTTCATTTTCTTTTGCTTTTTTAAGTAATCTTTATGCCCAGCATGGGGCTCAAACCCATGACCCTGAGATCATGAGATGCATGCTCTACTGACTGAACCAGCCAGGGGCCCCTTGACCTTACTTTTTGGGCGGGGCACAGAGCAAAAACAGACAGGAGAGACAGGCAATAAACAAAGAAAGAAAGGGACGAACAAGACTCTTTTCAGAGAGTAGAAAGCATTATGGGAAAAAAATGGTTTCAAAGGTATGTGTTATGAGTCCTTCAAGACAGAGGTAGGGAGAAGAATTAAAGCGAACTTAGATCAGATCAGGGAGGGCTTCATAAGGAGGGGCTGTTCGACCGGGTCCTGAAGAGCAGGAAGGAGCCAACCATGTATAATTCCTGGGGCGTTCACTCTAAGCAAAGGATGGAAAGCATGAGGCTGTAAGCAGGAAAAGCAAAGATCAGTGGGACCGGCTATAACCGACCAAGGGAAAAGCTATTGCATCAATTCCCTAGAGCTTTGCTCTAACAAAGTACCACCGAGTGGATGGCTTAAGAGAACAGATTGTCTCACAGGTCTCTGGGGGGCTAGGAGTCCAAAATGAAGGTATGAGCAGGGTCAGTTCCTTCTGAGGGCTGTGAAGGATAATCTGTTTGATGCCCCTCTCCTAGCTTCTGGTGGTTTGCTGTCTGTCTTGGGCTTTCCTGGTTTGTCCTCTACCCCCACATGGCATGGTCCCTGTGTCTCTTGACCTAACTCCCCTTGTTACGAGGACACCAGTCTTACTGGATTACGATGTACCTAATGATCTCATTTTCACTCGGTTACCTCTGCAGAGACTCTATTTCCAAATGAGATCACAGTCTGAGGTGGGAGGTGGGGGGGGGGGGGTTAGGGCTTAAAGAGATATGCTACGGGGGGGGAGCACAATTCAACCCATAAGAGGACACAGAGAGTTCAGAGATTTTTTAATGTATTTTATTTTTTAAATATTTTATTTTATTATTTTTGAGAGAGAGAATGTGAGCAGTGGAGTGGGGGGGGGGAGGCAGAGAGAGAAGGAGACAGAGGATCTGAAGTGGGCCCTGTGCTCACAGCAGCGAGCCCGATGCAGGGCTCAAACTCATGAACCTTGAGATCGTGACCTGAGCTGAAGTTGGACGCCGAATCGACTGAGCTACCCAGGTGCCCCAGCTTAGATTTTATTTTTAAGCACCATCTTGAAATGTCTGGCATGTGGCAAATAATAAATGTCAGCAAGTATCATTATTATGCAGGGAATTTCTTTAAAAATGCAAAAAGTTAACAGAATAGGGTTTTACAAAGTGAAATCAGATTGTGTGCTGGCTGAAATCCCTGCAATGGCCCCCCCTTCAAACTCTGAGAAATGTCAAGTCAATAAAAGACCCACAAACCCCACAGGATCTGAGTCCACTATGATCTTTGACCTTGTCTCCCGCCAGAGACTAACCCCTGCCTGCTCCTCCCACTCCATCCACACTGGTCTCCTTATTTGTCCCCAAGCACCCCAAGCACGGCCCCCACCTCGGAGCCTTTTTGTGTTATTGCTTCTGCCTGGAATGCTTGTCCTCCAGATACTGTCCCTAATGTCATTCATACAGGCTTCACTTCTAATACCGCTCTTAAAATAATGCCTTCATCAATTTCTGTCTCTTACTTCACTGAACTATTCCTCATAGCTTTTATAACTACTTAGACTTACTACACACACACACACACACACACACACACACACACATCTGTTCTTGTCTCTGGAACGTCAGCTCTGTGAGGAAAGGGAAATGTATGTTCTAGTCAACTTGCCACCAGAGTCACAGCCGCCGGAACAGTGCCTGACACCTAGGAGATGTTCAATATGTTTGTTGAATAAATGAATCAAGGGAGCCGATGAAACCAGGTGTCTCTATTCTCATTCAAGTATGGTCTTCTCTCTCTTTTGGATTGTGTCTGCAATCCATAAATGTCTCACTGTTTCTTTGTTTCACCAATGAACTGTCTCAGTCCCCTATAAGTTTGTCTGTGTACATTGTTGAGCACTCAGTGATGCATATTTAAAGGACAGATATTTATCTCAGGGACATGGAGTTAACAGCTATTGTCTACCTCATTTTGTATTCTTCACTTACCTGCAGCTACATAAATCTGGGTTCTGCAGGGATGGGAAGTGAGATGCCTTTCAAATGAACCCCAGAATGCCTACAGATGACCTCTTCTCTGTCCTGCAGTGGTGGAGGGAGTTCCTAAGCCCCAAGAGAGCAATTAAGTCAAACGATTACGAAGAATCTGAAACGCTTCCCGCTGCAAAGTAGAAGTAAATTAGACATAAACCAAATTAGAAACAGAAATGTATATTGCACTGCAAAATGTGACTTCAGATGCACTGAACCACACAAGAAAATCAATCAAATTGCTTTAGAATCCCGTCTTCTGGTACTGCCTTGTTTCATAATCCCAAAGAGTCTAACACAAGTTGATCATTATGAAACTGACTTACAAAGAAAAGACTTTTGACTATTTCCAAAATTTGCATCAGCCTTTAATAGAGGAAGGTCTGCCACTGCTAACGGTATTCAAAAGAATGTGCTGTGAGTCCTTAAATTAATTCCAAAGAGACAGTCCAAAAATGTTTTAGGAAAGGCATCATCACTGAAATAAATGAATGGTTTCCCAATGTGACCACTCAATTAAATGCACAAATTTTGCTGAGATAATTTTAAATTCAGGCATACCTTATAATAAATTTATGCGTATTTAGTTTGTGGTGTATTATGTTTTCCAGTATGCTTCTCAGTTAATTAAAAAGTGGTTCATTACAACTTTTACAAATTATTTATGAGAGAACTATATATTTTCCAGGAAAAAAAAAAAAAAAAGATTGCCTAATTTGAAAATGTATGGTGCTGGCCAAACATTTTAAACTATGCAAACGGTTATAAAAATTTCTTTACTATTCTTTTACTCCATTAATTTCCTTGAGGTTCTTACTTTAAAAAGAGGCCTTCCTTAAAAGGATACCTATTCAAAAGACATTCCTGATTAAATACCCTAACTAATAAAACTATTAACAAGAAGGAGGAAAGGGCAGAGAGAAAAGGAAGGAGGAGGGGTGGGGGAGGAGGAGCGGGGAGAGGAAAGGGAGAAAAAAAAACATTTCTGGGTGACAAAGATTTCCAAATTCCAGCAAATGCCCCAGTAATTCCAAATAGCATTCACTACAGAAATTTTAGTACATCAGAAGTATTTATCAGGCCCTTAGAATTTCATTCCCAACCCTGATTGACCGTAAATTAAGACGTGCATGCCTTTTGAGCTGTTACTATATTTGTAGTTTGAATTTAGTCACTAATTTACCCAGACTGGCCAATTCTTTCAAGTGAACACTGATGTATTTTTCACATGGCCTCAATAGGCAACTTCAAATAATTTACCTGCCAATTCAGTCAAAAGCAGCAGATTGGTAATGTACACAAACTCATTCATTGTAATCTGAGAAAAAGTCACAAGGGTATATTCTAACTAATAGCACCCCGGGAGAGTAAGGGAGAAGGGCTGGCTTAGAAAGTTCTCTGCACCACAGAATGTGCTCCTTCATTACTTTTCTGAAGCTTGTTTGGTCTTCACTCTATGCGACAAAGATTTCTCATAATGGACTGGAAATGCACTGTGGCGTATTTCAAGAAAAAAAAATGACAATTATTAATAGTGAGAGAGCTTCATGCCGAGGTCAAAGGCACTCTGGTGGAAGCAAATAACATAGAGGTTTTCCCTCGAAGCTCCCCAGAGCTTTTCTTTACGCCCAAGGCATTTCCGGTGGAAACAGCTTCACGAGACAAGAGCGTTGTTTTGAAAATTAACCTTGCCTTTTTGGAACATCGAGAAAAGATACTCATGTATTTCAGTTCTTCCACTCCTGCCTGGCTTTCGAGCAAAACTTATTTTTGAAATATTTTCTCTCCCGATTAGCTAAATGATTTAATTTGGGTAATCTCAAAGTTGTTTAAATTAATGATTCAAGATTTCAGTAATTTTAAAACATCATAGCCACATTTATTTATTAATCATTTATGCCACATGTGTGTATCGAGCCCCTCCTGGGCACTCGAGATACTGCAGCGAAAAGACCAGCAAGCTTCTTACTCTTATGAAGCTTCCTTTGAAGTTGGGGAGGTGGAGGGGTTACCAAAAATGAATGAATAAATAAACAAAAAGCTACAGCATATGGTGTTGTTTCCTGAGAATCAAAATAGGGCATTCTGATAGAGAAGGACAAATGGGTATTCTAAGATATTTTTTAATGCTTGTTTTTGAGAGACAGAGACAGAGCATGACTGGGGGAGAGGCAGAGAGAGAGAGGGAGACTCAGAATCCCAAGCAGGCTCCGGGCTCTGAGGTGCCAGCACAGAGCCCAATGCAGGCCTTGAGCCCATCAACTGTGAGATCATGACCTAAGCTGAAGTCGGACGCTTAAACCACTGAACCACCCAAGCGCCCCAACAAAAGGCTATTCTAGATTGACCCATCAGAGAAATCCTCTCTGAAGATACAACAGTAGAACTCAGTATTGAATGATAAGAAGGAACCAGCTATGCAAAAATCAAGTAGGAAAAGCATTTGGGGCAGAGGGAAGAGCCAATGCAAAGGCCCTAAAGCAGAACGAGTGTGGTCTGTTCCAGGAACAGGAAGAAGGCCAGATACGGTAAATGGATTGGAATGGGTTCAGAGTAGGCATGGAATAATCCCAGTCCAGAAATTCGCAGCCATCACCGTACCCTTGATTAAACGGATGAACATCAAGGCAGTATATTCTGATCTGAGTTCTGTCCCCTTCCAATATAATCTGCACTTCACTGTTAATTAACCTAAAATATCCTGTTAATTAATTGAACCTTCATGTCCAAAAATCATCTTATATACCATCTGCCTACAGAAAAAAAGGTCAAGTTATTTAGCTTGACATTTACAGACCTCCAAAAAGTTACGCCAACCGGTCTACACAGCTTCAAGCCCCTGTCCTCCTCTACGAAATACTCTTCTTTAGCCAGACCTTTACTCCCACACTCCCTTTATTTTAACCTCAATTTTTTTCTCCTGCCATCCCCTATTATCCTGCACGACTCTCTCCCCCGTCTCAACAAAGTCCTATCAATTTCTATCAGAAGTCTTTTTGTAACTAGCAAAAGAAAATCCAACACAAAGAGGCTTACACAAAAAGAACTTTCTGGCTCAAGTAAATTAAATGTCCAAAGTAAAACAACTTTAGGCAGAGTTTTATCCAGAGGCCAAAGTTATTTATTTTGAGATCATCTTGCCTCCGTATGGCTCCGCGTGCTGGTTTCGTTTTCAAGCTGGCTTCCTCCAGGATGGCAAAGCTGGCTGCAGCAGTTCGAGGCCCTGTACGGGGTTGAACGGCGTTTTCCCCAAATTCATGTACATCCACCCGGAACCTGTGAACGTGGCCTTATTTGGAAACGTGATTTTTGCAGATGTGATCAAGTTAAAATGAGGTCATACTGGGTTTAGAATGGGCCCTAATCCAATGACTGGTGTCTTTATAAGAAGAAAGAAATTATGGGGCGCCTGGGTGGCTCAGTCGGCTGAGCATCCTACTGTTGATTTTGGCTTAGGTCACGATCTCACGGTTCATGAGTTCGAGCCCCTCATGAGGCTCTCGCTGACGGTGCAGAGTCTGCTTGGGATTCTCTCTCTCTCTCTCCCTCTCTCTCTCTGCCCTTCTCTCTCTCTCTCTCTCAACGAATAAACTTAAAAAAAGGAAGAAGAAAGAAGTTTGGACACAGAGAGAAGCGGGAGAGGCTCTCTGTGAAGATGATGGCCGAGATTCGTGTGATGGGGCCACAAGCCAGGGAATGCCAGCGTCCACCACCAACCACTGGAAACTAGGAACATGCAAGGAAAGATGTTGTCCTAAAGACTTCAGAAGGAGCATTGCCTGTCAACACCCTGATTTTGGATTTCTAGCCTATAGAATTTTGAGAGAAGACATTTCTGTTGTTTTAAGGCACCCAGTTTGTACTCATTTATTATGGCAGCCCTGGGGAACTAACACAGGCCCCCTCTACCCACCCTGTCATGCAGGGGAGTAGACCAAGATATACCTGGTAGTTTCCATGGGAAAGAGAAGCTTCTTTTCAGAAGGCTCAGCATCTTTTCCTCGTATCTTCTGTGCCCATGTTCTGAATCAATCACTGCCTCCAGTCCTACCTGGAACTAAGAGATCATCACTCCCATTTAAACCACAAGGCAAATGGTGGATGAGAGATCCTGCCCCACCTCCCATTCCCCGCCCCCCCCCCAAAACTAGTACTTCCTTCCTTTGTTATGAAAAAAGGGAAATATATCCTAGGAAAGGAACCAAGTGGACAATTGGTAGCAGTTTAGACGATTTTTGGCTGGAAGCTACAGAAAACCTACCTCTAACTGGCTTAAACACTGAAGAAACGTATTCCGTCACATAATAAGAGATCTAGAGGCAGATCAGGCCGTGGGCATAGTACAAATGGGGCTCCCGCTCTGGATCTCCCTTATTCTCTCTCCAGCCTTAGCCGTCCTCCATGTGCCAGCTTTGGCTTCCTGCCAGGGTCTCTCACGATTTCAAAATGACTGCCAGAAGCAACTAGGGCAACCAACATCCTTTTCCTGGGCAGGGGAGAGAATAAAAATCTTATTCCCGATTATGAAATAAAAGCCTCTCCTTTTAGACGGATCGGACCCACTAAGCTCATGTGCCTACCCCTAGACCAATAGTAATTGCTACGGAAATGCCATCCATTATGAATGGCATGGGGGAGGGCAGGGGAGAGTGGGTGGGATTACCATAATGGTTTAGCATGGGACTAATCAAAATTCTCCCTTGGAGCTGAAGATGGAGTTTGTTTACCCTGATACATATGTCCTATGCGGGGGAGGGTTTCTGAAAAACATGAAAAGAAGGGTGAGTGGATGCCTGGTTAGGCAACCAGTGTTGCCCACCACAGCTTCCTTTCAAGCGCAAATTGATCTTACTTCCTCCATGAAGCCTCCCCCCCCCCCCTCCTTTCTTATAGGGAAAAGCAAACCCTCCCTCTCTAAATTCTTCAGCACCGGGGCACCTGGGTGGCACAGTTGGTTAAGCGTCCGACTTCAGCCAGGTCACGATCTCGCGGTCCGGGAGTTCGAGCCCCCGCGTCGGGCTCTGGGCTGATGGCTCGGAGCCTGGAGCCTGTTTCCGATTCTGTGTCTCCCTCTCTCTCTGCTCCTGCCCCGTTCATGCTCTGTCTCTCTCTGTCCCAAAAATAAATAAACGTTGAAAAAAAAAAGAAAATTGTTAAAAAAAATAAATTCTTCAGCACTGATTGTGCACAATGACATTTCACACTTACCATATCGTTTTAACAATATTTTAGATACATATTTCTAATCCCCTGAATTCTTAAAATTAAAGTATGTGTACATTACACTATGCCTCATATATCACCTTGCCCAGAATATTTTATGCTCACAAAAACCCGTCCCTTAATTGAGTGACTTCTAATATCAGCATGGAGAAGCAGGCGACCTTTAAACTTAGCAACAGACATACAGATCCAGCTCACTAATTCAATTTTTCCATCTTCCTAATGAAAATCTCCCCTTGCTCCTTATTGCCCAAGAGTCTTTTATGCAGACATATTGGCGACTCTCGGCCTTTGAAGCCATCTGTGCTTAATAAAATGGTTAGATTTTGAACCTCGTTAAATAGTGAGAAGCACTGGTAAGACATGATTTGGCTAATATTTTGAGTAAGAATCTGGACAAGGTACAAAAACTGAAGTGGTAATACAAGTTTCATTATGGAAGCTGAATAAGATGAAGGAAGATCTCTTCAATTGTGCAAAGATGTTTCAGTTACTTTTTCTGTTTTACTAATGTAAATCACAATGGTTTATCCATTCACACTATAAGTTTTTCAGCGCATTCACGGTCGAATCCAGTAATCATGCATGCAAGTTTTAAGAGTTCCACTGCTCAACGCTATGTCATTAAATCTCTATTATCTTTGAAAACAACTGTTCCACGTTCAGCAGCCAAATTTTTGTAGAATGATGGCTTATCTAAGCTCTCAATGATCCAGCACGGATTTTGCTTATTAATTTATTAAAAGGATTGTGATATCCTGAGTACTTTGAAGATATCCTGAGTACACCTGAAATTTTCTCTACGAATGAATTCTAGTATTTCTGATGGTTTATTATTGTTGCTTACCCTTAATGAATAATGTACCGTCCCGGTCCAGATACATAAACAATAGTAATAAAAGTGGTTAACATTGTATTTCAAAATGAATTCAAATTTCAAAGGATGAAAGCAAATAATTAAACCCTTCATTTAAAAATGGAAAGAGTTGAGAGGAGAATGTCTATGGACAAAACACCTGATTTCCCCTCCAAGGAGGAGATGGGAGCAAGAAAATGCCATACACACGCTCCCAACAACCTTCCTCTAGGTTAGTGGAGACATCAAAGCCTGACCTGAGTGCTGAAAATGCATTACCCCTAGTTTACCACCTTGAGTAAACTTTGGTCGCATTTTTAAAAGGAACTTGAACCACGGAGAAGGTGAGCACTAATAGTGATTCAAATCTCCGGGAATATTTAACGTCTGCTGGACATATTGACGTCACTAGACAGAGTAAGGAAGAACAGTGCCAGACAGTTCAACACCCACATGTTAGTTCTAAGCACTTCTAGGCCCATCCTTTCCCTCTTGCTTTCTAATTAGGTATGTATTTAACTCTTCTGTAGATTTTAAGAAATACGGTAGGCTGGAGTGGGGCGGGGCGGGGTGGCGGGAGGGAAGGCAAGTGGAAAGAGGGCATTTCAAAGATAATAGCATGAAAATGGTCTTGATGGGACTTAATGGAACGCGTTTCTAAAGCATGGACCTTTATTTTAAGTTGATTTATTTATTTTGATGGGGGCAACAGTTCGTGAACTCGGGAACCCGTAAGTAAGATCATGACCTGAGCCGAAATCAAGAGTCAGACGCTTAACAGACTGAGCCACCCGGGTGCCCCTAAAACCATAAAATTTTTTTTTTAATTCCCAATTTCCCAAGGAGAAAGTGGATTTGGGATTGAGGACAAGGGCATTGGCGGGTTGTTTCGCTCACACACACACTGGGAAACAAGCCAATGGTGAACTGAGGGGGCATCAGCCTCCCTCAGTCCAAACGCAGCTCCACTCCTTACTGTGTGACCTTGAGAAGTTACCTAACTTTTCCTAAGCTTCAATTTTCACATCTGTAAAATGACAGTGATAACAGTCCTTGCTTACCCTGCAGGGTGGTGGCGAAGATTAAACCATCCGATCTATGTGAAGCGGCTAGCAAAAGGTCTGGGACACATTAACCGTTCCATGAATGTGAGCTACTGCTCCCATTATCTGGGGGAAGCCCAGCCTGTTTGAGGGTCGCTCTCAATCCCCTGGCCCAGAGCTGTCAGCCCACCGTGCGACTGTCCACAGACAGAAGGGGCTGCCTCCCTCATTTCTTACCTTCTTATTTCCCTCATTTTGCCTCTAGAATCGTTTATGTCACCAGCGATGAAAATAATAATCTACTTACATCACATTAACCTCATTTTCTTTCTTCCCTTGGAAAAGCTCCAGTGTTATCAAATTAGTCCATTTCGAAGATGACATCCGCTAGGACCAACCAAACTGACCAATTTCCGTTCCTCGATATTGTCCTCGATTCTCATCCGTGAGGGCAACAGCTGCAGTACCTTGAAAGGAGGCTGGGAACACGCACGCCGCAGACAGACTTTTGGCACTTGGTGGCCGCAGTTGTAACCGTTTACCGAATGCGAAGATTCTGTGCGCGTGATGGGGTCTGGCGTTCCAATGCCGACACCCATTCACTGCAGAGAATCACAAGTCTGCAGGGAGGAGGGTCATTCCTGCTCAATCTCAGATCTAGTTCTCTCTTATCTCCGGTGTCTGCTGAGCTCCCTAACGCTAAATTCTGACCCGCCAAGTTTCTGAATACAGACAGGGAACGAGAGCCACTTAATAAATCTTAGCCCAAACTGGTACCTGACCATGGTATGTTAATCTAACAGTGGAGTGCCGTTTGAAGTTTGTCGCTATGTCTAAAATAGACATCTGGTGTGTCCCGTATGTCTAGATGTCCTTTGTGCTTGAGATGTTACTGATGTTGTGATTTCTCTTGCATACAAATGTCCCCTAGAAAGCAGGTGTAAAACCAAATGCCCTTGCCTCCTCCCCCTGCTCTCAAACCTGCATTTCAATAATTCTAACGATGTCTGCATGACAAATGAAAACTGCATTATTTACATACTTCTGGCAAATGATAGAAAACAGACATTTGGTATTATTTCAGACTAAAGCGTCAGATGTTTGGCCCAGATCACGACTTTAGATCTCGCTTTTCATCCATCTCGGTGGAATCTGTTCAGAGCATGTATTTATACATGCCGCTCAAATGGTAGGAAGCTGATTAAACACATGACCACCAAGTTGTGGGGCCCTTAAAATTTTGTTGTTTTATACTCTGTTGAGAAAAAATGGTAAGTTTTTAAAACCAGTTGCTGATGAGTGCTACTTACGGCCATCACTCTTTTGAAAAACACATTTCCCTGCTTTCTTTCTTGAGTGTGAATATGATATATGCCCATTATAAGAATTCAGACAGTGCAGAAATTTACAAATGTGATAGTAGAGATCACTTGAAACTCCATTCTCTGAAGATAGACACCATTTACATTTTGCTGAATATCCTTAGCGATATCCCTCTATGAATATGTACAGGAAGATGTAATTCTACATAATGTCCTAGAACCTGGCTTTTCCAGTCAGCAATATGTTTGGACATTTTCCCATGCCCGTAAAGATAGCTCTACATTTGTGATTCCCATTATGTCCTCCTTTCCATTCCGGATAAGAGTATGGTGCATAAGCGGGATGGTGTGGCAACAGGTAAAGGGTGGAGGGAGAGACATGAATCTCCATCATCATAGTTCATGATGACTTAGTAGCCACTTGTCCCTTGGCGATTGATGTTTATTCCCAACGTTGCACAATTATAAATTTACTGAACTCTTTCTCCCCCACAATTTCTTTATTTTTTTAAACCTATTTGTAAACCCTGCTTTATCTTAAGACGGACTCTTGTCTGAAATCTCTCGTAGTTGAGAAAGCAAATTATGACAGTGTTAGTTCTGTTCAATTCCGAATGCGTTGCTGGATGCCTGTGATTTATTTATTTTTTTTAAGTGAGTCTCCTATTTCTTGATAACAGGTAAAGTTACCTACATGAAATACAGAAGTGAGAAATTTTTCTCATTTCTGTATTCTTCGTATTTATTAGAATACGAAGAACTGTTTTTAACTGACTTTGCTACTTAGCAAACAGTTCAAAATTCACCTGCTAACAGAAAACTGCTGGTCTGGGTTTGTTTTGGCAGTTTTTGCTTTGGCAGTTCTGACAAATTATGCAAGAATATGCAGTTTCACCCCTGTAGAAAGTCTCTTTTTCACAAGTCAGTGGGTTCAAGTTGTGGAGTGCACCTGGTCATTCACCATTGTACTACAATCCTCAAAAGTAAACTCCTGGTGGGGCGCCTGAGTGGCTCAGTCGGTTAAGCGTCCAACTTCGGTTTGGCTCAGGTCATGATCTCATGGTTCATGGGTGTGAGGTTTGTAGTTCGAGCCCCACATCAGGCTCTCTGCTGTCAGCACAGAGCCCATTTCAGATCCCCTGTCTCCCTCTCTCTCTGCTCCTCTCCCACTTTCAAAAATAAATAAACATTAAAACAATACTTTAGCAGTTTACCAAAGTTATAGGACCAGGAAAAGGTTCAGCAGTTTACCTAAGTTATAGGACCAATCTGACTAGTTAGGTCAAAATTCATTTCCAGAAGGTAAGACAAAAAGCCCAATTCAAAATATAGTAAAACCTTGGTTTGCGAGCATAATTTGTTCTGGAAACATGCAGCACTTGTGCATATCAAAGCGAATTTCTTTTTTTTTTAATTTTTTTTTTAACGTTTATTCATTTTTGAGAGACAGAGAGAGACAGAACACGAGTGGGGAAGGGGCAGGGAGAGAGGGAGACACAGAATCCGAAGCAGGCTACAGGCTCTGAGCCATCAGCACAGAGCCTGATGCGGGGCTCGAACCCGTGAACTGCGAGATCATGACCTGAGCGGAAGTCGGGCACTCAGCCGACTGAGCCACCCAGGCGCCCCTCAAAGCGAATTTCAAGAACCATTGGCTCAGGTTGTGATCATGTGACATTCAACGTCACATACTACTCATATCGCAAGACATCACTCGTTTATCAAGGTAAAATTTATTAGAAACGTTTGCTCGTCTTGCAGAACACTCCTGGAACACGTTAGTCTCAATCCAAGGTTTTCCTTGTGTTAACATTTCAATTTCTTGTGTTTGGGAAGATTCATTGTTTTGGACAAGACTCTGCACGCACGATCACTCATTCGGTTATTCAACCGGTAAAGCTATGATGGTAATTATTCGGTAAAGCTATGATGCGCATCATTGCCCCACACAGGGCACACAGTGCCAATACACGTTGATGGCTCCAGGCTGGGCAAGTATGGCTCCAGACCTTTGCTGGTGTCTTGACCTACGGTTCAGCCAACTGTAATTCCCCTTTTACAGCCAAGCTCCTTCCGGATGAGCTCGGAAGCTGAGTAACAGCTCTGCACACACCTGGCTTGAAGTGAGGAGCCTGGAGCCTGACCCCTGTGTAAACTCGAGGCTCATGTACACCTCAGAGGGGCCACCTTCACGTTCGAAATGAGGGATCCTGGACCAATCTCACAGTTTTTGCAAATGCTAAGTCATGTGTGTGAAAGCCTCTGGCACACTGTGGGGCTTTACAAAGCATTATATGGAGGTATTGCTCCCCTTCCCAACTCAAACCAAAAGAAGAAGAACCAAAACCAGTACGTAAATCTATTCTAATCTGGGTAAGTCTCAACTATCGGAGAATTAACTGTTACTTTTTTAGTTAAAAGCCAGGATCTGCTTCCGATTCTGTGTCTCCCTCTCTCTCTGCCCCTTCCCTGCTCATGCTCTGTCTCTCTCTGTCTCAAAAATAAATAAAATCATTAAAAAAAAAAAAAAAGCCAGGCTCTTCTTTTCTTTTTCTCAACCTATTAAACATGCTGAAAAAAAAAAAATGTTGAAAAACAAAAGCCAGGCACCTTCCCTTAGATGCTTAACAGCAGTGGCTGGGGCTACCTTTTGGTTCCTGATTCTTAGGTCTACCTACCCTGGTTCTGAATCCTGTTTCAAACTCTAAGTATAGGAATTGCTGGTCCTTCATTCAAAAGGAGCGCCTTAAAATCAATGGAAGAGAAACTGTAATATGGGACTTGATTTCCCTTGTCCCCACCGGTAATCAGAAAATCGTTTCACCTACAGCTGAATTAACGTGACGCTCTCAGTCAGACACGTATGTTGAAGGTGCTGAGGACAGTCAGCTAATGGTTGTGTCAAAACGTCTCTCCTTCCACAGCCTCAGGGAGCGGAAAAAGCAACAACGGTTTATTTTGACCACAAGTCCTCTTAATGTCCACCCCCCGAAGATCTCTCCTTATGTCCCTCTTTCTCCAGCTATTTCTGTCTATTTAAAGTTTATTTATCTCTCCCCCATCTGTGGATGAGGTCCCTTCCCAATCTTGCCCCTCTCGTTCCAACAGAGCATGCTGTAGAGGTAAATGAGTCTCAGGTTGAGAACCATGCAGTCTTAAAGGAGGAAAAAATCTTTGTGATCTTTTCTTCCAACCCTCTTATTCCTCAGATGCGGAAAGAGTGTCAGAATAAAAACGAATCAGGTCCTCGAAGCTCAAGACCAACACGTTTCTGTTTTGCTGCAGCTATGAAGCAAATGTTTACATTATCCACGGTCAGTTTTTAAATTAGGTGGGCTCAGTGTTTTCCTTTTCTCCGGGGAAGAAAAGAGTGAAGATCTCTTCTATCTCCCCTGTGGTGTGGAACGCGTGGTCCGTGACAGTCCGTCCAGCATCGAGGAGTCATGCCCCTCCGGCAGCTGGACCCTTTTACTGATGGCTGTATTCACATCTGATTCAAAACTGGGGGAATTGAGGGGTGCCTGGGCTCAGGTGGTTAAGTGTCCGACTCTTGATTTCAGCTTAGGTCACGATCTCACAGTTTGTGAGATCGAGCCCCATGTCGGGTTCCAGCACTGAGCATGGAGCCTGCTTGGGATTCTCTCTCTCCCTGTCTCTCCCTCTGCCTCTCCCCCAAGCACCCTCTCTCTCTTTCAAATAAATATATATATATATATATATATATATATTTTTTTTTTTTTTTTAAGTGGGGGAATTCAACCAAGTGGCTGATTGTCCTGGGCATCCTTTTCTCTGTCTCAGCCAGCAAAGTCGAAAGCTACCAGCTTCACTTCCAAGGCAAGAAATGTCTGTGATTCTTGCCCTACATGACTTTTTTCTTTTTTTTTTTTTTTTGTTACATTTTCTTTAATGTTTATTCATTTTTGAGAAAGAGAGAGAATGAACAGGGGAGGAGTAGAGAGAGAGGGAGACAGAATCAGAAGCAGGCTCCAGGCTCTGAGCTGTCAGCACAGAGCCCAACGCGGGGCTCGAACCCACAAGCCGCGAGATCATGACCTGAGTTGAAGTTGGACGCTCAACCGACTGAGCCACCCAGGCGCCCCCCTACATGACTCTTAATGGGAGAGTATATGTGGCAATACAAGTCTCCATTGCGGTGTTTTGGCAACAAGCGTCTTTGTCCAATATATTCCCATCACCAGACATCAGAATTTATTTTATTTGAATTCTCATGACAATAGTGTTGCCTCTATTAGAGTATTGTATATTTAAGAAACCCATTATTTTGAAATTATGGTTTTCATTGAAAATTATCATTTGTCTTTTCCTGTATTTACTTTTGTTGCAGTAAATTGTGACATTTTGCTATTCCTATCAGAGCAAGACAAATTCACTTTGGGAAGATAAATGTCACATTTTAATGAAAACCAGCATACAGCAGTGGATGGGGCTAGCGAGCCTAAAAGGGGAACAAACAGGCATACACTTTGACGTTTCTCATTCTTCTTAGCCACAGCATAAGATTTAACTTTATTTTTTTTAATATTGGAGAAATTACCCTGTAAATCCCATCAGGAAGGTAAACTAGATAGCTTGGGAGTTCATCAACCGTCACACATCCAATCCAGAAAAAAAAAACTCCTGACACGAGACAAATCTGCAGTTAAATGAGAAGTGAAATAGAGCAAAGGAGAGTTGGACCGCCGAACGTTTTGTCCCCCAAGTAACAGAAGGGCCAAGGATCGTGGCAGGTAACCCAGGAGATCCCGCGGCTTCCATCCGAGGCTGGGGAGAGGAGCGGTGGGCCCAAGGCTATCCCACCTGGCTCCTGGGAATTTCAGCTCTGTGCCATGACTGGCGTAAAGCTGAAGTGCAGAACTAACTTTTTTGCACATAAACTCCTGTCGTTCACAGGGGATATTCATCTTTTCTTTTTTTTTTTTTCTTTTTTTTTTTTTTTTTTTTTCTTTTTGGCTGCCCAGCCTCTGAACCTCTTCACTAAGTTTGGGGAATATTTTGCTGTGAGTCATGGCGGGAAGTAGGGCCTGCCTTCCGCTGCAGAAGCAGAAAAAGCAGATAGCGACTTTTCTCCCTCCAAGAAAGAGAGCGCAGATGTGTCCTACCCAGGCTTGGCCCACCGCGGGCTCCCACTCAGGTCTTGGAGACTGAAGCAATTTCTGCAACTAGGAATTCATTCCAGCTGCAGGGACTACAACAGCCAGTGTCCAGCAGCAACCGAAGGAGCTAGGGGCACGCGGCTGTTAGCGCTGGTGGCCGCGATGCTCCGGGAGACCCGCCCGCTGGCTGGGCGCGACCAGCAGCCTCCGCAGGCTCACCCATCAGGGGGGTTGGGCTGGGAGTCAGTCTCCAGGCCTCACATCTCTCCGTCTCTGCCTAATTTCCCAGGCTGATTTTCTAGAAGCCCTTGCTGCTCAAAGCGTAGTCTAAAAACGTGCTAGGAATCCAGAGTCTGAGCCTCTCCCTGCCAGACCTACTGAACTTGGGTCTTGGTCTCCCCCCCCCCCCCCGCCCCCGAGACCAAGTATTAGCACAGGGTAGTATATATAGTGCCTTGAACAGAGTAGGACCTTAATGAGTATTTCTTCAAAGTATGGACATCAAAATGTGTTGAAATTTGATTTTGCTGAAGCTACCTGAATAAATTTCTTCAAAACGTATGTATGTGACTAGCCCTTAATCCAGTGCTTATCCTATTGAAAAAAACATTAAGTATGATATGTAATGGATTGCACTTCAAATGCGTTTTATTGCTTATTGAAGGGACTTTTATAGTGAATCCCTCTGTAAATTCATGACGCCTTTTCAAGTGTTGAAAAGGTGTTAAAAGTCAAGTGACGCCTTTTATCTGTGTTGTTAATTTGCCTTCTTTAAAAAGCAGGGCCTACCCAAGGTAGGGATTACAGCAATCAAATGATTTGTCACTGAGATGACCGCTGAAATTCTCTCCATGGCCCTCCTTATTCTGATCCTTGTCTGTCTCTCTACTCCTTCCCTAAAATGCCAGCTCCGCATGATCTTGGTGCCTATCGGCGCATAGCCAAGCAGCCACAATGGAGGCGTAAAACAGTTCTCTTTACAAAGTCAGCCAAATGCTACAATTCCGTAGCGCCTAGTTGTATTTGGCTACCTGCAATGACTGAATGTTAAGGGCAACTTGCTGTCTCAAATGGCATCATGCCAGCCTAGAGAGCCTTCAACAGCTGGAGTAGAGACAGTCATAGTAAGAATTTGAGGAGGAGGAGGAGGAAATGTTACACGTTTGCTATCAATCAGTCACTGAATTATTTGCTGTGCTCTCTAGAAAGTTTCTTAACCCTCTGATATATTTATTGCTCCAGAAATACTGGCTCTCATGATTGTTATATTTCTACTACAAGATGCCAGCTCATCAGCAATTTATGAAATGATCTGAAACTAGTCACGGCGACACATAGTTCATAGATAACAGAAGGATTTTTCAGTGGCATTGACTTTGATTCCCCACCCTCCTACCCCAAACACCACGACTTTTAAAAACTGTGGTCACCCTAGATTGTAAGAGATGCTGTGGTGCAGACAAAGCACAGGTTTTGGCATCACATCTCCCAGGGGACGAACTGCAAAATCATAGACGTTATTCCCCTTTCCCTTTCCTAAGGATACGCAGACTTTTATGTAGGTATTAGCCCCTCCTCCCCATAACCCATAGGTGGAGGGGAAGCTCACCTTGACAGTGGACTTAATGGGCCTTTGGGAAATCCCATCGCCGTGGTCGGAGTGATTGGTTCATGAATTTCAGGCCCTCAGCCAATCAGGGCATTTAATCCCGTCACAAAGACTGATTTAATAATTGACCAACACGACGTGAGGAGAGATGTAGTGGCCGTGAGAATGCATCTCACACACCTCCCATCACAGGTTCGTCACTGACCGGGGGCCCCCGGTGCTGCACTTTGAACTTCATCCCCAAGTTTTCAGATCCTAAGGGCACTAAGACTGGTTTCTGGGAGACTCTGAACTCTTTTGTCAGCTGATTTCAGCGAAAGGATTCTTCTAAGCTTCTGCTTAGACTGCACAGCAGGAAAAAACACATTCTCCCTCTTTCTTTCACTCCACATGAGACTTCCATCAGGGGCTCACTGCTCTCTCCACCTGCCCAGCTCCCTATTTCCTTTCACAGTGCATTTTCCCTTAAGAAAGCCCGACACATACCGGGGCGCCTGGGTGGTTCAGCTTTCTAAGCATTAGACTTAGGCTCAGGTCACAATCTTGTGGTTCGCATTGGGCTCTGAGCTGACAGCATGAAGCCTGCTTGGGATTCTCAGATCTCCTCTCTCTCTGCCCTTCCCCCACTCACACTTTCTCTCAAAATACATACACTTAAAAAAACAAAAAGCTCAACACATATGATACTACCTTGATATCAGCTCTTGGAGAACCCTGGTTTACACAGGGGGTGGGGGTTGCTGGAGGTTCCCAGGAACTAAATCTCTTTGCTCTTCTTAACGCATTGGAGATAATGCTCTTTCTTCCTCTAGATCTCATGAATGTCATGGAAAGCTTAGAACCGCCCCAGTCATGTTCCAACCAGAGTTCTCTTCTCCAGGTTAAATATCCCTAGATTTTTCAACATTGCTCTATAGTAGATGGTTTCCAGATCCTGTAACTATCCTCAGTGTATCTAGAAGTGAAAAAAACTACATAGCAAAAACAGAAAATACAGCAAGAATATATGCTCCCTTGTTTCTCATATTGCAGCATTATATGGCTTCAGCTTTTGGAGGAACTGTATACATATATTTTAGGAATTTGGTAGCCACCTCTACCTAGTGAAGGGCTGACACATAGAATGCAACCATCAAATGTTTACCCATTCATGCTGCAGTAAATGGCAGCAGAGAACCCAAAATCCAGAGCCAGACTAAGTTCCAGTCCCAGCTTAAGCTCTTGGGAAGCTATGTGTCCTTGGAAAACTGAATTAACCTTCCTGTGCCTCAGTGTCCTCCACTGTAAAGATAATTACAGCGCCTACCCTATAGTGTTCTATGAATTACTTGTAAAGTATTGAGAATAATGCTGTCACATAGAAAGTGCTAAGTAATTGTTGAATAATTGAGTATTTCAAAGCACCTATTACATGCCAACCCCTGGCTATGCTCAGAGAGTAAAGCTAGGAAAAATTAATGACCACGAGAATTGCCTTTTAAGTAACTATTCCTAAGAATGGAATAGCTGACTGTTGACTTTGGCGAGGGATGTGTCAGAGTTGTTGACAAGAGGCTTTCTGATACCCTTTCAACTCTTGAATTCTATGATTCTACTTCCGAATTCCAAAACTAAGTGTCACATTATGCTAAATCTGAACTCAGCCAACTTTCTCTGTCAAGGGCCAGATACTAAATATTTTAGGCTTTGCAGGCCACACAGGTTGTGGTGCAACTTTTAACTCCACCATTATAGTGTGAAAACAGCCATAGACAACACGTAAATAAACAAATATGGCTGCATTCAAATAAAACTTTATTCATAGACACCAACATGTAAGTTTCATATACTTTTCTTGTCATAAAATGTTATCCTTTTTTAAATTTTTTGAACCATTTACAAACATAAAAAACATTCTTAGCCCCTGAACTAAAATTGGGCCTATGAACCACAGCTTGCCAACCCCTATGCTAGATGAAGCAACGTATAAGATAGAGTCCTAATCAAGGATGAGATGTCAAATGTGGCTGAGAGTTCCAATGACAAGTAAATATCTCAAAAGAAGAACTAAGACAGAACCAGGCCTACTGAAACACCATACTATCGTGAGCACAAAAGAAGTTCTAGGCACAAGAAGCTGCAAAATAATTGCAATGAACTGTGGTTTCGCCATAATTGCAAAAATTGCGGTTGAGTTTATCTAAATAAGTTCGGTACCCTTCCCATCTTCCCTCTTTTTAAATTTTGGATAATAATTGTTTAATTCTCACAAAAGAATCTTGAACTCTCCGCATGTGTTTGCTGACACCATTTGAGGAGCTACCATTTGGAACAGTGGTTAATTCTCAGTTCACTTCTCTTCTCGGAAATAACCGTCCCGAAGAGCGTAACCTATTCTAGTTTTTACCCATCTCTTCCTAATTAGTCTTAACACACACATATTTAAAGAGTTGCTGACATGCCACTCTTCGTTATAAATTCTTAACATTTACCAGGAGTAGTCTGGTCCCAAGGAAAACTTGTGAGTGACTCCAAGCTACCCACTAGCATGGATCAGGAGAGTCTCCTAGAATCTCAAGAATGGGCCTACAACAAAACTTTACTCTCTCATGTGCCTATCAGGTGTCAGTCTCTTGGGATTGTCACTGATGTATTCAAAACTGGCAAAAACAAACAACTGAATCTCACCTTTTACCTACCTTTTACCTTTAGCCGCAAGTTACAGAAAACTCAAGGTGGCGGTGGCTTAAATGAGATAGAAATGTATTTCTCTCTCACCTAAATGAAATTAGGAGGTATAAGAGGTATAGGGCTGTAATAGTAGGCTCACAAAGTCCTCAAGACTTCAAATTCCTCTAGTCTTCCTCTTGGACATCACTACTAGAGTGGGGGTCATCCACGAGGTTTACCTTCCAGTCCCAAATAGAAGAAGGGACAAAAGAGTAATTACAAAAGTGTAATGAACTCGAGGGTGCACAGTAGTTATCTTTCCGGAAAGGTACTCAGAAGCTTACAACCTTTTTGCTGACATCTCTCTTGTTAGAATTTAGTCACAAGATTATACCTAGCCACAGGTAGGGGAGAGTCTTCTGGGGGATGATAACACATATCTGCCATACTTGGAATGCAAGAGTTCCATCAGGCTGGGCTTCCCGCTCTGGGAGCTGCTCCAACTTCTTGTCTTCAGGGAAGTACTTCAGTCAGACCAGAGAGAAGCCTGTGTACCCCCAGGACTGTGGCGATCAGACACAATCAAATTATAAGGAGAGGCGGCCATTGCCATCAGAACTAGAATTTATAAAGGTCAACGCCCTATGGAACTCTCATCTGATTTGACTGTCTTAACACCTTCTTCTTCATGAGTGCCAGGAAGAGTCTCACCCTGTGTGACTTTCTACCTTCCCAAACTCACATTTATAACTCGTGATGGAATGTATTGGGCACATGTTCTTGTTTTGAGAAGAATTATTTGAAATTTCTTGTAGGTAAGCTGCATAAGTCCTACGAATAAATAAACATTCTTCTTTCTACTTCCTCAACTTCCAAAATGTTTCTAAAATTGTCCTAGGATCGCATGTTTAATCTAAATGTAACATACATTCATTTTCTTGCTATATATTTTGGAAGTGTTTTTGCATTTATGGGATGCTCAACTTTGGGTTTAAGAAATAAAAAAGAACTGGGGCACCTGGGTGGTAGTTCAGTCGCTTCAGCGTCTGACTCTTGATTTCGGCTCAGGTCATGATCTCATGGTCACGAGATGGAAACCTTATCGGGCTCTGTGCACTGGGTATGAAGCCTGCTTGGGATTCTCTCTCTTCCTCTCCCTTTCCCCTCCCCCATTTGTTTTCTCTCTCTCTCCCCCACCCTCAAAAAAGAAAGAAAGAAAGAAAAAGAAAGAAAGAAAGAAAGAAAGAAAGAAAGAAAGAAAGAAAGAAAGAAAGAAGAGAAGAAAGAAAGAGAAAGAAAGAAAAGGAAAAAGAAAGAAAGAAAAAAAGAACTGTCAGGCCTTATCTTTGCTCTGAGTGTAAGGCAGAACGAAGCAAGCAAATGCATCCGAGACATTTGGATGTAATTAAATTCTTATTGCTCTGGCAAGGTAAGGTGAAGAGGTGACAGGATGATTTACACACTCGGATAAATGGAGCTGCCAGTGGGACAAAGATTGTTGTGATTTTAATTATCTGATGGCTTGTTACAGGGAGTAAACAAAGGGGGTTAATTCTCCATCTTTCATTCCTACTTTTTTGTTTAAGTAATTTATAGTCCCAGAGGGTGTAACATACAAATGATGTAGACTAGAGAGTTTAGTTCATACTCCTACACTACTAGGTGAGCAATGAGCTTTCTTTTTGCTCTGTTTTCCTCTCAGATGTCTGCAAAATGAGAAGTGTAAGGAATAGTCCTAGATGAGGAGAATTTTGTAAGGAATTCTCTTTCCCTGGTCTACGTAATCACATACTAGAAGAGGAACTGCAAGTGGTGACTAATTCAGGTACTTCACCTCAATCATCTCCGGGAATATTCCTTTATGTCATGTTTCTTAAGTCTAATAAATAAGTCATAACTGAACCCACCTTCTGTAATATAGTGTGCACATTTGTGTTGATAATAGAACTAAGCTGACATCATAGCATAATGATGGCTACCTTTAGTTTAAGGCAAAACACCTAAAATACACAGACATAATTACAAAGTTGTTTTGAGACTAATTTCCAATCCTTCTTCCTTAGGAAGCTTATAATTTTGTCATCTTTAGAATCTATTTTTCCAAAAAAGAAGAAAAACAGGGGGAAAAGCTGTTTCATTCCACATACACAGCAAAAGCAAAGCTATTTAGGATTCCTTTTGTTGACTGAACACCCCCCAACACACACACACACACACACACACACACACACACACACACTGTCCTTCTTCAAGGCAAGGTCCTCAGAGTTCTCAGGCTGAGTTGTCTCTCTCTCCCAAAGCTTTAACCTCTTCAACTTTTCTCTTAAGTGTTGAGTCTCTTTCCTCACCCCATGTTGGCACTCCACTGAGGAAAGTCTTGGAATCTCTTTGATAACTTGGTCTTACAATGATAATTGTAGAGAAACTGATGAATAACAGCATGGGGAGACTTTAATTCACTTTCTCCCACTGGGCACTAAAGATAGCTTTGCTTCAGTTAAACTCTAGCCAGGAAATGTCAGAAGAGAGGTTTAGCATCCATATTCCCCCAAATGGCATGGGTTTCAGGGAGCCTGTGTTGCATTCTCGCGTCTGTCACTAAGACACTGATGACCTGAGGTGGAACCCCGATGATAATGTGCACAGCACATATTCTCCACAAACTACCTCCAAACCTATCGGTACATTCAATCTTCTGCCCTAGCTTTGGCTCGCTCATGTCCATACACCCCAAAACACCATCACTGTCCCCATCTTCCTCCATCTTGCCATCCCTCTGAGCAGAAGATGGTAGTATTTTTAACCGCTCCTGGTTCTGTGTGTTTTTCTAACTCTGGGGAGTATTCATGGCACCTGCCTACTCTAAAGCTGCTTCCCCACCACCACCGTGTGCAGTGTCACTAAGAATGCATCGTCTTCCTTCTTAGGTGAACACCTTCCCCCCATTAGCAGATGTTTACCTAAGAAAGCAGATATGTTACATTTTTAGCCAAAGCTGACCGTAGTTGATAAGCCATTTTAATGAAAGCAGCTACAATTTATGTGGCATTTACTATGTGCTATCCGTATTAGTATTTAATGTTATCGCCTTTGAAACAATATTCTAATGAGGGAAGCACCATCATCTGTATTTCATAGGTGAGACCATGAGCTCACGTATCTTGATCTAAGCCACAAATCTTAGGGAACCAGAATTTGAACTTGGCTTTTCTGACTCTTCTTCACTACGCTAAGCACCAAATGCCTCTTCTCTATTCTTTCCCAAACTATGATTTGATCCTTCCTTTCACTTTATTGGCCCACATAATTGTTATCTCTTCTCTAAACACCACTCTCAGGGCACCTGGGTGGCTCATTGGTTGAGCCTTGGACCTTGATTTTGGCTCAGGTCATGATCCTAGGGTTGTGGGCTCTGTGCTGAGTGTGGAGCCTGCTTGGGATTCTCTGTCTCTCTGTCTCTCTGTCTCTCTGTCTCTGTCTCTGTCTGCCCCCCTCTCTCCTGCTCCTGCTCTTTCTTCTAAAATAAAATAAGTAAAAATAAAAATAAACACCACTCTCATCTCCACGTGAGAAATAAGTCATTCTCATCTCCGTATGAAAAACTGCCTTTTAAACTTAATGTGGCTTACTGCTTCGGATTCTGTGTCTCCCTCTCTCTCTGCCCATCCCCCACTCACGCTCTGTCTCTCTCTCTCTCTCTCTCTCTCTCTCAAATATAAATAAATATTGAAAAAATTTAAACTTAATTTGGCTTAAAGCAAGCGCTTCCATTTTGAAAGGAGTGTGAAGTGAACCCTTCCCTCTTCCTCCATGGGGCACATTTGGACCTGGTCCAGAATGGGTTTGTCTCAACAATGGGAGGCAGGGTGGAGGTTGTGGACAGCTGTGCCTTTATGAAGTCTCTAGAAAAGTCAAAGCCTGCCTTCTAGGATTGTGGGCAGAAAGGAGGAAGTTTACCCAATGGCTAAATGCCATTTACAAAGTGTCCTCCTTCCCTCCTCTGACTTGGAGTCACCAGGGAGTCCAATCTGTTTTTCCAGGTTCCAGCTGATCCATCCTGCAGAGATAGTGAGTGTCTTGTGAAAATAGTGTGTGCTTTGAATGCAGAAAACCCTGGGTTCAAAACCCACTTCTGTAAAGAAGTTATTTCTCCCAGTCATTTGGAGGTCAAATAAAATCACATAGAAAGTGCATTGCACACGGTGGGTATCGAATAGGTAGGTGTCCGTGGCTTTGGCCTCTTCTCTAGTGATAGTTCTGTTTCCTTCCATCTTCCTGATTTAAAGGGAGAGTGGGACCCTCTGGCCTTCCCCTGAGGGCATAAGCCAGCCTCACTGAAGCCTCTGAGACTTCTGAATGAGCCTCTTGCCCCTTCCCGGCACGCTCTGGGCTCCCCGCTTACCCTCAGGCCCCTTCGCTTCTTCATGGCATTTCTTTATTCAGTTCTCAGGCAACCTATACCTTCGGGAAGCCTTGCATTTTTCCAAACCAGCAGGGACCCCTAAATCCTTATAGTGTTTGATCTGAATTGCACTTTCCATTGCTTGATTATGCATCACACTATATTGGTTTTTTGCTTATTTTTCTCTAAGACAACCTGTGCCCCTGACCTGGTGGTACTTAACACAGTACAGAGAATGCAGTAAGTAGGGCCACTTCAAATGGCGTCATTTACATGGATGCTTGTTCTTCCAAGGTTGTAAAATGCAGCCCCTGATTCAGTATCTAATAAAAATGTATTGACTGGACTTGAAAATAAACCTGAGTCTGGGAAACCGGCCTTTAGACTGCTGTGCAGGGCTCCTAAGAAGCCAAACATTGTGAATTGCCCCTCTTTTGCAGACTTTAGGTAGAACTCAGGGAAAAGGCTAATACTTACCCACCAACTCTGTGGTAGTCAGTATCCAAGACAGTCCCCAGCGATTCCCACCTCTGATACTCACACCTTCTAATAATCCCCTCCCACATTGGATCTCTGCTATGATCTGAACATTTTTGCTGCCTCCCCCAAATTCATATGTTGAAATCCAAATGCCAATGTAAGGGTGTTAAGGAAGTGGGGCTTTGGGAAGGTGTTTAGGTTAGGAGGATGGAACCCTCATGAATGGGATCCGTATTCTTGTAAAAAAACAAAACAAAACCCACAGACATCTCTCACCCCTTCCACCATGTGAGCAGCTGGTGGCTATGAACCCAGAAGAGAGTCTTCACCAGAATAAGACCATGCTGACACCTTGACCTTGGACTCCTGGGTAATTTGCTCTGGTGGAAGTCAGTGGCCGTATCTTAAGGACCCTCAAGCAGCCCCGGAGAAAGGCCACATAGAGAGGAACCGAAGCCTCCAGCCAACAGCCTTGAGTGAGCCTTCTTGGAAACAGATCCTCCAGCCCCAGTCAAGCCTTCAGATGACTGCAGCTTTGTAGGACACCCTGAGCCAGGACAACTTAGTTAAATTCCTCGTAGATTCCTGCGCCCCCCCCCCCAAAACTATGGGAAAGATAAATGTTGTCTTAGGCTAATGTGTTTCAGAGCAAGTTTTTATGTAGCAATAGGCAACTGATACAAGCTCTGCCTTCTGATTTGTTACTACTGCTTCCCCCCTGCAGAAATGCCCACCTCTCCCAAATGTATACCTGAAACCCATGAGCTAAACCAACTTTGTACTCTAAAATCATTTGATTGTCATTTCATCACCATATAACATACCCCCCAAAAGTCAAACAACCCAACTTGCTTTAACAAAAATATCAGGTTTGACTCTATTATAATTGGGAATAAAACAGTAAGTATATTTGCATTTTTTCCTAGAGAGTCAAAGATTTTAAGGGGACACATTAAAAAGTACTTGAAGATGGGGTACCCGGGTGGCTCAGTCAGTTGAGTGTCCGACTTCAGCTCAGGTCATGATCTCACAGTTTGTGAGTTCAAGCCCCGTGCCGGGCTCTGCGCTGACAGCTCGGAGCCTGGAGCCTGCTTTGGATTCTGTGTCTCCAGCTCTCTCTGCCCCTCCCCCGCTCGTGCTCTGTCTGTCTCTCTCTCTCTCAAAAGTAAATAAACATTAAAAAAAATTTTTTTTTAAGTATTTGAAGAAAGATACAGCAACTGGTATTTTGAAAATCAAATACCCTTAACAACAATAAGCCACAATAAAGGAAATAAAACCATAAATCACCCTGTAAGGATGCTTTCATCATCCAAAGAGACTGTCTCTCACAACAGACTGATAGAGTATGATATACATATGTTCCACTACCTTTTGTTGAGTATTCTCAATGTGCCAGGCACTAGGACAAAAATACAAAATGTATTACCTCCAGAAATTCAGAATCTAGGGGTGCCTGGGTGGCTCAGTTAAGTGTTCAACTTCGGCTCAGGTCATGATTTCGCGGTTTGTGAGTTCGAACCCCGCATCAGGTTCTGTACTGACAGCTTGGAGCCTGGAGCCTGCTTCAAATTCTGTGTCTCCCTCTCTATGCTCTCCCCTGCTCTCTCTCTCTCTCTCAAAAATAAATAATAAAAAAAATTTTTAAAAAGAAATTCAGGATCTAAATAGTCTAGAGAGAATCAATCATTGGGTCAGAATATTGCTTTTTGCTTTATCAGGAAAGCACACACACGTATAAACCATATATTGAATACAAACTATTTTAACCAAAAATAGTAATTTATAACTACGTGCTACATAGGGATACTCAAAGCAGATGATTTGGAATGAAGCAAATTCCAAGAAATTCCAAAATCAGGCATTTTTTTCATTAGTTAGAAAAAGGTAATGGGTAGCCCTGACTACATAATTTGTAGTGCTTAGTGCAAAATGGAAAATTCAAGCTATGTGTTTGAAAATTAAGAACTTGAAGACAACAGCAGAGCATTAAACTTAGCACAGAGGCCTGTGACCTGAGCCAGCTCCAATGACAGTATATATTTTATAGCTTGTTAAAGAGAGCTCTCAGGAGTTAAGTGCTAGAAGCAAAAGGGAGATAGAAGCAGAAGGCATCAGTGTGACACAGAGAAAGAATTCTGTGAGATACTGTTATCCCTCTTGTATAGAAGACAAACTGGGGTCCAAAAAGGTCAAAGTGACTCCTTCAAAGCCACTCAGCCCGCACGGGATTGAGATGTGGGTCATCTCACCTCAAATCTGATTTCCTTTCCAGGAAATCAACACAGCCTAGTGCTAGGCGTTGTGCATTACAAAGAGGTGCAGAATTTCGTGGGTGCAGCCCAGCAATTCACTAGTGAAAGCTGGAAGGTGACAGGTGGGACACTGCCACACTGCACTGATTGGGTGGGTCTGACACAACCTCGGAGCAAACCCCAGACCAAATTCCATATTCCAAATCCCTACTCACCACCCCTCCCTGCCCTCCCCACCCTTCCACAATAGCATCAGACTTTAGTTCTCTAGCAGTTTCCGGATTGGAATGCCAGTTAGCCCAGAAATCTCATGCTTGGGTTTGCCTAACTATAGGATCTAGGAATTTGAAGCAAATGCCCTATGTTTTTGACTGTTGACAAAGTCTTTTTTAATCTAAAGCATGCAGCTTTACCTTTAATAGCAGCTTAAAGGACCCTTGAAAATTACAGACATCATTTTAACTGATTTCTCATCTCCCCCAAAGCTAGATGATAACATGGAATCTGCCAGCGTAAATCCACACCTGAATGAAACAAATTTAATAACTGTTTTTTAAGCTCACTTCATTTTCTCCACACTTGCACTAAAAGCATGAAAATTTATGTTTTTATGACAAATTTTCATCAGCAATCAAGAAGCAAATTACGAAAATAAAACCACATTATTCTTTATTAGTAGTACTCTTAAATGTCATTGCTTATGAAATATTAGCTTTTAACTGGTAAATACATAAACTTGATTAAAAACTTTCACAGCCCTAATGTGTAATTTTTCCTTCTTATTTCACGTTTCTCTGTACAGGAAATCCAATGTTGAGTGTGACTTATTTCTCTTAAATTCCAGTTTTATTTCTGACTTGCTGTAAGGCACTGGCTCAAGCTCGTAACTTCTCTATACTTCAGTTTTCTCAGCTATAAAATTGCAAATACATAGTACTTGTCTGGCTTGCAAGGAAGCTTGGGAAATTCTGGCTCCAGGAATATAATACTTAAAAGTACAAAGTATCATTATATTTATAACTTGCTTGACAGTTTCATTGTACTATAATGTAGGAAATATGTACTTGAAAATAATGGTAACATAGAAATTGTACAAGTTCAGAAATGGGTATTCTGAGATCCAGCAAGAGTTAGAATGTCTTTTAAAATACTATGAGCCTTCAAGTGCCAAGATAAAACTCAGATCTGGAGTCAAAAGAAGACTTCTGAGAATGGTATATGCTTATCCTCAATAGTAATATGTACTAAGATATATAATATGCAATGGTACGTATTATAAATTATATAATACATGTAATATATAATAATATATATTATCATCAACCTTTGCTTTTATTGCTATTATCCTATTTCCTATTGGATGAGGAGTATAAAATAACAGAAGTGACCAGTGGGACAGTCTCATGAAAGAATGACGAAGCATGGCAAAACATGAAGGAGAGGATGTGAAGGAGTAGGGGTAGAACCCTAAGGATAGAGAAAGAGAGGGACCCTCTTGAGAGACTTCCTGTGGTAGTTTGTCCGCTCCCCTGTTTGTGGCCTCTCTCTGTTCAGCATGGCTGTTTCTGTGTTTTCTTTTTTTTTCCCCTTGAGCCCAAATCCCAAGAGAGTTGTCCCTACTGCTAAATCAAAAAGAGATCAAGGTCCAAGCCTTTGAATAAGATGCTTTTCTAATGAATGCCAACACTCCTCCTCCAACCCCAGCAATCAGTGTTGTGTGTGATTGGCTTTTTCTAAGTTCCTTTTTTTTTTTTTTAAAGATTTAGTTTTATTTTTTTTAGAGCAGTTTTTGGTCCCACAGTGAAATTGAACATAAGGTACAGAGATTTCCCATATTCCTCCCGCACCCACACCTGCAGAGTCTCCCCCATTTTCATCATCCTCCACCAGAGAAGTAAGCTCTTTTATTTTATTTTTTTCATATTTTCCCCTGGCTTGTCCCCAAGTAGTCACTTCCTTCCAATTCATCCTGTGTTTGATTCCCTCCCTATTTCCCTTCATTTGTTTTTCTTGCAGTTCTCCTACACTTTATTTTGTTTATCTTCTGAGCCATCACATCCTCTATTAGCTGAGGTTATCTCTTGGTGTTGGCTCCCCTTTGACAACATTCATTTTCTTCTGACCCTGCTTTAGAAGGGAATTTCAATTAATTATGTATGTATTTTTTCCCAAAGGGGTGATCACTCAGATTACTGAGGTCCCTGACTGTCCTACAGTATTACAGTTTCATCAGCTGGAGGCCAGCTGCCAGGAAGCAAGCACATCCTTCTCTTTACCTAAGGATCATCCCACTCACTCCTTGGCCTTCATCCATTCCTCAGCTTTGTTTTTGAAAACTTTCTTGATCACTAGACATTGTCAGTTGCAAATTTAAGCACGAAACAAAGTGCCCTGAACTCCATTGAATATCCATCCCAGGATATTATCAAGATAAGCTCAGCCTTTATCCATATGATAATATTAATTGTTGGCTTTTAATTACAATTCCTACAAAGGAGTTCTTCTATAAATCTGTGGCCATATTCCAGCTGCTGGAGTGGAGTTGGAAGTAACCATAGAAGAAATTGTGTGAAGGCAGTGACATTTGCCTTAGATATCCTTTCTCTAGGGATTGTCTCTCAGTACCTTTTGGGTCGTATGTAGCTTTATGGGAATTTCTTTTGCTTCCTCCCTACCTTAAAAAAAAAAAAAATACTGTCTTGATTTTCAAGCATATATTCACCATTTTAAAGAAGTTAACATTTTTTTCAGTGGCACCTCTTTTCAAATTACCCAAGTCAGTGAGAGACTGCATTTTGTTCCAAGGGTTTAAAGCACTTAAAAGATAGGATCCTGCTCTTAAGGTGAAGAAGAAATGCCAGGATCAGGGAAATTGGGACTTTGAGAGGCTAAATTACTTGTTCCAAATGAAGGACTGATGGGGAAAGTGGGATTACATGTTAAGCTGCTGGCTTCTTCTGCTAATACACTGTTGATGTGCTCAGGGCTCAGGTGTGCTTTGAGAAATTATAGCAGCTTCTATAGAAGACAGTGATCAAACTAAAGAGCTCAGCACAGTGCGAGAAACCATCAACAAAATTCCTATGGAATGGAAGAAAAAATTTGCAAACCATATCTGATAACGGGTTAATATGCAAAATATATAAGGAACTCATGCAATTCAATAGCAAAAAAACCCCACCAAACCATCCAATTTAAAAATGGGCAGAGGAACTAAGTGGACATTTTCCCAAAGAAAACATCTAAATGGCCAACAGTCGCATGAAAAGACGCTCAACATTACTAATCATCAGGAAATACAAATCAAAATCACAGTAGGATATCACCTCACACCTGTTAGAATGACTATCAAGAGGAAGAACAGAGAAAACAAGTGTTGGAGAGGATGTGGTGAAATGGAAATTAAGGGCGTCACGTGAAGTGAGATAAGTCAGACAGGGAAAGACTGTATACTGTTACTTACAGCTAGAATCTAAAAAACCCCAAATCATAGAAAGAGTAGAATGGTGGTTACCGGGGCCTAGGGGGTGAAAGAATTGAGGAGATGTTGAAGGGTCTGAACTCGGCAACCAGAAGATGAGCAAGTTCGAGAGATCGAACGCACACATTGGTGATTATAGTCCACAATACTGTCTTCTACACTTCAAAGTTGCCAAGAGACTAGATCTTAAATGTTCTCACCACAAAAAAAGAAATGATAATTATGCGATGGGATAGAGGTATTCGCCAATGTTGCCAGGGTAATCATATCGTAATACGTAAATGTGTCAAATCAACACACTGTACACCTTAAACTTACACCATCTTCTATGTCAATGATATCTCAATTCAAAAAAAAAAAAGAGAGACTGAACTTTTAAACCAGAGACTCCTCATATTCCCTCTTAATATAGTAGGACACGCGGGCTTGCTTTCCTTCACAATTTTATCACAAGTACAGTGAAAAACGTATCTGTTGTCGTAAGTGATGTGTGCGTGCGTAGTAACTTGCAGCTGACCGGCCCTTCCCTCCAGCAAAACGAGAAAGGTCAACTTCACGGCGGGTATCACCTGCTGGAAGAAAGCGGAGAACTGTCAGCGCTAAAAAGAGCGTGGGGCCCTCCAAGAGGAGAGCCGACTCCGCAGCCCCGAGCCCGTGGACAGTCCTCCCTTCTTGGTCCCGGCAGACGCTGAGAAGCTGGGGACAGAGAAACCAAGCATTTCTAAAAGATACAAGGGCTGGGACGCAAACACACAGCTGCATTTCCCTTGAAGACACGTCCTCAAACGGGGACACAGGAGGAACACAGACCCAAAGAGACGCAGCCGGCCTCCGAGCAGCGTCTCGCGAGAGCAAAACGGGAGTTCGGGACCAGCCGAGGGGCGGGGCCGGGTGGGGACGCGGCGCTCTTGATTGGGCCAGGTTTAGGCTGTTATCCGGCCTCACACCATACCGGAAATTAAATTAGATGGGTCAAGACTAAGGTGGGAAAGGTTAAGACTGAAACTTCTCAAAGGAAACAGGAAAGGATCTCCATGAACTTGAGGTAAAATTTCTTCCCCCCCCCCCCCCCCAGTTAAAAAAATGTAATACTCCATTTTGCTTCGAAAACATCTCAGCATTCTGGGAGAAATCGAAAACTGTCATATTAAGAGTGAGAAGTGAGGCTATCTTTGGCGAGAAGGGGCTGCTGTAACCGGAGAGGGGGTCTGAATGAAGGGAGGGGGGCTCGTCCTGGCTGGTGGTCATGCAGGTGTGTTCACTTTATGAAAACTCGTACGGCTCCATGCCGGCTGTGCATGCACTCGTCTGTATTACATTATGCTTCAGTGGAAACATTTACACGAAAAGAAAGTCTTCGCATTCTCAACGTACTGAAAAAAATAAATAATAAATAACAGAACGTTGCAAATTGTGTTTTAAGGTCAGATGGCTTCTGCGCTTTCATGGAGGCAGTGGCTGGTCACTTTTCTGACCATGAAGAGTTGTCCGGTTCGTTTTCAAACTACCAGATTTCACCAAAAGAACCAGAACACGTCTCCTGCCGGCCGATAGCCCTTTTCCACGACTAAGAACGTCTGCGGGATGTTGGCACTCTGTGGAAAAAGACAACCGGAAGGAGCATCAGCAGGTTTGTCCTCGTCCCCGGACCCCCCACACGAGGTGCAACCTCCCACATTACACTACCCAGCGGGGACCACGTGAGGTCTAGTCTGTTGTGTCCTTTTAGCAAACTAGAGTTCTACGGTTCCTAACAGGATTTCTAACGGATAGCACTACCTTCCAAATACATTTTTTTTTTTTACATCCCAGGAAGGTTTTAACTGCCCATTCACACAAATCTCAAGTTGATGGAATGAAGACAACAAAAGAGTGTCTTTTTATTTTAAAAACATTTATAAATATGAACACCTTTGATGGGACTTTCGGGTGCTCTTGACATCCATAAGCATTTCCGGGAAACCACCTGCAATGTCTAGAGCACTTCAAAAACTACGGTGTGACCATTTCCAGTTGTGGAACCAAACTCAAGGAGAGCCGCAGACACCTTCTCAGAGAGGAGGTGGGTCACTTCACAGGTTTTATTAGTTACTCTCCTCCTCATCCTCTTACCGCTTTCTCATACTCTTCATCGCCCTCCTGCACTCTTTTTCCCAGGGAATGTTAGATGGCCCCTTCTTCCCATTTTCCTTTAGACTGTTTGACAACATCATTCTCACTCATCTCCTTCAACTTTGTTGCCTCATCATAAGGGGGCTTCTCAGTATCACTCAAATTATTCCGCATCCTTTGTTTTCTAGCACTGTGTCACAAATTCCTACAAACTTTGCAGTTTAAAGCAGCACCCGTTGATCAGCTCACAGTCGTGTAGACCAGAAGTCTGGTATGTTATGACTGGGATCCCTGCTCAGGGAATCACAAGGCTGAAATCCAGTTATCAGCCAACCTGAATCGTCATCTGCAGGCTCTGAGTAGACATCACTTCTAGGCTCCTTCAAGTGGCTGACAGAATTCATTTCCTTGTGGTTGTAGGACTGAGGACCCTGTTTCCTTGATGGCTCTTGGCCAGAGCCCTCTCTCAGCTCTGTAAAGTTTCCTGGATTCCTTTCAGGTAGCCTCCTACATCTTGAAGGCAAACCCCCTTTATTCCTCAAATCTCTCTGACTTCCTCTTCCACCTGCTGGAGAAAGGTCTCTGCTTGGAAAGGTTTTCTTGGTTACATCATGCCCATCCAGATAATCTCCTGTTTTAAGACCAACTCTGCCATAGAACACAATCATATTGTGAGTGACGTCTCATCGCATCCATAGGTTCCAGGGATTAAGGTAGAATATCTTTGTGGACGAATTTTAGGAATCCTGCATACCGTAACGTATCACCAGCTTTTTGGCCACATCCTCAATGAAAATGCCTGGGTGTGTAGATTTGATCTTGCACAGAGGTCTAAGTAGAAAAGGAGGAAGCCAGATGGGGTATGAAAACATTTGGGATATTATGATCTTTCTTCTTGTCTCCCTTAGCTGGTCGCTGACCTTCATTTCCTGATCATCGTGCCCTTTACCATTTCATCAGATTTGCATTTCTCTCTCCCACCCACTGTATTTCACCTCCCAGAGCATTTGGAGAATGCATAGTTCACAGGAGTCTCTGGATTTTTCTTCATATGTCCCTCCCAGCATATCTTCACAAAGAGGGCATGAGTAGGCATCTTGCCCTTTGGTTTCTTGGGGACACCATTTGCTCTCCTGACTGTACTGTTTGCTGGTCCAGGCAACAGAGTGCGTAACAATTTCCCAGTCTTGTACTAGCTGCCTCCCCAAGAACAGCCTCAGGCAAAGATTTCTTGAGACACAAAAAAGCAGTAACCATAAAGGGAAAAAGTATTGATCAATTGGATTCCATTAAAATGAAGAACATCAATTCTTCCAATACCACTGAGAGTGAAAAGATAAGCCAGAGACCAGTAGAAGAGAGTTTCAATACATATTCCTGTAAAAGGTCTCTTATTATCTGGACTGTAAAGAGCACTCCTTCAAGTCAGTAAGAAAAAGGAAGAGAACTCAATACAAAAACGGGCAAAAGTCAAAATAGATACTTCAAAAGAGAAGATATCCAAACAGAAGATACACATATATAAAGGCATTGGACTGCATTAGTCAGTCACTAGGGAAACGCAGATTAACATCAGAAAGGAGATGCCTTAGCAGATCTCCAAAATGGCTAAAGTGAGAGAGATGAGACAATGTAGATCTCTCATACGCTGTGGAGCAACCACAATGTACAGCAACCAGATCTCTCATACTTTGCACACAGTGCAAATTGTTACTACTTTGGAAAGCTGTTAGCGTGTATTAAAACTGATTATACCCAAGCCTTATACTTGGCGATTTCAGTCCGGAGTGTATACACAATGCATGCATATGTCCGACAAATGGTACGTACAAGAATATCAAGTGCAGTAGTAGTATTTATAATATTCCCAAACTGGAAACAGCCCAAATATCCAACAGTAGAGTGGATACACAAATAATGGTATATTCATTAATACAGGAGAATAATATGCAGGAATGAGAATAAACTAAACATAACAAGCTAAAGTAATCCGTGGTTTTAGAAGTCAGAATAATATTTACCCGGGGTGGGATGGTGTGTGTGTGTGTGTGTGTGTGTGTGTGTGTGCGTGAGTGTGCGTGCCATGAGTGTAAGGGGGCAGAGGGAGGTATTTGGGATACTGGTAAGATTCTGATTTTGATCTGGCTATGAGTGTGTGTGTGTGTGTGCACTTTATGAAAATTAATTGAACTGTGTGCTATTATTCCTACAATTTCTGTATGTACTTTATACTTTAACAAAAAGTTGACATTATGCAAAATGACTTACGTATGTAATATCTCTCCCAGCCATGAGCATGGGACCATATCTGGTTTGATCACTATGATAACGGGAGCCCCTAGACAATGCCTAACACATTGCTTGTTGAGTGACTGATTAACGAATTTTAAGAGTTTTGTTAATAGTGATGCTTTTTCCCCCCACCCTTATCCGTGGAGTACTATTCATCTATATTTTACCAAATATCTTTAGATACTGCAAGGCATTTGTTTCAGGTAGACCGGCTTGCAGAGGGGAGAATGGAGTGAGGAACTGGAATTTAAGCTTTTTTGGGCACAATGACTTTTGTACTGCTTGTTCACCATTCCAGGCACTGTTGTCATACTTTACGTGTGTGCGTCATCGAATCCTCACAACCTCCAGTGAGGTTCCTCACAAGTGACGTAGCCGATGAGACCACTGAGGTTTAGAAAGGCCTGATAACACAAATAGAGAATAAAACTGCCCACATTCAAACCCTGAATATGAGCTGAATGGCAACACTGTGAACGTAGGAGGCACTTGAAAAATATCTGTGAAAGAAGTCCATAATGGACCTCCCCATAATCCCTTACTTTCTTCCTCCCTGCTTCCGAGTCATAATTGCATACTAACAGTTAAGTCTCAGTGCTGGGGCTGGAGGCTGAGGAGCTGGGAGGAGGAGGGCAGGGGAGCCTTTTAACCCAGACTTTCAGATTTGAGAGGGTGTCACACAGAGGCTTGGCATCACTCCCAATGAGCCTATATATATATATACACACACACACACATATATATATTCATCACACTTAAGTTTGCGTCTCATTCTCTATTGCATACCCTAAATAAATATTTCTTATGCATGCTATCATCTTTTGAAAAACAAGATAATTAATGTGACACTTGTTTAAATGTGTGTGTTAAAATTACTCGTTTTTTTTTTTTTAAACATAAATGTCTCTGTTGGAAAAATGCATCACAATGTTTGTAATTTTGTTTTGGCATTGCACTTTTTAACATACCAGGAATATTAAAAAAGAAAAAATGGAAGTGGCTCAGGCACTTTACCTTCGGAGAGACCCTGGCTAATGCACAAGCAGTTTCTGTGTGCACAGCAGCATTTTATCTCCTGCCAACCCGGGTGTAACCACTGCTACACGGAGAGAGACAAAAGGGGAGCCCTCAGGCTAATTTGAATCACTGAAACCCACAGAAAACTGAAAGCCTCATTTAGTTTCAACTTTTTACCCTGCAAGGCTTGTTCCTAGGGTGGCTTTTAAATAGCAACAAAAATGCTTGATTTTACTTTCACTTCCTTCTTTCTCCATCACCAGCTACTGGTGGAGGTTCTCCTGAGGTTTTGCTGACAAAGGCAAACACCAAGGATCCTTTCCGTTCAGTCCTTTTCAGTCCTCTCAGGAGCCCTGTCAACAGCAGCTGCGACTCTTTACTGACAGTCATGGTGACTGAGTCCCCCTCCAAAAGTAGAAGTGACTTGTCCCTGGTCCCAGAACTACTAAATGGCATGGATCTCATCCCCCAGGATGGAGAGAGGAAACTTCATACAGCCCGTGAACTGAGATATGTCTTATTGCCTTCAAATTGTGTGGCTTATCAGTTCCTTCACCTTCAATTCCATGAAAACTACACACACAAAAATTTCTTTTAAATTTCAGCTTGGCAATTTTACCATTTTCCCCTACTGAAAAAATTTGTCCATTTGAACCTCTTTTATCATGCAGTTTAAGCCTGTGGAACTGTCTATGTGAACCAGGTGAAGGAATTAACTTTCATTTGATGCAGAAATCAAAAGGGGGAAATCATTCGGCAGAAGATGAAACCCTGTTATTTCCAAAGGGGAAAAATTAATATAACACAAAAGAGAAAATATTTCAGATTTGTAAGAGAAAAACATTGTTTCACCAGAAAGACGTCCTCATGCTCTCCTTTTCGTTTAGCTCTTACTCTTGGCACCACAGTTGTGAAATATACGCACTTAAGGAGATTCAGGCAGTTCTAGCCCCTCCCCTGATTTTATTAGCCTCGTCACTTTGGGCATGTGGACTCCATTGTGGGCAGTGTCTTGCCATTGACTTGCCATCACACTGTGCTGTCTAAACTGTTTCATAATTCTGCTTTACAGAAAACATTTTCATCCAATAGAAGTTAATATATTGGGGAAATAACAATCAACATACAGTCGTAAAACCACATTGCCATTTTTGAATTAACAATTTTTTATTATACACTAGTATCCAAACTATCCTAGGAGAATGGGCTAGTTTAAGAGTAAAGTTAACTATAGACTTGATATCAGAAATTTGCATCTACTAGGTTAGGAGTCCAAAAACCTTTTTTTGTGAAGGGCTAAATAGCTTATATCTTACTATGCTTTACAAGCTATACTATCTCTGTCTTGACTATTCAACTCTGCCATTCTAGGGAAAGCTCCCATAGATAGTAGACAATATATAAAGGAATAGATGTAGTTGTGTTTTACCAAAACATTATTTACAAAAACAGATAGCAGTCAGATTTGTGACATGGAGTTATAGTTTGCCAACCCCTGATCTAGATGCTGGGTATGTTTGCAACTATCATTCAAAGGCAGATCCTAGACAGTAAGGTATAAACATCTGTTTGACAACTTACCTGAAAAGGTATAGTCGTGTGTGTGTGTGTGTGTGTGTGTGTGTGTGTAGATGGGGAAGGTTTAAGTTAAAATTAAAATGAATTTTCTCATGAGAAAACTTTTAAGAGTAGGTTTTTTCCAAGTGTGTTCAAGGACCATCAGTTATTTTCCTACATACCAATTACCTTGATATAAAATAGGTTAGGGGCGCCTGGGTGGCGCAGTCGGTTAAGCGTCCGACTTCAGCCAGGTCACGATCTCGCAGTCCGTGAGTTCGAGCCCCGCGTCAGGCTCTGGGCTGATGGCTCGGAGCCTGGAGCCTGTTTCCGATTCTGTGTCTCCCTCTCTCTCTGCCCCTCCCCCGTTCATGCTCTGTCTCTCTCTGTCCCAAAAATAAACGTTGAAAAAAATAAATAAATAAATAAAATAAAATAGGTTATTGGATGAACAGAATTTTTTTAAAATGCTTATACACTGAATAAACTAACAATGCCCAACGAAACCTTGAGCACCATTGACCTTCAGCCTTCTGGCTTGCCCATCTCCAGAGTTTCCTTTTTTGGAATGCTAACATACAAAGTCCGTGTCACATGTTTCCAGGCTTAGCTCCTCCTTTAATCTTGATAGCATTGTGGATTATACTGACTGTGCTTTTATTAAGGCAAAGCATTAGGTTTGTAGAAAGCTGCTTATGATTTTTCCAAGGCACCTCTTAACTTTCCAATTTATGTCAGTGGTGACGGTCCTTTTCTTTATTTGAGCTTTTTCCTGAGATTGTGACAGACACTTCCCAATAAGGATTTTATTTACATTTCAAACAAGCACACGAATTGAAAACATCCTGTGCCAGGTGGCACATTGTGGAGCGTCAGGGGAGACCAGTGCCATTCCCTTTGCCAGCGAACCTTCTGCCTTAGACATAAAACACTGGCAGACGGTTTAAATGATTGTATTCCAAAATGAGGTCTTGCATATTAACAGAATTCACTCCCAGATATGCAAGTTAGTTGCATATGAATCAAGAGGTAGTATATTGTTTGGCACTTAAGTGTTCTGCCCTGCTGACTCCCAGGGTGACAGGGACAGGTTTGCCTTCTTATCACTCAGATAAGAGGAGGCAGAATCTTGGGGTTGGAGCAGAGGGGAAGGATTGGGTCTCTGAAATTCCTTGCCTGTCTTTCCCTGACTGAACCTGGCCCGAAGACCTTTCCTTGTCTCTATCTGGGCTTTTCCAATGGCATAGTGATCATGGCAGCTGTTTTATACTACTCTTTTACACTCTGTGCATGCCTGTGATATTATTTTCATATTTGGCATTGGGCATTTTTGTCTCCCTTCTTGAGGTGTTTGTGCAGAGGGAAGTTTGGGGAGACTCAGCCTTCATGTGGTCAGTGTCTCCTGAATAAATGAATGAATAAAGATCTCTGTTTACTCATTCATCAATTCTCCGATGCCTACTGTATATTAGTCACTGTTCCAATGCTGGGAGTAAGCAATAAACAAAACAGGCAGAATTCTTGCCTTCATGGAGCATACATCCTTGTGAAGGGAGACAGAAAACTAAAAATTACAATGTTAATTTACCAAATGCTTAGTTCTCTGGAGAATAATAAAATAGGCAAGGAGAAAAGAGAATCCTGGAGGAAGGGGGATAAAATTTTACATAGGTAGCCAGGGAAGTTGTCACAAGAACGAGACATTTAAGCAAAGACCTGAAGGAGGTAAGGGAGAGAGTCATATGGATCTCTGGAGGAAGACAGTCCCAGGCAGAGACAAGGGCAAAGGGCAAAGGCCTGGTTTAACATGTGCCTATCAGAGGAACAGCCTGAGGCTCTGGGCCTGGACCAGAGTGTGAAGAGGAGAAAACCGAGGAGGATGAGACCATGAAAAAAATATAAGCATTTATTCTAAAGGAAACATATCAGTTACTTCCCTGGGTTTTCAAAAGTCTGAATATGATCGGGGCGCCTGGGTGGCGCAGTCGGTTAAGCGTCCGACTTCAGCCAGGTCACGATCTCGCAGTCCGTGAGTTCGAGCCCCGCGTCGGGCTCTGGGCTGATGGCTCAGAGCCTGGAGCCTGTTTCCGATTCTGTGTCTCCCTCTCTCTCTGCCCCTTCCCCGTTCATGCTCTGTCTCTCTCTGTCCCAAAAATAAATAAACGTTGAAAAAAAAAATTAAAAAAAAAAAAAGTCTGAATATGATCTATTCCATTGTAGGTCCACCTCTTTCCCACGGAGTTGACCCCCAGATCTCTGCTTATTCTTTCATCTTCTATATTTAACTTCTTTATACTTTGATGGGAAAAATAACACCTTTCCTTCCGGGAAACGTTGAAGGGACCAAGTGGCCATCACTGTGAGAGCGTGAGTTTAGACCGTTCATTGAGCTGGTGACACGACTATCTCCTCGACAGGTATTTACTAAGTGCCTGCTATCAGGAAGGCATGTAGAGCGTGCGTCAGAGTGGAGGGCAGAACCACTGAAGAATGGGAGCAGACAGGAAGAAGGCAAGCAAATCCAGTCAGACGGAGAATGAAGAATAAGAAAAGGGAAATAAAGGTGATAGTCCCATGTGTCTAACCACAGGGAAGAGAGAAACTGATACAGTTTTAAGTCTTACTGGCTATGTGACCTTGGGCAAGCCACCACTTTGAGGTTGTTTGCCTCTGTGTAAAACCAGGACTTGACCTCTGCCCCGCAGCTCGTGGTCAGGATCAAAAGAGATACTGCACATAAGTACCTAGCACAGTGCCAGCACCAATTTGCTCAATACGTTTTAGTCACCTTACTATTATTATTATTATCATCATCATCCCCAGAGGACAGGAAAATAGAAGCAGCCGCGCATCTTCTGACAGGAGAAGACAAAAGCAGGAAAGATCTCTTGTAGGGAAAACTTGTCATCAGGATCCATTTTAGAAGCAACTAGCAGCGTGATTATGCATCGGGATTCAGTTTATCATTTGAATTGGGATAAGCCTACAGGGACATCTTTTCAGTAACTCAGGTCCCTAGAAATTTGGTTCATCTGGGAAACAGGATTTATTCTGGAGAATATATACCTATAGAACAGAGGGCAGAACTCTGGAAAAACTTGGTAATGCTTCCACATTAAAAACAAATATGAGAGACCTTGGATGACTTATAAAGACTATAATGTATTAGCAGTTCCAGGAAAAGCAGAAGACAGATTTGTAACTGAGCAATACAAAAATGAAATAGTGCTATGCCAAGGAAGAAGGGATTGACTTAAGCAGTTGCCAAGTGCTTTTACATTTGGGACAAAGTTTATAGCAGGCAGCAGGGACAGCCAAGACTCAATATACATGAATCTCATAAAACTATCTGAATATATTCTGTACCGTAGTGGGCATGTGCCACTTTTTTGTCTGTCTAGCATTTCTTACTGCAAAATACTTTCCCTCTCCAATTCTATGTGATTCTTTTGAGCCTATCAGTCAAGAGATCCCAAGATGCATACCGCAGGAGTGACTTGCGACCCAGGGTGTTCATTTAGAATACCCCATTTCCTGGGCCACAGTGATTGGTCTAGAGGAAGACACATGACACAAGCATTGCCCAGTCAGGGTTTTCTGGGGAAATGATACGGATGCTGACTGAGAGTCTTTCCATTTGAGATTGCTGTCAGTACCATATAAGCCTGGAGCTGTCTGGAGCCTTGTTATTACCATGTAGAACAAGATTAAGAATTGAGCCCAAACCTAGACAACAAGAATAAAAAGAGCAGGAGGGAGCAAGTGACAGACAGCGGTATTCCTATTGCTGGTATTTATTTGTTTAAACTTGATTCGTACATACCTGAATTTGCCACTTCCTGGGACTTTTCAGTCCAACAGGCTACTTTTGCTACTTTCAATTTGAATTGGAATTTTTCAATTTACAACCAAAAGAGTCAGTTAAGAAAAGTTTGAAGAAAATGAAGAATCTAACTGATAAAGACAATTTGTGGCAACTGGAACAGGAGTACATAATTCAGTCTGTCCCAAAAAAGATAAGAAATATTTTAAGATGTTACGAAAGATTTTAGTAAAGGTGTAATTTAGTGTTAAAATGGTCAAGGGACACAGTCTGCCAAATCAATCCCCAAAAAAGGACAGGAACTTGGCTTCCACAATGACATGGCAGATAGAAGAGTATGCAATGTGTCTCTTTGTGGCTTGGGTAGAATCATCCTAGAAGTTTGTAGCCCTATGACCCATGTCCTGGTCTTGAACATCTGATACATAAGTAACTGTATCACAGTCTAAGTCTTTCAACCAAGTAAACTTAATGCACCAGAATGGTAAACAGCTCCCCTCTATTGGGATATGATTGTACAAGTACAGGAGGGTTAGAATTAAATGTAAGGATCATGGAGTAAGTTAGACCCATAGTATTAATATTATATATTAATAGGTATAGGAATCAAAGTTATAATTTGTTTAAAGTGTTAGTAATATTTTAAAATTTTTTTCATGTTTATTTTTGAGAGAGAGAGAAAGAGAGACAGAGCACAAGTGGGGGAGGGGCAGAGAGAGAGGAAGACACAGAATCTGAAGCAGGGTCCAGGCTCTGAGCTGTCAGCACAGAGCCCAATGCGGGGCTTGAACTCGTGGACCGCTAGATCACGACCTGAGCCGAAGTTGGACGCTTAACCAACTGAGCCACCCAGGTGCCTCTAAAGTGTCAATAATGTTTAAGAACATCTGACATAAATTTACCTTCATGATTTCAATTTGATATGTATGCTTAATTTTATTCTCATTATCTTAAATAGCAAAGATCTGATAATCTAATAATGTTTGTAAATAGACTTTGAAAGTTTTGACTCACATTTTTAAGGGTGAATTTTTACATTTACAAGTACTTGGATGTTGATTGTTGAGGTTCAAGTCAGCCTTGTCTGGCATCTAAATTGCTTTAGTAACTTACAAATGTTTTGAAAAGTTTGGGGGACTTTGATTGATGACTTACTAATATGACTAATTGTATAGAAGATTTTAACCTGCTAGAATTGTATTAATCAAATAAGTGGAGGAATTGTTTTAAATTTTATGAAAATTGCTTGGCTTACAAGTAAAATCAGAATTGCAAAGTGAATGTAAGGTCCTAAGAAAATTATAGATTCAAACTCATATGTTAGTTAAATATTATTTAATTACTCAAATATTATATTCCTTTCTGCGGACAAAAGCCCTCATTTCCCAAACACTGGGAAAAAAAAAAAACACATCCACACACATGGTAAGGAAAATCATTATAGACGCAAAAGCCCAAGATACAACAGTGCTTCCTGTAGAGAATGAGAAATATGTGGCTTGCAAGGGGCATGAGGTCAGGCAAACTGTAAAAATCTTCATAATAAACAATGATGAACTAACTGGACCAGCTTCCAGGAACTAAAATAAAAGCAAGAATCACAAATGGAAGTATAATAACCAAATGTTCACCCATTCATTCATTTATTCTTTCATTCAACAAATGTTTAGTCAATATGTACTACATATCAGGCTCTGTTCTAGCAGTTCTAATATATAGATGAAGAAAGAAAAATATAGATTGTAGTTTGGGTGTAAAAAAGGCAAAGAGAGTAAAGCAATTGGAAATGAAGGAGAGATGCCAACAGCAGATTGCTTTGATAAAGCAAAGCCCAAGTTGTCTTATCTCAGATTCCTTAGCTTTGCCTGATGTCAGCAAGCAGGGAAAATAAGGAGCGAGAGCATCTCAAGACATCCATAGAAGAAAAAGAACAACTAAAAGGAAAATGGAATAACACAGTCAGTAATAATAGACTACAGACACAAAAGAAGAAAGGCTGGAGGGGAAAGTAATAGAGCCTAAGAGAACTAGAGGAGGCAGCCAGTACAGCCATCAATAGAAAGTAATGGGGTTGGTGTTCAAAAGAAGTCTTATAGGACTAATTAAAATGACACATATGGTAAAGTACAGCGTAAAGTAGGAACAAGCAGTACAATTAACAAGAACGAGAAAAAAAAGAAGGGGTAAGTCTGTAGGATCCTGAGAAGAAAATCTGCACATGAGTTGAGGCACAGGAAATAAGACTGAACACCCGAATCCAAAGGACTGGTGTTGGGCTCCTCCTGTCCATCCAGAGAGGAAGAGAGACACATGGTACAGCGATACCTCAAGAAGAGAAGCAACTAATCATGCTTTAGAGAAAGGAAGGTGAGCTTGATCCTGGGGCCTTAGTGCCCACTAAAGTACAAGCTTTTGCAAGCCCTGTTGACCACACCTCCGGCCATGCCTTCCAGCAATCCATGGGCAGACAGCCAGAAAAGTGGAATAAGTAATATAAACGATGATTTGGGGGGAGGGGGGGAGGTATAATTTTGTTCTGATTATTTCAAAAATGTTCCCAATAAATATATTCATTCTAGAAAAATTAGAAAATACAGATAACCAAATCAAACATGAAAAGAGAAAAATCACCACTATAACCAGTGATATTTCTGAGGGATAAAGAGCCATTGATTTTTCAAATGAGTCAAAGGTTTTTGCACCTTACCTACCCTGAAAGTTGGTAGCAATGGTCCATATATAGGAAAGGTAAAAAAAAGAATTGCCAGATCCCAATCAAGAAAAAAGCTTTTATTAATTAATTAATTAATTTTGAGAATGAGAGAGAGGGGCAGAGGGAAGGAGAGAGAATCCCAAGCAGGCTACACACTCAGCACAGAGCCCAACATAGGTCTCGATCCCATGACCCTGGGATCATTACCTGCACCAAAATCAAGAGTTGGTGCTCAACCGACTGGGCCACACAGGCACCCCAACAAAAAAAGCTTTTAATCAGCTAATCTAAGATATTTCCTTCAAGTGAATTCAAAGATATGGTGGCAAGATCTGTAAAGTGTTCTCTCAAGTGTTTGTCAGACCACTGGTTAGCACATGTTCATGAGGAAGCAACCCAAGACCAGGGAAAGAGCCATCCTAGAGGATTAGAAAGTATCAAATGCTCACATATGGCTGGGCATAATGCCTAGTCCCACCAGCTAGACTGGAAAATCTCATAATTTATGGATCATTGGGTAGAGTGTTCAGAAGGGTCTTGCTTCAGAAATGGGGCAAAATTAGCTCTAGACTAAACGCGCTCTGGCCCTACCTAACAAATCTTAAAGGTATAACCAGAAAGAATCAAACTGTTTCCAAGTAATTTAGCTGCATCGCAAAACAAAGCTCAAGAATGTTTATAGGAGTAAAAAAATCCAACACTCAGCAGGGAAAAGCACCTGCTGTCTGGCATATAGTAAAAAAACAAAAACCAATAAAAAAGCAAAACAAAACAAAAAAACAAGGATGCAAAGAACCATGATGAGGAAAAAAAAAGTCAATCAATTGAAACCAAACCAGAACAAAGGCAGACGTTAAAATTAACAGCTGAGGATATTAAAACAGCTATTATAGCTATATATCCTATGTTTACAAAGTTAAGTAGAGACATGGAAGATATTAAGATACAAATCAAACTTCTAGAGATGGAAAAAATATGTTTGAGATGAAAAAATAACACTGGGGTGCCTGGGTTTCAGTCAATTAAGCATCTGACTTCGGCTCAGATCATGATCTTGCAGTTCATGAGTTCAAGCCCTGCATTGGGCTCTCTGTTGTCAGTGCAGAGCCCACTTTGGCTCCTGTGTCTCCCTCTCTCTCTGCCCCTCCCCCACTTGCATGCTTGTGCTCTGTCAAAAATAAACATTAAAAAAAATACTGGATGGGATTAACATCAGATTAAACATTGCAGAAGACAAGATTAGTGAACCTGAAGACATAGCAATAGAAACTATCCAAAATGAAATATATAGCATATTATAAAATGTATCTCTTGGAGGTAGACTATGATAAGTTAAAATGTATAAACACTAACACAACTGATATATACATTTTTTTTAAAAAGAGCTCTTTTCAAAAAGAGCCAACAAACCAAACAAAGGAGATAAAATTGAATCATAAAAATAATTCAGTTAATCCAAAAGAAGGTAGAAACAGGAAAAAAGAGAATAATGGATGGAGTAAATAGAATGCAGATAGCTGTTGTCTGAAGTATTTTATAAATGTCAATTAGGTCATATTGGTGGATAATTTTGTTCAGGTCTCCTATATCTTTACTCATGTTTCTATTCTATTGATTATTGAGAGAGGAGCATTGACACTTTGATCTTTGTAGATTTTTCTGTTTTCTTTTTGCAGTTCTATGAGGTTTTGCTTCACATATTTTGAATTACTTCTGTTAAGAATGTAAACATTTAGGGGGTGCCTGCATAGCTTCAGTTGGTTAAGTGTCCAACTGTTGATCTTGGTTCAGGTCATGATCTCACGGTTCTTTTGGTTTACCTGAAAGTAGAGGGGTGGTTGCAAAGGTCTTCAGGGAAGGGAAAGGGGGAGTTGCTATTCAATGGTATAAAGTTTCAGTTACGTGAGATAAGTAAGTTCTAGAGATCTGCTGTACAACATTGTGCCTGTAGTTAATAATACCATATTATGCATTTAAAAATTTGTTAAGAGGGTAGATCTCATGTTAAGTGTTCTTACCACAATGATCTTTTAAGAAAGCCAAGGAAAAGGTGAAAGATAGAACCTGAATAGCCCTATATCAATTAATGAAATGGCATTGATAGATAAAAATCTTTCTACAAAGAAAACTCCATACTTACAGCCTTGGTGGAAAATTTTGTCAAATCTACACAAGCTCTTCCAAAAAAACAAATATATAAAAACAAAGGAATAATTCTCAACTCATTCTAGGTGAGCAGCATTACTCTGATACCAAAACTAGACAAAGACATTAAAAGAAAATAAAACTACAGGTCAATATCTTTCATTAACATAGATACAGAAATTCAAAACAATGTTTTAAGAAATCAAATCCAAAAATACATAAAAAGGTTAATACATAGTGACTAAAAGTGGTTTATCCTAAGAATGCAATATTGGCTTAACATTCAAAAATCAATGTAACTCATCATATTAACAAGTTAAAAAGAAAAACCATATGATTATATCAGTAGTTTCAGAAAAAAAGCATTTGACACAATTTAACATCCATTCCTGAGGAAAACTCTTACCAAATTAGGAATAGAAGGAAAACTTCTCAACTTGATAAGGGGCATATACAAAATACTACAGCTAATACCATGTGTAATGGTAAAAGTCTGAATGCTTTCCTTCTAAGAAATAGGAACAAGACAGGGATGTTCACTCTATTTAACCACTTCTGTTCAGTGCTGCAGTTGAAACTCTACCCAGCACAGTCAGAAAAGAAAAAGAAATAAAATGTACCTAAGTTGAATAAGAAAAAGGAAAACTGTCTTTATATGCCAACAACTTGATTGTCTAATTAGGAAAACTGATGGAACCTATAAAAAAGCTAGTAGAACTAATAAATGAGTTTAGCAAGTTTACAGAATACATGATCGATATGCAAAAATCAATTTTATCTCTTTTATACTAGCTACAAATAATTGGAAATGTAATACCATTTATAATATGGTCAAAAATATGAATTAGGGATAAATCTAACAAATATGTGCAAGACCTATTCACTGAAAATTACAAACTGCTGAGAAAAATTAAAGAAGACCTAAATAAATTGAAGAGAATTACAGATATACCTTGTTCAGGGGTCAGAAGATTTCACAGTGTTAACATGAATAGATCTGAAGATCTAATGCAACCCCAAACGAAACCCAAGGAGAGTTTTTGGTAGAAATTGACAAGTTGATTCTACAATTTACATGGAAATGTATAATAGCCAAAACCTATAATAATAGCCAAAAACCTATAATAGCCAAAACAACATTGAATAACAAGAATACAATTAGAGGACCAACACTACTGTTTTCAAGTGCTATGGAGTGAATTATGTCCCCTTCCCTAAATTCATGTGTTGAAGCCCTAGGCCCCAATGTGACAGTATTTGGAGATGGGGGTCTTTGGGAGGTAATTAGGTTTCAGTCATGAAGGTACAAACCAGGAAGAGGACTTTCAACAGAATCTGAACATGTTAGCACCCTGATCTCGGACTTTCAGCCACTAGAACTAGAGAAAATAAATTTCAGATGTTTAAACCACCAGTCTATGGCATTTTGTTATGGTAGCCCAAACAGACTAATACATCAAGACTTCTTATAAGAGTACCCAAGGAGTGTCTACGTGGCTCAGTCAGTTAAACGTCCAGTTCTTGATTTCAACCCAGGTCATGATTTTATGGTTTGTGAGATCAAGTCCCACATGGAGCTCTGTGCTGACAGCACGGGACTTGTTTGGGATTCTCTCTCTCTCCCTCTCTCCCTGCCCCTTCCCCACTCACACACGTGTGCTCACTCTCTCTCACTCTCTCTGTCAAGATAAATAAACAATAAAAAAAAAGAGTAACCAGGATAGTTTGGTATTGGAATCAAGATAAACAAATAGATCAGTAGAACAGAATAGAGGGTCCGTAAATAGACCCACACTTACTTGGACAATTCATATCTGATGAAAGTGCCAAGGTAATTAAAAGAAGAAAGGATAGTCTTTTCAACAAATAGCGTTGGAACACTTGAAAATATATGCAAAAAAAATTAAGCTTATTCCATACATCTCACCCTGTACTCACCATAAGGATTAACTAAAGATTGATCACAGACCTAAATATTAAGCCTAAAACTATACAACACAAGGGAAAATCACAAATATTTCATAAACAACACCAAAAGCATAATCCATAGAATGGAAAAAGGTAAAGATTGACCTTAATTAAAATTAAAAATGTCTGTTCTTTATTTTTTTAATGTTTATTTTTGAGAGAGAGAGAATGAGAATGTGTGGGGGAGGGGTAGAGAGAGAGGGAGACATAAAATCTGAAGCAGGCTCCAGGATCTGAGCTGTCAGCACAGAGCCTGATGTAGGACTCGAACTCACAGGTTGCAAGATCATGATCTGAGCCGAAGTCAGACACTTAACTGACTAAGCCACCCAGGTGCCCCAAAATGTCTGTTCTTTAGAAGACACTGTTAAGAAATGAAAATAACACTCAGAGACTTGGAGAAAATATTTGTAAATCATATATTTGATCAAGACTTTGTATCCAGAATAAAGAACTCTCAAATCTCAATAATAAGAAACCACCTCAATATTTTTTAAATAGCCAAAATGTTTGAATAGATACTTTTCCAATGAAGATATAGATAATAAGTGAGAAGATGCTCAATATCAGTAGTCACCAGGGAAATGCAAATTAAAACCCACAATATGATATCACTGTACTTCTATTAGAATGGCTGTAAAAAGACTCTGCTGAGACAAGAATGTGGAGGAACTGGAACTCTCATACACTGCTGATGGGAATGTTGGACACTTTGGAAAACAGTTTGGCAATTTCTTTTTATTTATTTATTTATTTATTTATTTATTTATTTATTTTTATTTATATATGAAATTTATTGTCAAATTGGTTTCCATACAACACCCAGTGCTCATCCCAAAAGGTGCCCTCCTCAATACCCATCACCCACCCTCGCCTCCCTCCCACCCCCCATCAACCCTTAGTTTGTTCTCAGTTCTCAACAGTCTCTTATGCTTTGGCTCTCTCCCACTCTAACCTCTTTTTTTTTTTCTTCTCCCCCCCCCTAGGGGTTCCTGTTAATTTTCTGAGGAAACACAGAAGAGCGCAAGCTGTTAGTCCATATGGTATCTGTCTTTCTCTGTATGGCTTATTTCACTTAACATCACACTCTCCAGTTCCATCCACGTTGCTACAAAAGGCCATATTTCATTTTTTCTCATTGCCACGTAGTATTCCATTGTGTATATAAACCACAATTTCTTTATCCATTCATCAGTTGATGGACATTTAGGCTCTTTCCATAATTTGGCTATTGTTGAGAGTGCTGCTATAAACATTGGGGTACAAGTGCCCCTATGCATCAGTACTCCTGTGTCCCTTGGATAAATTCCTAGCAGTGCTATTGCTGGGTCATAGGGTAGGTCTATTTTTAATTTTCTGAGGAACCTCCACACTGCTTTCCAGAGCGGCTGCACCAATTTGCATTCCCACCAACAGTGCAAGAGGGTTACTGTTTCTCCACATCCTCTCCAGCATCTATAGTCTCCTGATTTGTTCATTTTGGCCACTCTGACTGGCGTGAGGTGATACCTGAGTGTGGTTTTGATTTGTATTTCCCTGATAAGGAGCGACGCTGAACATCTTTTCATGTGCCTGTTGGCCATCCGGATGTCTTCTTTAGAGAAGTGTCTATTCATGTTTTCTGCCCATTTCTTCACTGGGTTATTTGCTTTCGGGTGTGGAGTTTGGTGAGCTCTTTATAGATTTTGGATACTAGCCCTTTGTCCGATATGTCATTTGCAAATATCTTTTCCCATTCCGTTGGTTGCCTTTTAGTTTTGTTGGTTGTTTCCTTTGCTGTGCAGAAGCTTTTTATCTTCATAAGGTCCCAGTAATTCACTTTTGCTTTTAATTCCCTTGCCTTTGGGGATGTGTCGAGTAAGAGATTGCTACGGCTGAGGTCAGAGAGGTCTTTTCCTGCTTTCTCCTCTAAGGTTTTGATGGTTTCCTGTCTCACATTCAGGTCCTTTATCCATTTTGAGTTTATTTTTGTGAATGGTGTAAGAAAGTGGTCTAGTTTCAACCTTCTGCATGTTGCTGTCCAGTTCTCCCAGCACCATTTGGTAAAGAGACTGTCTTTTTTCCATTGGATGTTCTTTCCTGCTTTGTCAAAGATGAGTTGGCCATACGTTTGTGGGTCTAGCTCTGGGGTTTCTATTCTATTCCATTGGTCTATGTGTCTGTTTTTGTGCCAATACCATGCTGTCTTGATGATGACAGCTTTGTAGTAGAGGCTAAAGTCTGGGATTGTGATGCCTCCTGCTTTGGTCTTCTTCTTCAAAATTACTTTGGCTATTCGGGGCCTTTTGTGGTCCCATATGAATTTTAGGATTGCTTGTTCTAGTTTCGCGAAGAATGCTGGTGCAATTTTGATTGGGATTGCATTGAATGTGTAGATAGCTTTGGGTAGTATTGACATTTTGACAATATTGATTCTTCCAATCCATGAGCAGGGAATGTCTTTCCATTTCTTTAAATCTTCTTCAATTACCTTCATAAGCTTTCTATAGTTTTCAGCATACAGATCCTTTACATCTTTGGTTAGATTTATTCCTAGGTATTTTATGCTTCTTGGTGCAATTGTGAATGGGATCAGTTTCTTGATTTGTCTTTCTGTTGCTTCATTGTTAGTGTATAAGAATGCAACTGATTTCTGTACATTGATTTTGTATCCTGCAACTTTGCTGAATTCATGTATCAGTTTTAGCAGACTTTTGGTGGAGTCTATCGGATTTTCCATGTATAATATCATGTCATCTGCAAAAAGCGAAAGCTTGACTTCATCTTTGCCAATTTTGATGCCTTTGATTTCCTTTTGTTGTCTGATTGCTGATGCTAGAACTTCCAGCACTATGTTAAACAACAGCGGTGAGAGTGGGCATCCCTGTCGTGTTCCTGATCTCAGGGAAAAAGCTCTCAGTTTTTCCCCGTTGAGGATGATGTTAGCTGTGGGCTTTTCATAAATGGCTTTTATGATGTGTAAGTATGTTCCTTCTATCCCGACTTTCTCAAGGGTTTTTATTAAGAAAGGGTGCTGGATTTTGTCAAAGGCCTTTTCTGCATCGATTGACAGGATCATATGGTTTTTCTCTTTTTTTTTGTTAATGTGATGTATCACGTTGATTGATTTGCGAATGTTGAACCAGCCCTGCATCCCAGGAATGAATCCCACTTGATCATGGTGAATAATTCTTTTTATATGCCGTTGAATTCGATTTGCTAGTATCTTATTGAGAATTTTTGCATCCATATTCATCAGGGATATTGGCCTGTAGTTCTCTTTTTTTACTGGGTCTCTGTCTGGTCTGGGAATCAAAGTAATACTGGCTTCATAGAATGAGTATGGAAGTTTTCCTTCCCTTTCTATTTCTTGGAATAGCTTGAGAAGGATAGGTATTATCTCTGCTTTAAACATCTGGTAGAACTCCCCTGGGAAGCCATCTGGTCCTGGACTCTTATTTGTTGGGAGATTTTTGATAACTGATTCAATGTCTTCGCTGGTTATGGGTCTGTTCAAGCTTTCTATTTCCTCCTGATTGAGTTTTGGAAGAGTGTGGGTGTTCAGGAATTTGTCCATTTCTTCCAGGTTGTCCAATTTGTTGGCATATAATTTTTCATAGTATTCCCTGATAATTGTTTGTATCTCTGAGGGATTGGTTGTAATAATTCTGGCAATTTCTTAAAAATGTAAACTTATGCCTGCCATGTGATCTAGCCATTCCACATTTATTATCTATCCAAGAGAAATGAAAGCCTGTATCCATACAAAGACTTGTATGTGAATATTCACAGCAGCTCTATTTGTAATAGTTGAAAATTAGGGGGGAAATCAACACATTTCCATCAACAGTAAGTTTGTTCATTGTGGTTTATCTACACAAGGAATGAACTGTTGATACACACTTTAATGTGGGTGAATCTCCAAATAATTATGTTGAATTAAAGAAGTTGGACAAATGAGTACATAGTATATGATTTCATTTATATAAAATTCTAAAAAGTGCAAACTACATTATTCTCACAGAGAGTAGAACAGCAGTTGCCTGAGATCAGGGGAGTGGGGAGAAATGGGAAGAGGGGATTCCCAAGGGGCATGAGGCCACTCGTAGGCATGATGAATATGTTCCTTGTCTTGATTACAGTGATCGTTCCAAGAGCATGCACATATGTCCAAAATTACCTAGTTATACCCTTTAAATATGTGTAGCTGATTTTATGTCAATTATACCTCAATAAAGGTAAAAAACTAAATAAAATTAGTATATGCATATGGCAGAAAGAAAAAAAAAAACTCAAATAGGACAAAACAGAAAGAAAAATCACTCTCCCTGCCCTTCCTGCAGAATACCACTCACCAGTGATAACTGCTTTAACTATATCTCTTTTGTAGTTCTTCTGAGGATTGCCTCCATAACTCTGATTATGGGTATGCCTCTTTCTAGATTTGTCAACTTAACATATCAATTTTTTTAAATATATCTCATTTTAAAAATATGAGAAAATAAACTTTCTCAGACCGCATCTTCTCCTTTCAGTCTCTGCCCATTGAAATGTTAATTTTTAGTTCTTTGTTGTTTTTTCTTCATCATTATCATCTCATTGAAAACTTTCACTTTCAATGTGCCAGACTAATATAAACACCAGATAGGTAGATAGATAGACTGATTTAATGTGCCAGACTAATATAAGCACCAGATAGATAGATAGATAATTGATAGCATGTATCAGCAATTTCCCAACTGAAGTATGGAGGAACTTACAAGCCCAGGTGTTTTAGCTCCTGGGTCTGTGCTCTTAACAGCTATGCTATCCTGCATTCATGTGATGTCAATATAATAAACAAATTGAAACAATATGTTTAAAACTATGACTTCCCATAGATACAATATCTCTTAGTTCACTTTATGTTTGATGAAGAAATCCAAAATCACTACATTTTCCTCCACCTCTGTACGCCCTCTCTAAACCTCCATTCTAGCATACTATTGTTTTTACATTTGTTCTGCAACTACAATTAAATTTTGATGCATCGTCTATAAATTGATTCTTTTAATTGAAAACTAAAAGGTAGTATTCACAATAATATTTCTATGGAAATATCCACTGCAGAACCAAGTAGTACCATTAAACCTATAGAGGAGATGTAACTCTTATCAATAAACCTTTGCTATTAGAAGTAGAAAGGAACTTTAAAGTTGGGAGAGGGTTAGGGTGGCACCGTATCATAATGACCCAGTATGCTTTTGCCTTGTCACGAGATTACTCAGCTTCTTAACCACTCTGTTTGCTAGAAGAAATCTGTATTCTCCTGAGAAACATTCTTCACAGAGCTTCTGACTTCTAATTAGTACTGATGGCTGTCTAGGCCAGCCTCAAAGTTCTCATCCCAGAATTACTTTTCACTACAATCCTGGGTTTTGTTTTGCTTGAGTAATTCTTTCAGAAATAGTCTATGGGTGGTAAATGGTTTGAGGTCTTGCTTGTTTGAAAACGCTTCGGTCTTGATTGATAGTTTGGCCAGGTAGAGAATTGTAGGTTCAAAAACATTTTTCCCTCAACATTTTGTAGTCAGGCTTCTTAATTTTTTTGACTAATGTCTAGGATTGCTGATGATCTACCTAATGTCAGTTGGACTCTCATTTATTTTTGAGTGACGTACTCTTTTAGCTTTTAAAATCTTCCCTCTCTTGTCGGTGTCTAAAAGAACATGTCTTGGGGTAGGTTTGTTTACTCATCCCGTTCTGCATTTTCTAGGCCCTTACAAACTGAAGTCCTGTTTCTTCATATCTAGAAAATTCTCTCTTGTTCTTTTTTTTGTCTGTTTACTTATTCTAAACATCCTTTCAGGTATTAGATCTTTTGGACCATTCTCTAATCTTTTAATTTGTCTCCCATATTTTCCATCCCTTTAAAAAAACGTTCTGCTCTATATTGAGAGAACTTCTTCCATCTTTTTTCCATTGAATTTTTAACTTTGATAAATTTTTTTTTTAATTTTGGTTTTGATTGTTCTTTTGGCCTTGATTGTTCTTTTTCTTAGCAACCTATTTTTGCTCTACGAATGGTTTTTCTTGAAATTTTATTCTGTGAAGAAACTAAATAGAATAACTTTAAAGATAATTTCTACTTCCTGAATTTCCATTTCTTCCAGGGTCAGTTTATTTCAACCTTCATTTTTGTCCTGACTTTTCCCCAGATTTTTATGATCCTTGGCCATCAGTTCATACTTATGACTGAGGCAGACCAGCTTGTTTAATACAGAGAGCACTCCTTGCCTAGGTCCCATCTTCTATCCACATGGGTGGGCCTTTTGACTAGCAGGCTTTACCTTAGACCTTGAGGTGAAAGAGGAGGAAGCAGGATGCCCCCCTTCCTACCTCCCCCATTTGCCAGCCCAAATGAGGAGAATTTTACTTAGAGTGGGCATCACCCCTTTTAGGGCTCCTTCTCGTGCAGGCTAGTCTCAATTATTTTAAAGATTAGTCCTCTGGTTTTAGCCTGAGCATGTGACACAGGGAAGGGGAATGTGGGCTGTGACTCACAGTTATTCCACAGTTGATTTCCTTCCAACTTCCCTCTCACACTCCACAGAGCCTCTGTGGGTCTGCTGCCAGGAAAAATAGCTCCAGCCCCTACTTCAGCCTTCTCCTGTGAATATGATTTAATCTGTTAATATAATTCCAAGTATTTTTTACTTTCAAGAAATTTGTCTGTATCTCTAGTTTCCAGATGCCTCTTCTCCGGCTCTGAGGGCTGTCTTTAATTTATTATTCTCTGTTCCTCTTTACTGACATTTCTATGGGTTTTAGAGCAGAAAAGAGATATATGTATGTGCTCTGTCTGCCATCTTGAACCAGAATCCCTATTGCATCTTTGGACATCTTTGTGATTTCTTCTTTATTTGGGGGCACAAGACTCCATATAGCTTCCACATAGGGCCATAGGACCATACAAGCAAGGCAAATTTCCCTTCTACTTGTCAGCTGTCCAGATACTTGAAGCTCATTTTGTATCCTCCTATCCTCTCCAGGTCAAATATTTCTAGTTCCATTAGCCATGCCTCATTGAATTTTTACTCCTCCTATCATTCTCATCATTTTCTTCTGAACTTCCTCCATCTCTAAACTAACCCAGTGCAATGCCTAGGGTACTAATGCTGGAAGCTATTTCATAGTGATCTAATCTTCCCTAGCATATCACACATCCACATTGTCCAGTTTTTCTTTCTTTGCCCCGACACCTGCTGGGAGGCACTCTACACAATAGCGATATTATTTAAAAGCCATAAAATTTGGGGAAGATAGCCGGAGGAATTTCTATCCAAGAATTTCCAGACTGTCTACCACAGCTTCCAACTTATACACAATTACTTTATCACTTAAATAAAGGTTATTTAAAGGCTCTTAATTTTAGTCATTTTGTAAAGAATAGTACTATGTACTGAAGAAGACATTTGGGATAAATTGTACCTAAACTGACTGAATCACACAACTGAACTCACTACACACACACACACACACACACACACACACACATATACATACATAGATACATATATATATACACACACATTTTTTTTCAAGTATGTGGAATGCAACTTCAGAACTCCAACACATTTTCCATTTCTCATTAGCAAAAGTGAACATTTTTTCTAAGAGCCTCAGACTGTGGTAAAACCACTACTAATTAAAATATGTACAACACTTAAAAATCAATAAAAAGAAGATAAAGGCAAGCATTGTACCATCTAAAACATCACAGCTATGGTGACATCACCTTATAGCAGACAGTTTAAAAATTTAAATACAATGTTGTCTGATGAAATTACACGGTATAGTTCTCAGCTAACACAAAGGTTTTTCTGATATGTGCAACTTGCTTGAATATTTCCTGCCTCTGGTTCCTTGAAGAGCATATTTTAAAACTGTAAAAGAAAAAAAAATGTTTCTGACTATATATTAATATATAAGGAAAGATTTATAAATTAGATGTATTAAATGAACAAAAATCTTATAGGAACGTTATAGAAGTTTTCAAAATCTAGAATTATTTAAGAAACTGCTGTGTGCTAGGCAGTAGTGGTTCAATAATACACTACAAATCTACAGTCTCTATTTTCATGGAGCTTAGTTGAGTGAAAGATGCTCAAATTTGTTAAAGCACCTTCTTTCTACAACTTTGGTGATGGAGGATAGATTCAGTTGTACATGAAATGATGCCACAGCCTCTAGAAAGCAAGAAGCCTAGCATCTTTTCCATTGTCTGAGCCAAGTGGACCCTGTCAGTGACACGGAATGCTGACTATGAGAAATCAAAGCTAAAAAGTTAGCTGGAAATTAAGACGCCATCTCAGGAAACATCCATTGGTTATTCCACCCGATCAATGTGATCAATTGGTTATTTCCTCTGATCAGTGGGAACTTGAGAGAGGGCATTGCAGTTTGTACAGGTGTTTCTGCACCTGCTGTACCTGGTATTGGTGGGCCTTTGGGATCTCCTGCCTTTACAACTGAACCTCCTGCAAGCCTCATAAAACACACAGTGCTCTTGCCTGCAGAGCTATTTTTAGTTCTCCACGCACACCATGCTCTTTCACACTTCCTTTCCTTTGCCTGAAATGCCCTTGCTCTCCTCGTTCAGCTGGAGTCTTCCTCCTCAGGTTGCAAGGCTCTGCTCAAACTCTGCTTCCTCTGGGAAGCCCTCACTGACCCCCCCGGGCTGGTTAGTCCACTTGTGAGGTTGTAGCAACAACTGTGAAAAAAAGACCAGGGAATAGATCTTGATTCTAGCTTTTACCAGATGTGGAGTTATGTAAACATTCTGAATCTTATTTTTTCCCATGTATAAAATACAGATATTTGCCTTCCAGGGCTGTTTTGAGGATTAAGTAAAATGGTAAAGGTCAAGTCCCTAACCAGAGAGCTTGGCATACAGCACTCAATAAATGCTGCTTTCCATCCCTTTCTCTCTAGTCACATCTTGGAGTTGTCATGGACTTAAGTATGCTTAGGTCACCCATGGTCCTTACAAAAATCAATAGGATTACAATAATATATAGTTTCAAGTTAAAAACAGCATTAGAAATCAAAGCTTATTAAAGAGTTCCCAATTACTTACAAAGATGCTTTGTGTGAAGAATGACTATAAAGTACTTAGAATGATCTTCTACTTGAAGTGCACGTGTGCAATAACTTTGAAAGATTCTGATCAAAAACCTCAGCACTGTGTGTTCCAGGCCTATAAATTTTACATAGAGGTCAATGCTATATTCTTAGCAACCACATCTGCTCTTGTAACTATTTTACAAACTCAGACTTAGGCGAAGAGCACAGTAAATCCATAGCAAAGATCTCAAAAAATACAATAATGTTATAAAAGCAATGATTTAATACGAATTTCCATTTCTTCTGAGTCTTTCACCCATGCCTCAAACATTCTACACATATTCATTACCTCTCACAACATCCTCTGTGGCAGCTCAGTGTTGCTGGAATCACTCGGTTGTCCCAGTGTCCGAGGCTGTGTGCAGATGCCCTTCCACATCAGTGGAGCAGAGTGACAGAGAAGATGGAGTAGTCCTAAATAGGCCACAGAGTTTCATTTTGGGGTCTAGTTCTCCCTCTGTTTTGAAAAATTTGGCAAAATTTGAAAGATTTGCCTTGCTCAGTCACTCACTCAGCAACTGTTTGTAAACATAGTGGTTAAAAGCACAGAATCTGGAGTGAGTTGTCTGGGTTCAGATTCCAGCTCTTACCACCTGTAGCTATGAGGCCTTGGGTGAGTAACTTCCTCCTCCTGTGGTTTAGCTTCCCCATCTATAAAACGGTGATAACAATAGTAACTACATCATAGGACTATATGGAGCGGGGCCCGGCACATACTTAATGTTCCTAATGATTTGGAACTATTAGTGTTAACTTTTATGCCTATCCTAGGGACTGAGATGCAATGGTGAACAAAGGCACTCAATAAATATTTAGTGGATGAATAATGTACAGCCATAATAGAATGAAGCCGTAAATACAGATTTTTGGATATCCAGGTGGTTTCCATGAATGGCTGATGTCAGAGGACAAAAATGTAAACATGCATGATTAAGTCTCAACAACATGCTCATTTGCCCAGTGGCAGAAATAAAAAGATATAATGAAATTATCACCCAATGTCACAACAGGCAAACCAATGACAGTAAGCCAAGTAGCTCTGTGCACAGTATTCTTTTTTAACTTGGCTGTGGTAGGAATCTTTTTTTTTTTTAATGAGCTTGTAAACCTTGTTTAATTGTTAGCCAAAAACACTGGCTCTCCAGTGAGGTCACGTTTGGAAATATATGTATCAATATTTAAACAACTCAAAACCATAAGAAAATCTTAAATACCTCAACCAAATTGTGTCTTAAAATTGAAATAAGTAAGATGTAAAAATTAGAGGAAGACATATTCTCAATTGGATCGTTGCTTTTTTGCTACCCTTTACATATAATAATTATGTCCAGAGTAAAGGCACTTCAGTATATCATTAAAACTGTTTGCAGCATAAGCCCCTTCTAACCACTGCTAAAACTTCTAGCACTGCTTGAAAATACTCAGGAGAGAAGCACTACAATATTTACATCTGCCTACATGCACATAATCATCTTAAGTCTTGATTTTAAAGACTGATATTTTCTTTTAGAGTCTTTCAAAACGTATGTTCTGTGAAAAGGCAACTTTAAAAAGCATTAATGTCTAAAGCTGCAAGAAAGAGCAGGAGCTGTTAAGGAAGGTGTTGAAAGAGTAAATGGAAACAATTGATACAAATCTAAAATGGCATAGAGGACCAGAGAACAGAAAGGGCCTGAGGAAGAGATTCACCTCCTTCCAATTGCAAAAAGGAGAATGTGTACACATGACCAGAAACACTCTCATTTATTATTTTCCCAGAGATAATGAAGTATTAGGATCCAGGAGAACTCAGAAAGTTGATCGGTTCTAAGACAGGCCTTTTCAGAGGTAGGCACAGATTTAACGGTTGTTTTAACAATAAATGAAAACAGAGTACTGACAAGAGAGACTAGAAAAGCCAGAAAGAAGGGTGGAGCCATTCTTCAAGATACAGTAATGGGAAGCTGCCTTCAGTAGCTGGGCATCCTGAAACCACAAATGATCCCAGATTCGTTCTCTCTCTCTCTCTCTCTCTCTCTCTCACACACACACACACACACACACACACACTCCAAAGTAATGATTGATAAAGGAGGAAATTATCTGTTATTCAGAAGTTCCTTTGCAGGCAGGTATTATGTTGCCTTAAATTTTGCTTTGTTCAGATAGTGAATTGCATTTACATACAGAGTCCTTTCATATTTTTGCCTCTGGTGAGTTGGTTCGGTTGTGGCAAAGAAAACAAAAGAACGTGGAAGTGCAAGTTATATGCTCTTTGGTTCTAGTGTTCTAGCAGCAGTATATTCGGGTTATAGATGGAATATAATTTGTCACCTTATTGTTCTCTACATCAATTTTTCTTTCACGAGGAAATGAATCCCAAAGATACGTGCATATCCAAAATACTATTTTAAAAGTGTTAATAGATATTATGCCTTAACATGCTAATACTGATTTTTCTCTTGGTGGCCAAATACCGCAAACTTCATGGCCTAAACTAATACAGATTTGTTATCTTACAGTTCTGTTAGAAGTACAGGTCTCACTGTACCAAAATCATGTCAGCAGGACTGTGTTACTTGTTGGGAGGCTTTAGGGGAGAATACATTTTTTTACCCTTTCCAGCTTCTAGATCTCACCTGTATTCCTTGGCGCATGGCCCCTTCCTCCATCTTTAAACCCAGCCTGCATCTCTCTAAATTCATAAATAATCATTATATCTCCTTCTGACTCCTCCTGCTTCTTTCTTCCACTTCCAAGGACCCTTGTGATCACACTGGGCCTACCTGGATAGGCCAAAATACTCTCCCCATCGAAAGGTCTGTCGAGTAACACTTAATTCCATCTCTAGTTTTAATTCATCTTTATCATGCGTATTAGTCTGCTCTGGCTGCCTTAACAAAATACTATAGACTGGGTAGCCTAAACAACAGAAATGTATTTTCGAATAGTTCTGGAAGTTCAAAGCTTAAAGTGTAAGATCCAGGTGCCGGCAGGGTTGGTGTCCTGTGAGGCTTCTCTCCTTGGTTTGCAGATGACCTGCCACCTTCTCACTGTCTCCTCTCCCGACCTCTCCTCTGAGTCTGTGGGCAGACAGAGCGCTGGTGTCCCTTCTTATAAGGACACTGGTCCTATGGGAGTAGGGCCCCACCCTTATGACCTCATTTAGTCTTAATGACTTTTTTGAAGGCCCTGTCTCCAAAATCAGTCACATTGAAAGTTAGGGCTTGCTAAAGAAAACTGTTTCCCCACTTATAATACTTCTGACACCAAAAGCATGGGGGTTTCCCTCAGCAACAACCAATTCTCCAAACTCTCCAGATACCAGTGAGGTGTCCTAGAATTTAATTCAATTCGGACACTAACTGTTAGTATTAGTGCAGACTAATTAACAACATAGGTTAAGAGCTCAATCCCACAAGACTGTTCCCATTTCCGATGTCAGTCACATGTCCCAGATTGTCACCTATGCTTCTGACCAAGCAGCTGTAAGGGTTTCCCACAACACCCTCTTCAGGTTCAATACTTTGCTGTAAACATGCACAAAAGTCAGGGAAACACTTCCCTTAACATTTACCAATTTTATTATAAAGGATATTAATGAACAGCCAGCTGAAGAAGTACATAGGGTAAGCTCCAGAAGTGTCCCAAGTGTACAAGCTTTCGTTCCTGTGGAGTGGGGAATGCACTAACCTGCCTGCACATGGATACCTTCGCCAACCTGGAAACTCTGAACCCTGCACTTTAGGAACTTCTAATGGAGGCTCCATCATGTAGGCATGATTGATTACTAACTCAGTTTCCAGCCACTCTTCCTTTCCCAGAGGTCAGCGTGTGGGTGATGGTGGGGAGAGGGGCTGCAAGTTCATGCCTTGGTCTCCCTGGGGACCAGCCCCCATCCTGACACTCTCTATGGGCCCCCAGCCACCAGACATCTCATTAGCATACCAAAAGATGTTCTTACCTGTGTGAGGGCTCTAGGTTCTTAGTAGCTCTTGTTCTCAGGCACTGGGGACTAAGACCGAATGTTATAACAACAGATGTTGCTATTGCCCTTATCACTTGGGAAATTACAAGAGTTTTAGGAGTTCTGTGTCAGGAACTAGGGACAAAGACCAACTATATATTTCTTAGTATATCACAAGCTTCTACATAGGAATTTATTTTGGTGGGCACACATTTCAGTCTATAACATCATACAATCCAGCATATTCACAGGTTCTGGCAATTAGGATGCGGATATCTTTGATGGAGCCTTTATTCTGCTGCCACAGTGCTGCACTTTGTTGTTTTTTTTTGTTTTTATTTTTTGTTTTGTTTTCTGTTGAAAGATTGTTCAGATTGGCTAAAAAAAGGACATTCTGTGCTATACTCTAATTGTTTTCTTTATCCGATGCTTTTTTTTTAATATAATTTATTGTCAAGTTAGCTAATATGCCGTGTATACAGTGTGCTCCTGGCTTCAAGAGTAGATTCCCATGATTCGTCTCTTACATACAACACCCAGTGCTCATCCCAACAAGTGCTCTCCTCAATGCCCATCACCCATTTCCCCCTCCCCCCCCGCCCCCCCCCCCATCAACCCTCAGTTTGTTGTCTGTATTTAAGAGTCTTTTATGGTTTCCCTCCCTCTCTGTTTGAAACTATTATTTCCCCATCCTTCCCACATGGTCTTCTGTTAAGTTTCTCAAATTCTACATAGGAGTAAAAACGTATTGATATCTGTCTTTCTCTGACTGACTTATTTCACTTAGCATAATAACCTCCAGTTCCATCCACATTGTTGCAAGTGGCAGGATTTCATTCTTTCTCATTGCCAGGTAGTATTCCATTGTATATATAAACCACATCTTCTTTATCCATTCATCAGTTGATGGACATTTGGGCTCTTTCCATATTTGGCTATTGTTGATAGTGCTGCTATAAACATTGGGGTACATGTGCCCCTACAAATCAGCACTCCTATATCCTTTCGGTAAATTCCTAGTAGTGCTATTGCTGGGTCGTAGGGTAGTTCTATTTTTAATTTTTTGAGGAACCTCCACAGTTTTCCAGAGTGGCTGCATCAGTTTGCATTCCCACCAACAGTTCAAGAGGGTTCCCGTTTCTCCACATCCTTGTCAACATCTGTTGTTTAATGAGTTGTTAATTTTAGCCACTCTGACCGGTGTGAGGTGGTATCTCAGTGTGCTTTTTGATTTGTATTTTTGATTTGTATTTGTATTTGTGCTGATTGACTTGATGTTGAGCATCTTTTCATGCCTCTGTTGGCCATCTGGGTGTCTTCTTTGGAAAAGTGTCTATTCATGTCTTCCGCCCATTTCTTCACTGGATTATTTGTTTTTCAAGACACAGTGCTGCACTTTGAACTGTAGACCCACTGTGGTGATATGCTCCTGAGGTCAAATGAGGGATCAACAGTGAGCCTGATCCTAGATAGGGCCAGGAAGAAGGAGGAAAGATATTGCCTCGCACAGTGGATTTGGGGCCGTTTTTCCTAAAGTGGTTGTAATTGCTGCCTGAGCCACTTCCAAACAGAGAACCAGTCTTCCTTCTTCTCTGGCACTGGTTCAGGGGAAGATCAATGCGAGCACTTACTCAGAGTAAAAGGTGGAAGTGGCAGGAGTGGCAGGCCCTCTAAACCTAGGGGCTAGGACACTTGCAACACAGTGGCCACTCACGGTGCCCAGAGGTTAATCTGAACACTATTAAATGGCCTGCGCTGATCAGATCCTGGTGTAGAGCCTGTGGGTCAAGCACTCCGTACTGGGTTTTAAAATCACATTTCGAGATAGCATGATGCATGAAAGAGACAAGAAATAAGTGCAGAGCACGAGTTGTCATAAAGGAGTATGCCTCTGGAAAGTCCAGAGAGAAGCTGATTCTCAGAGAGCAGGCAAAACGTCACGTCTTTATATTCTCCTTTTATCATTCACGAAGGTCACTGGGTTAATCAGCCCCATTATTCATCATTTGTGTGCCAGGACACACAGGGATGTGGCCATCTTGATAAAAGGCCTTACCGTTCTCAAGAGGAAATAATTAGCCCAGGGAGTAAGAGATTTGCAGATTCCAAGCCTAAAAGGAAACGGCAAGTATCAGAACAAAAACAACTCACCTGCAGCTTCCCCTCTACTTTCATCTGGTACTGTTATCATCTCTACTTTCTGCTGGCCTGAGGCTTGCCAATGAATTTTTACTCAGAATTAGCTACCATTCTGACATCAACCAAAAGATCGAGCCATGAAAGTTGCAAGAAAGGAGATTACGATAACAAGGAAATACTTTCTTGTCCTTCTCTCATCTACTGAACACACACATACATCCAAATGTCTTAGTAAAGAACAAATTAGGGATGCCTGGGCGGCTCAGTTGGTTAAGCACCTGGCTTCGGTTCAGGTCATGATCTTGCAGTTCGTGGGTTCAAGCCCCACATCGGGCTCTCTGCTGACAGCTCAGAGCCTGGAGCCTGCTTCGGATTCTGTGTCTCCCTCTCTCTCTGACCCTCACCGGTTCATGCTCTCTCTCTCTCGAAAATAAATGAACATTAAAAATAAATTAAGGAATACATTAATAAGCTGCAAGTAAGATATGAAAAACTCTAAGATATAAAGAGCATTTATGCTCTTCGTGTTATATTGGTTCCTAAAGCCACACACGTACACACCCAAACCCAAACCCCTATATATTAACTAAGTCTCAGCCATATCCTGAGCACAGTGTCCATGTGTGAAGACTAGAATTGAAGCGGTACACACTGGAATACAGAAAAGTCTATTAAACCACTGAACTGCCCCTTCTTATACCCATGGCAGACACTGCTAATCAATGATAGCATTATTTCCTATGGAACCCAGAGGAAACTTCATAATCCCAGGACAGGGTTCTAGTTAGTCACTCTAAAGCATTCAGGGTTGATACCTATTTGCCTTCTGACATATAACATTTCTAATGTCCTCCTCCCTACTAGTTTCTTCCTCACTTCCTCCAAATATACATAGGCCTTACTCTCAACGGCAAATATTTGCGTGCCAAACAAATACTATGTATGTGCCAAGTGCTGTTTAAGGCAATAGGAAATACAGCGGTAACAAGAATTTACATGATCCCTGTTCTAATGGAGGTTATACTTACTGAGGGACACAGACAATAAGTAATCATTAAACAAATAAACAGGATAGTTCAGATGCTGATAAGTACTTTAAAGGAATAAAACCGGGTGATGTGATGGAGAGAGACAGGGAGTGGAGAAAACCACCGGTAGGGAAGTGCTGTGTGAGCTGTGAGTGGGTCTGCACCCACATTTCCTCACTGCCAGCCTCCTTAGCTACTTAATGATCCGTTCCATTTCCTTTACTCTCTTGAAGCCTCTTTCTGAAAGGACACTGATGGCCTCTTTTGTGCACATCTTTTTCTGACCCTTTCCACATACTCAGTCAGAAGTCTTTATTGAGGCTCCGTTTTGTCCCAAAGTCTGTACTAGTCACTAGGGATACCATAGCAAGCAAGAAAGACAGCCCACTGCCCTCATGGTACACAAAGGTTAACAATTAAACCGGTTCTAACAAGGAAGTTTAAGGTCTATGCAGGCAGGCTTTGCGGTCATTATGGGAGACCACAGCATGGGCATCTCCACTAGTCCAAGGAAGGGTGACTGAGGTGGGGGACAGGGAGGACAGAGGAAGCACAGTGGGAATTAGCCAGGCCAAGAAGAGAACACATTTCAGGCCGTGGAAACTGGAGATAAGAAAGAGCTCAGCAACTAGTAGGAGTGGAAATGGTTCAGCAATAGGTAATGAATACAGGAAGTCACTTTCCTCCTCATTATTAAACTGTTCTGCTCACCTAGTCCATAGCCGTCTTCTTTTAGTTTTATCCCTTGCAAATATTTTTCTGTTTAATGACATATTGTTTTTTTTCTAATATTAAAATGTAAGTGCTCACGAAAATTGATGAAAAATAGCTAAAGAAAATGAAAATGAACTCCCTCTTAACTTATTGGTCTATTTCCTCCTAGTAGTTTATCCTGTGCCGTCTCTCTGTCTCCGCCTCTTTTGAAGGGGACAGAATTCAGTTGTATGTCCTATTTTGTTTTGAGGAAGACCTTTTTGCTTAGTATTACACTGTGAACATTTTATCCATGAAAACATAAATTTATCATAAGCTATTAAGTAATCCTCTGTTGAGGGATACAAGTTGTTTTTTTCCCCCTGTGTTTGTGATACTAGATATGATTATCCTTGTACATAAATCTTTGTTTACATCCTGGATTATTGTGAGATAGATTCCTGGAGGTAGATTTGTCAGGTAAAAGCAAATGAGCATTTCTGAAGCTCTTAGTGCTGATTGCCAAGTTACTCTCCGTTAATTACACCCCACTTGCAGTGAATGAGCGTTTTGTGCCACCACACAGCCTTGCTATCATGGCACATCATTGTTTTATTCATTGTTGATACCCCTTGGGTTAAAAATAAACTCATTGTTTGGATTTACATTACTTTGATTCACATTTATAAATTGTTTTTTGGGGTCAATTTATGGTTCTCATATAAAACTTTTTTTAAGTTTTTAAAAAAATTTTTTTAAGTTTACTTTTGAGAGAGAGAGAAGAAAGAGAGAGCGAGCATGAGTGGGAGAGGGGCAGAGAGAGAGGAAGAGAGAGAATCCCAAGCAGGCTCTGCACTGTCAGCATGGAGCCCAATGTGGGGCTCGAACTCACAAACTGTGAGATCATGACCTGAGACGAAACCAAGAGTCAGACGCTTAACCGACTGAGCCACCCAGATGTCCCTCTCATATAAATTTTTTAAACATGTCATTTACCCATTTATTTCACTGACTTCTTAGTGCTTTTCTTACTGATTTAAAAAGTCCGTAATAGATTTATTAAATGAATCCATAAATCTTAAGATTTTGTAGGGAAATAGTCCTCTCAATTTGTCAGGTAAAAACTTTCAATACTTGCTAATTTTTTTTTTTTTTTTTTTTGAGAGAGAAAGAGTGAGCGAGCCTGGGGGAGGGGCAACGGGAGAGAGAGAATCTTAAGCAGGCTCCATGCCCAGTGCAGAGCCCAATGCCAGGCTCAGTCTCACAACTGTGAGATCATGACCTGAGCCAAAATCAAGTCAGACGCTTAACCAACTGAGCCACCCAGGTTCCCCATTTGTAATTTTTATATGGTCACATTTAAAACACACATTTTTTCAGCCTATTCTACTTGAGTTTTATAACAATGCAAATGGCATCTTCAGAATCATGCATGGTCTTATCCCCACCTCACCTCGCCTGAAACAGAGCACATGGTCTGGGACCATTGTTAATCCTATCAAATGATCTCTCCCTAACTTCTTGGAGCCAGTTAGGGCTTCTCTGTCTCATGAAATCTCACCATTTCCGCTTGGCCCCCTCAGTTTTTCTCCACAGGAAACCAGAATGACTGTTTCAAAATCTACTGTAAATGCTTCAGCGGCTTCCTGGTGTAATCAGAACAAGTTTCCAACCCCTCAGCATGGTCTGTGTTGCCTTCTCCTGGGCTGGTCTTGCTTTCTTCTCCCTCCTCATCTTGTGCCACCGTTTCCCTGGCTCACCAAATTCCAGACACACAGGCCTTCTCTCTGTCCTCAAACTCATGTTCTGGGTTGTTCTTCCCAGGGCTCTTGAGCTGCCCTCATCCTTACAAACACCACGTAAATGGCACTGTACCAGATGAGGTATTTGCTGGCCGCCCAGTCTGTTGTTCTTTCTCACAAAATCTAGCTACCTTTCCTTCCTGACACGTCTCATAATTTAAAACTAACATTTTTGTGGTTATCTGCTTAATATCTATCTCCCCTACAATGTGCTCTCTCTGGACACCACTCTGTTTTATTCGCAGTGTATGTCCAAAGCGGAAGATGGAGGGAAACAGGGGAAAGGATCCCACTGCTTTCCTCCATTCAGTTCCACTCACCTTCTCATTGGAATTCCTTCCAGATGCGAAGAAAAGCTTGCCAGGGTCAGCTTGTGGTAAGGGCCACTTTGCCCAACCTCAGGTAACGGATGGCTTTGTAGAGGAAGTGACGTCTGGTCTGAGTCGAGTCCCACATGAAGAGGCGGAGATTGGAAAGGGCATTCTTGACAAAGCACGTGTGCTGTGAGAACATGGTGAGAACACGGCACATTTGAGGAAACCTTAAGACAAAAGCCTTTACCTTTCCAAAGGAATTATCTCCAGTTCTTTACTCTGCAAAAGCCTGTGTCTTTGCCTTATGCCAAAAATCATGTACATAAGTGCTCAGTAAATATTAGATGACCAGATGCATGAATGATACGAGTTGTCTTGATTAGGGAAATTCCCTTCTCATAGAATGCTCTTTTTCTCTCTACCAGTCTGAATTCCATCAAGATCTGGCTAGAGACATACCTCCCTGAAGCTTTTCTTATCCACAGTGACCTTTACTTGCTCTGAATTTTGTCTTTTACCATTCTCACATTGTTCAATGTTTCCTGCTAATCTCATCTTCCCAATGAAACATAAAGTCCTCAAAGTAGAGACTCATCTTCTCCTTCTCCCTCTTTTTTTGAAAAAAAAAAAAAAAAAAAAAAAAGTCATTTTGTTTTGGTTTTTGCTTTGGCATACCCAAATGCCCTACAGAGCACGTTTGCTTTCTATGGAAGGAAAGAGGGAGCAGAGCCCAAGAGAGTAGCTGTCCTCATGGAGTATTTGACTTAGTCATGACCTCTACAGTCCCCCTTCTCCCTCATTACTTATTTATTTTATAATCTCTTTTAAATCTAAATAATTTCCTGACTTCACAAATGAGATTTTACTCCAAGGCTTCAAATTTCAGCAAAAGATAAATAGCTTACTAAGATGTCACATTCTGTAACCAAAGGCATTAATTTTCACCTTCTCTTTTCTAGAACAAATGAGATACTATAATTCCCTTTGATGCAGTGTAGCAAATCAGACACTAAAATAGCACTAGCTACTTTTCATATACAAAGAAACACCACTGTTGTTTCTACCTTAATATTTCTGCATCTTAAAGAGCCTTTCAGCCCATCTTGTGTAAATCTCCATCCCTGTTCTGTGGTCTGCTCTATTCTGCCATCTTTTGCAAACACTTCCAATTTGTCTTCCTTCGTCTATTCTTGCCCTTCTAAATACATTCTACTGAAGACATTCAGGGAGAGCCAGGCTGTTCACAGCATTTCCCTAAAACCCCTTGGTTGCTGCCCTTGCAAACAGGATAAAGACCAGAATCTTTAACAGCATCTACAAGACTTGGCACAGTCTGGGGCCAAACCACTTTGCCAGCTTCATTTCTCACCAAGTTCTCTCATTCTTGTGGTTCTAGTGGGCTCCAGCCACAAGGACCTTCCTTTAATTGCTCGTGGACACCTTGCTTCTTCCAGCTCCAGGATTTCAGTCCATACTCTCCTTCCTCAGCTCAAGCTGTTTCTTTCCTAAGGAAGCCATTCTTAATTCATACAAGACAACACAACCTGTACTCTTCCATTGTATTCACACACACTCAGCACCACATGCTTTTTTTTACTTCATAGAACTTATCACATTTCCAATTATGATTTCTTCGTATAATGACTTATATAACACCTTGTGTTCCCAGCTAGTCTAAAAACTCGGTAAGGATAGGAACTACATCTGTTTTGTTCACTATTCTATATCTGTAGTACATAAATGGTACCTGGCAGATAGTAGGCATTTAATAAATATTTGACAAATGAATGCCATCTGCAATAGATGTTATTAAGATGGAGTCTCTCTTTTTGTCTTTTTCTTTTTCCTTCTTTTCCTTCCTTCCTTCTCTTCCTTTCTTTCTCTTTTCCCTTCCTTTCCCTCCCTCCTTCCCTTCCTTCCTTCCTTCCTTCCTTCCTTCCTTCCTTCCTTCCTTTCTAATTTAAACCTATCTAAGCCACAATTCCAGTGATTTGAATTCTAGGGAAAGGGAAAATAGGTTGGGTATTCCTGTTAGGACAAAAGGTTGACAAATTAACTCAAACTTAACCCATACCCTTATTTCCTATGTATACACAAATTACTGGTATACACTAATCACATTTTCCCACAAACAGCTTAAAGCAACTCCATAAGCTCTTATTTAAATGATCTGGGCCTGTTCATGGGTTTTTGTTTTGTAAATAAACACTATTTTTACCACTTAAGAAATAGTCTGGATATTTAAAACTCCTCAAACTTAGGAGGGGAAATAATTTGGGATAAAAAGCAAGGAAAGACACAATATTTTAGTTTGTAAAATTGGTTTATTTACAATTTAGTATTTTTAAATTGTATTTGGAATTTTAATTTTTATATATTTGCCCGGTAGGCATCCTATGTTTTCTTAAATATGGAGGCAAAGAAATAGGAAACCTGAGTAAGTTTGAATTTAAGAGGTTTACCTGTTGCTTCAGTCAGTAAATTTTAACTTTTAATCCCTGAGAATTAGTAGAGTCAAAAATATTTTCATACATTCAAATGTAAAAAGCGTATTTTAAGAACAGAAAATAATAAAGCTACTATAATTAATCATACTCCCCGAATATGGCAATATAAGGAGTCCCTCTTTCACCAATTAACTGAGAGGTGTGTGCACAGTGCCTTTTAGTTATCAGGTGCACCGAGACAAAGATGCTCTAGTCCTCAGTTTTTTGCAGTTTCTCCCCTTTTAAAAAATATTCCTGGGAACTGATACACAATTTATTCAAGTATTAGACATGCTCACTGTTCAGAGCCCTCCCCTCACCCCCGCTTCTAAATTTTTCTGTGTGGTGTATAGTTAGGGATTTTCCTTTACTGTCCGAGAACAAAATCCCTTATTGGATTGCAACCTGAGGCCCAAACTGTTTTTGCAAAGTCACTTTGGAACAAGTCACTTCAGTTTCCTCAAATATCAGGTGAGGGATAATTATAGCTTACAGGAACGTATAAGGCTGCACTGATGTTCCTACAATGCCACGAGACCTGCTAAGTCTTTGTAGGGAACAATGCTCTATAACATTATCATAGTTATACCCTGCTGCTCCTTATTATAGATGACTAGTTAATGCTCCTAAAATGTCAGCTTTCTTTGGAGGAGTAAATATTAATTCATTAGTTTGCTCATTAAACTTCCTTGAGAAGCAAAGAAGTGGCAGTTTATGCCCTCCCCAATACATATGAACTGTAGCACAGATATTAAGGATGTGACCACAGCACAACAGTAAGTTAAAGTCAAAACCAAATAAACCAAAAGTTTTGCAGTAAGATGCAATCTTTTTCTGTATGGGTATCACACTGGCAGTCGCTTTCCATTTTGGACAGTGTTAAGCATCACTAATGACAAGTGTTTATTTGCCTAATGAGTAAAAAAGAAGCAATGTAATTCAAACTTTTAAAAAATGAAACAAAGTCACAAATACCCTTTCTTCAAATCTCCTAATGCTCTCTTTCCAAAAGAAGATAAATGAATTTCCCTTTCTTTAAAAGGCCAATACCAATGCCAGCTAAGAACATTCTCTAGTGCTAGTTTAAAGGCAACTTTGAAGTTCCCAAAATAGTTACTTGTATAGGTGTTGATTCCCAAAGCAAAAAGATTACAGAAATTCAAACAGAATATAGTATTACTCAGTTTAAGAAAGAGCTTTAAAAAGACCTGATAAAAGAGAATGAGTGGGAATTATAATCTGCTCTAAGTCAGATCTGGACAATTTTAAATTTAAATTGCTGCTTTAGCATCAACCTTCAATTTTATACGTAATGCACATGTCTTAAATTTTTTTTTCTATAGATATTGAGTTTCTTGGTCAGTTGGTATGTTTTTCAATTGGTAAGAACTCTGATTAGCAAGAGAAGCAGTAATGGGCAATTATGGCATAGGATATGGCAAGCCTGAGTCTGGATTTGGGAATAGTGTCCCCTTGTTTTAGCAAATCCCACTTTTGTTGAAGGAAGCCACACTAATTTTTTAACTGCTGGTGGCAAGAGGGGTGTAAATAAAAATGTGCGGTAGTTCTTTCCACAAGAGGGAAATCTTTGTCTACATAATACCCCTACGTCTGACAAATTACTAGGGCATCTGCTCGCTGTCTTCTGTAAGCAAACTCTTGGCTTGGTATTAACCAAACCTGACAAATCATGAGCTAGGTGCTGTTTCCGATCAAGCCATGGAAGAACGAAGACACTAACACCCAAAAGACATGAACCATAGAGACCACCAAGTAAAATAACTACAAAAGCATAAGCATTAAGAAGCACGTGGGGGAGCTGGTGAGAGCACATATGAAGAATTTGCCAGAACTTGCGCACAGAAAAGAATAAAGACTGGTGGGGAATAATTTACAGACTCTGCTCCCACAACTTATTACCTTGAAGATTTAAAAAAAAAAAAAAAAAAAGATTTGAAATTCTAGCAGGATACAGAACCTGGCCGCAGAAGCCATATAAAGGAAAAGTAACATAGAAACATTACAGGTGAAGGAATAGGGTATCCTGAGAAAAGCAAGAGTTGCCTGCTAAAACTTTATTCTTACTTAAGATTTGCAAATTTATATTGAACTAACAAAAAAAGCCAACTGTAGCTGACAATGTTTGCCTTCTAAACTCTCTCCAGGCCACCAGACCAAGAATATCACCAGAAAAAATCAGGAGTTAAATTATAGTTAGAAAAGGGGAGAAAAGTAAGGTAGGACATTAAATTTTTATTCTGAAATTATCTCTGGCCACGACAATAAAATGTAACAAATATTCACTGAACAGTCTTACTCCTGTCTTCAGCTGTACAATACATACAGTATCATAGAACTGGCCACTAGGATTAAAATCCACCAGAACATATTTCATGTTAAGTGGCGACAGCAGCATCTCACAGAAATGTTTACATACATATGTACACAGTCCACATTCAACCATTTTCACATATTTTCAGTACACACAGTTGCAGCATATTTCAGTCACGTGTCTAAGATGTTGCTCGATAAAAACCCAAGCCACTGCCTAGACAGAACTGTAGCAGTTGAGCTGAGTATAATTACAATTAATTTTATATATGTCCATAGCAGAGAGATGTACAAGCCCCTAAGAAACAGAGTTGACAAATACTTTTTTTTAAATGCTACCACAGCATTATGTTGGGCGATATTAAAACCTTTACCAACCAAATCAGTTTTTTTTTTTAAGTCTTCTGCTTACCAGAAATATTCTTGATGAGAAAAATTACAAAAATGAATGCTCTCTTTAAAATAATTCACACTTTGAAGATTCCAATATGGCCCAATGCTACTGATGCCTAAAGTGTTGCCTAACCTCCTGATGGGAGTCCTTTAACACGACTCCAAACCACCCATTAAGTTTAAAAGTGGCTTAAGTGCCTTGCACCCAAATTGTAAAAATCCCTGGCCATCCGTACTAGAGCCAGGCACATATAAAAGGAATGCACTTTGGTTCATACCAAATGCCCTGGGATTAATCACACTATAAAATTAAATGGTTTGAGGTAAATTTTTACAAATACAGTTGATTTTTGTCTAGTGTTACCATAACAAAAAAATATCATTTAAAAAATCAGTCTGATGTCAAGATACAACAAAGACCATCTTTAACCCCTTAAACATAAGAATTTCCTGTGTAACTAACCAAATGGTTACCTTTTTCAATGCCTGATGATGATTCACGCCTTATGGTTTCTATTAAGGCCTGTAAGTAACTGGATATTTAAGACAGATATATCTTTGCAGAGCTGGGTTCCATCCTTACTGCCGGGTATTCAGAGTTAAAGAGGCCAAAAAATGCATGCCCTACAACATGGCATTCAGAACAAAAGGCACATTGTTAACACTAAGGGCACAACTTCTCCTCTACTGTTGATCTGCACTGTCCTGCATCACGGTGCTGTTCCCCTGTCGTAGCAACGCACTTAAGAGGTGATGCGCACTGTGGAGGTGCCAGAAACGGAGCCAGATGAGACTGCAACCAAAGACAAGACACTGTGCTAGTCTGAAATCTGAAAACAGCTCAGACATCCCTAGACACTGGTAACCTGTGAGACCGAGGACTGTTTCCAAGCCAACTCCTAGTAGCCTATTAGAGCCCTTCATTTGTTTTAAAATCACAGAGATGCAACGTTTTTCTCTTTTTGATATAAATAAGCCAGAATTTTTTAAAAGCAGCTCTACCACTGGACACTGAACCTAGTGGTTCTTATGAATGAAGTAAATCTCACCGTATTTGGAGGGCGGGGGCATAGCGCTGCCCATTATAGTTTGGCTTCAAAGTTTCCGGTTGCATTTGTGAATATCATCACAAATGCACTGTTGGCATCTTAAGTACCAGTTTTATGTGGTGGGGAAAAGACAAGCAGTACTAGTCCATTTATAAATTTTCACATGTATTTTATAGGGAAATTCCTATCAATGGCAGGCTCAGGTTCACGTAATCCTAAATGTGGAAATGAGGGTGGATATGGAAGAGGAGAACTGCAAGGGAAAAACAGCCTTTATGTTTTTGTTTTAAAGAAGCTAACCAGCATTCAGAGGCGTATGGTTTTACAAAGCCACCATACCAAGTCTTACACTTCTTATGCCTTTTAAGTCAAAATTTTAATAATAAATACACAATCTTTAAATTCTATAAGCCACTGATTGGGGGTATCGTCACATGAGCATCATTTAAAAAGCAACTTACTAACATATTATTGCACTTCCACAGATTACACAGAAATGTGTACAACAGGCTAAAGAATCCGACTAGAGGAAAGAAGCTATAATTTCTAAGTACAGAAGTACAAATTAATTTATCAGTGACACCCTTAAATAGTAAAGCAAATATCAACATCACTATCTTATTAATAAGCTAATCTTATTACTGTTTTTTGGCAAATATCTGTAATATTTCCTGAGCGTTTTCTCCATCAAACGACAAAGCCTCAAGATAAGAGTTTTGTTCAAAACTACTTTCTTTTTTCTTTTTTCCTAAGTAAGAGAAACTGTAGGACTAATACTAAAAGAACTTAACCGGAAACTTTCCTGGCCTCGCTGGGGACCATGCTTTAAGTACTTGTAAATCAATTTACAGGCAATACAATAATATCTGTGCATATAAAAGAGTATTTATCCTAATTTATACTACCCAAAACCTATTGTCCAAACAGGCAAAAAAATCTTTCTATATTAAATTGCACATACTAAAAAATTTCTTCCACGTGCCTTGAAATTGATAAATATCACTGCTCATACATTAGTGATAAAATACTTAATTTTTCACTTTGAAAATAATTATTATTCAGAGACGAAAATATTCTTTTACCTCTCAGTTAACTTTTCCAGGTAAAGTGTCATTCCCACAAATACAGTCAGTGCAATCCAAAAGAAAGTAAAGAGGAATGCGATCCGTGATTTTCCTAATGATGCAAGTAAGTCAAACCATTTAACTTGAGATTGAACTTTTCCTCCTTTAACTACGTTGTTTAAATTGACCTCACTGAAAAGTCACAATGACTTCTGTTCAGCAAGAGGATTTTCAAGCATCTTTCTTTTTAAAGAAAGAGTTGATGCTTTCCCAGGCGAAGAGAACCTTACAGTGGCACCTGAAAAGTGTGAACTCACTCTAACTTGCTAAACCTTCTTTGGAACTATGGAAATCCCCACCTTAAGTAGCTAGGCTGCTGTTCTTTTTTAAACTGGGATATGAAAACAATGGTCATAATCACAGCTGAAATGTCTCTCTTCTGTATTAACAGTCTGGGATATATATGTGAAGGAAGGAAAAAAAAAAAAACTAAATGCAAGCAACAGATGTGTAGTGAAAGAGGAACAGAGAGGAGAAAAGCAAAGAGGAGGAACAGTTTATGGAATACATTTTTGTATTTAGGTGCAAAACCAATTCCGTACTATGAGGCTTCTTTACAAACAGGTCGCTGATCATATTAGAAAATTTGGAGGAACGCACACGTTTCCATTTATCCACCCAGGTCTGCTTGGCCAGCTTTTAGAAAGTCAGAATGCTAAGTGGGCATGTCAACTTGGGGACTTTGTGTTTGTCTGACCACTAGTTTAGGAAAAAATTCTGAGGTCAGTTCTGCTCATTAATCATTTTTGTCCTGGCCATTCTTCTCCCACCCTCACTACCACCCATGTCACTTATGGGAAACGGAAGCAGGACGTGCGACACCTGTGCGTGAACCAGGAGCATGGCGAGGGAAGGGGGACCTTCCGGGGGGCAACTGCCTGGGGGAGAATATACTATGAACCATAGAAACAGTGAATGTCTTTGACACCAATCTGTAAATGCGCAGCAGTCACGAAGTAATCAATGGCCTGCCACTGATGTTTATTACTCTGCCACACTAAATACAGTAAGGCTCATCATACTTGTAGAACACAAAAACAGTTTCAGGAAGTATAAAAACTTAAAGCATTGTCCCCATGTATTTTATAAAAACAAAATGAACAACTTTCTTACGTTAAAATAAGTGCTGAAAAGATACAAATGAGTTGAGTTATTGAGCAAATAAAAACAGGTCTGAGCTACTCCTTTTCAACCCAGTAAGGCTCAGCAACGTCGTATCTTTCAGATTACCCAGCATCAGGGGACTCAGCTCAGCTAACCAGTTTTGGCAACACTGTCCTCTGCTGAATATTCCCATTGGCATCTGTCATCTGTGCCAAATTAGTCCTCAGTTTGGAAGCTGAGCTGGAAGGTGGAGGTAACTTGGAAATGGATGTGATAGCACCAGTGCTCTCGGTTATCCTTTTCACTGACGTCTTCTCCCCAGTGGGAGGCTTTGGCAACCGCCTCCTCAGCCAGGGATGCCGTAAAGCCTGGCCAGGGGTCATGCGAACCGCAGGATCCCATTCTAAACACTGTTTTAAGAAGTCAAGGAAAAGGGGATCGTCACACCCCTTCAGTGCATTCCCCCACTCTCTGCTCTCCGGTGGGCCCCTCAGTTTCCCCCTCCTGGAACGGCCTCCATTGAGAACCACAGAGCCATCTGAGAGTGTCGTGACAGTGCAGTAACGGGGATAACCCTTGGAGCTCACAAAATTTTTGGCTCGTTTGGATGCATCCAGCAGTTTCTGGGAGGGCATGCCCAACAGTTCAATCATACAAGCCAGCTGGTCCCCTTCATCTTCCCCAGGCAAGAGGGGGTAACCGGTCAGGAGCTCTGCTAAAATGCAACCCAGGCTCCACATATCAATGGGCATGCCGTATCTGGCGCCAAGGATCACTTCCGGAGCCCGGTAAAAACGGGACTGAATGTACGTGTAGACGCGCTGATGCTCATAACAACTGGAGCCAAAATCGATCACTTTAATACCACTTCTACCCTGCTGCTTTAATAAAATGTTCTCGGGCTTAAGGTCACAGTGAATTATTCTGTTTTTGTGCAAAGCATCCAAGCACTGCAGAATCGAGTGGGCAAACTTGCGAACCAAAGGCAGGCTGAAGCCCTGGAACTTATTCTTCTTGATGAGCTCATAGAGGTTCATGCTCAGCAGCTCGAACGTCATGCAGATGTGGTTTCGGAAGGTGAAATTCTCCAGCATGTGGATGACATTCATGGTGTTGTCCTTGTCCTGCTTCCGCAGGTGTTCCAGGATCCGAATCTCCTCTGCTGCCTGCCGGTGGAAACGCTTCTCGTTCCGCACCATCTTCAGGGCCACGTGCTGGTGGACTTTGTGGTCATAGGCCTTGACCACCTGCCCAAAGCTTCCCTTCCCAATGACCTTGAGGACCTCGTACCTGTAAGCCACGTGATCGTGGGGCACCTGCACGTATGATCCCTGGTCATCATCATAGCCACCATTGTTGGGCCCACCTGTCATGCCCTGGCGCTTCTTTGCGTTTGGACCCAAGAAGTATATTTCAGGGTAGCTGAAAATCTCGTGGTGTTCAAAGGTGGTTAGTTTTTGCATGTATTGCTTCATTGCTTGTTCGGGTGTCATGGGGGTGGCTTTCACCTTCCCCATGCCTTCCATAGACTTCAGAGAGGTGGAGCTCCCCTGCCGCCTATGGATGCTCTCCAGCTGCCGCTCCGGCACTACCGGCAAGCCCGTCTTACCCACTGTCGTAAGCCCGTTTGGTTGTGTCGTGAGCACTGTCCGCTTGTTACTATTATCCTCAAACAGCTGCTGAACCTGGATCTGTCCGTGGCTGTGGCTGCCGACATGTAAGTGATCGTTCATTGTGTGCTTACTGCCGCCAATCTGGAATTCAGAAAGCAAACGTGAATACAACGGAAGAGGTCTGTCTGTTCGAATGGGGTATTTTTTAAGTCAGCCCCCACCCCACCTTTACAGTCCAAATCAGGTTCGCTAAATGGAAAGAGCTGTACGCCCAGGAGGGACCTCATGAACACCCCGACAGGGAGAGTGGATATGGTGCGGACAGTCTCTGATTAAATAAAGGAAAAAGACTAGTAGACTTGGGAAGGCTACGAAACTTGGGATCCTGAAAAAAGGGACCCCATAAATGTCATACCTACCACACCCCGGATCTTTACAGTAGGTTCCCTGTGGAGGCAGAGGCATCTGTCTTGTTCATTGGTCTACACCTAACACTTAGCACAGGGCCCGGCACACCCCAGGTGTTCCACTCAACCCGTAGGTAAAATGAAACAGGATACAGAAAAAGCTGGAACATGTCATCTTTGTGCTGGCTCCACCTCCTCCAGATCACAGCCCCTTTCACACTTCATTTATTCTCTATTACCACGAGGGCAGAGACCATGGCTGTCTTGTTCACTACTTTCTCTCCCATGTCTAGCTAGTTCGATTCTGAAAACACTAGTGTCTTCCATTCTTGATCTTCTCCACTACTTGGAAAACCGACTACACCTAGGAAGATGTAGTCAGATGATCCACTGACAAAAAAATGTGTACTTTTAGGCTTGAAAGATTCCCATGTGGATATGCATTGTAGAATCTTGTAAACTCCTAATCTATTTTTAAAAAATTTCTGGGCTTCATAGACTGTGATGACCATTTAAGGCCATTCAGCCCAACAAACCAACCACCACAGTTTGGGGCCTTCCTTTGGTCAATGGCTCCACTCTCTTAACAGTGTATTTCTGTGGGCTACTGGGATACTCAGCTTTCCAACAAGGAACACAAAGTAGCGACTTCTATTTCAGGCACACATACCATCCCTGAACATTCTTGTCTAAACAAAACTGATGGTGCAAGCCAAGGGGCCCCCAGTCTTCTACCAAGAATCTGCTTGGGATTTCCTTCAAGTATTATTATTGCAAAGATGTGAGGGGTGAGAGCACTAGCAGCCAGATCCCCTGGGTTAGGAATTCTTCCCAGCCTCAGGCAATCACCCAGAAGTCTTAATGCATCCTGCTTGGTGATTTCTGTGTAAATCTTAAAGATCAATTTGTCATTCACAACCCATCTCATTCACTCAACCGGTATTAGCTAAGGTCTAGGCACAGAAGTGGCAGAGTCCCTGCCCTTTAGGAGCTTATAATCCATTAGCTGAAATCACATGCCAACAGTATTTTTTCTGTTAGTTTCTTTCTGAATCCTACCTTTTGGGCTCTATATACTACCAAAGAATAAAAACAGTCTGTATAGGTAACACAGCAATTCAAAAAATGGCTCAGAATCACCCAGATTATAAACTGAAATTTCAAGTCCTCCTTAGCAGCCGACCAAGACCTTTGAATTTTCTTTAACTGACATGTAGCCTGCACAGTGACTATATAAGGAGTGGGCTTTCTCTCTGCTTGCTTCTAATAAAACAGAGTAGAATACTGTATAGTACCTGGGCCTGTCTGAAGTGTGATTTCCTAGATTGAGAGATTTTACTACTCAGGCCAATTTTTTGAAGACTTCTGATCAAACCCTTTTATTAAAGTCATTGATGATATTTCATGCTAAGTGATCTTTTGTCGGGTAGCTGGACAGGTTATTTTACGCCCATTCTATGCCAAAAGCAGAACAGTCCATAAAAATGAATTAGGAACTCATGAGTATATAGAAAAGTAGTACAGGCCTGTCCACAGCTTTCGTTCCCAAGTCCTACTCTCTGCACCCCTCCTCCCCACTGTGATCTTTCAAGCACCAGGAAATAGAAAGATCTGAAATTTGAAATACCTCTCTTCTAGAGAACCATTCTCTTCAGGGCGGGAAAGAGTGATTCAAAAGAAAAACCCCACTACAAAAAGCATGAGGCTTCACTAGGGACAAAATTAACCTTGAGGCTTTAGGAACTCCTACAAGATAGCAACGCAAAGCATTTTGAGCATCAGAAATTCACTCCAATTTTTCCAACAGCAATCTTAATGTTTTGCACAATTAAAATACAATCACACAAATTTAATTACTAGAGCCAAAGAGGGCTTGACAATTAACTGTCAACTCCTGTCTCTCCGACTGCCTTCTCTCGGTCTTCTCAGCTGTCTCAACTATTAGCTCACTTACCCTTGGATGGGTTCAGGGGTTCCTCAGCATTCAAGCCTCAACTCTCCTGGCCTCTTAATTCCCTTAATTCTCCTTAGTTGATCCTGACCACAGCCAGGGCTTCAGCAAGCACCCAAGGACTGATGAGTTCACAGCTTCACTTCCAGCTCAGGCCTGCCTGATCTGGTCTCCTGAGCCCAGGACCCTTGTGTCCAACGACAGATCAGCCGCCTTCCCCACAGGCAATTCAAACTGAACTCATGATTTTCCTTCCAAAACCGTTTCCTCCTCCCATACCCTCAATTTCTGATAAACAAAAGGCTTCTCTTCCACATAGTCACTCAAGCTTGAACATCTGGAAATCCTTCTGAGTGTCTCCCTCACCTTCTGAGTCCCCAATAAGCGTTGCTGTCTCTCTATCCTACTCCCTCTCCGCTGACCAGGCCTCACCACCCGCCCACTCCTGAGGTCTCTCACTGGGACAACCCAAGCAGACTCCTCACATGGCCCTGTGCTTCTCAGTCTAGAATTCCTCAAATCACCTTCTCCAAAGTACTTAGAGAGTTGTCATTGAAAAGTGTCAATCTGACACTGACCTCCCTTTTGCTCAAGGCCCACATCTGCACCCCATTTCCACAATTAACCCAAGAATTTACAGGCCAGGACACCAGGTTCTAAAATGTAGCACATAAATGTCCTCAGTCCTTCCTTCCAATGTCATCTACCACTGTTACAATTCTGAGAGTAACAAAGCTGGGTTCCCCAAGACCTGTGGAAACACCATGTCCTCTTATGCTCCTCTGCTTTTGGTGAGGTCATGTTTCACAATGGTTACAAGTCGAGGCCTATTCAATTAAACACACGGGGGATGAAGCCTAGCTCTGTCACTTACTAGAAGTGCGACCTTGGGCAATTCATCTCTCGGAACCTCAGTAGGCTTGTCTGTAAAAAGGCAACAGAGCTCCTCATCAGAGCTATAGGATTAAATACGTGAAATAAAATGTATAAAGTGCTTAGTAAAGAAGAGCTGTTATCATCCTTCCCAAAGGCTGCTTGGAATCTCCTTCCTCACTATGTCTCCATGGCAAACTCCCACTCAGCCTTCAGGGTCCAGTTCAACTCTCACCTCTTCTGTGAAACTTCCCCTTTCCTTGCTCTCTTTCAGACCACTGTTAACACCTATTTCATCTTATTGTTAAGTGTTTTAACACCTAATGTACCCACCTGGCTGTGAGCAATTCCAGGGCAGGGTCACCTCTTATCTGTGTAAGTCCCTATTAACATAAACCCAGACATACAGTAAGCACTCGGTAAATATCTGTTGAATGGAAGAACACAGGTCAATAAATCCTTGTTAACTGATACCTCTCTGAATTGTATTTGGGAACTACTCTTGTACCTTCATAAGAACACAGGAAGTTAATGCCCAGGGAATTAGGGATGTCCCTAGCGATCCAAGTCACAAGACATTAGGTTAGGCTCACAGTGCATCAGCAGACTTAAAGGCAAATGATAGCCAGTTAAAAGGTACCTGTAGCAGGTCAGTTAAACACCTAAAAGCAATGTGTGGAATCTTAACAACTTTCCAGCGTTAAGGAGATTCTGTTGAGAGGCTATAGAAAAGAAGGTCTTTGATCTCAAATACTGTAGGACTCGAAAATCACAATGAAATTCAGAAGCGCAATTAGCTGATTTATTAAAAACAAAAGGTGGTGGGAGATTTAGAGGAGCCACGGTATTTCCAGAACACATATGCCAGGCCTACATAACCGTAAGAATATTAAAAGCCCCTTACTCTCAGCCTCTTGAGGTCTGAGCACGTGGCTTATTCCTGTTTGCCACTGCTCATCTAGCATGGTTGTCACATTTAAAAATATACACAGAGCGAATGCAATTGTTAGATATGTACAACGTAGGGGTTAAAACAGAGACCTACACAAGCCTTCTCTGACCATGAAATAGTTCAGTATTAAAAATTATATAAGAACTATAGTCTAACCAGCTTAATCTCTTCCAATAATAAAGTAGAAAATAGGAGACTGTGTTAACATTTTGGAGCATTTGAAAACTTCCCTGAGGTCATCTTAGAAATGCTGTACAGTGTTATGGGAACAGAATTGAGTGCAAAAAAGGTTGGAATTTTGGCTCCTCCTCAAACACAGAGAGCCTGTGTGGCTCTGAGTCAAATATCTACTTTTTCTTCTTCAAAATATTACTATTTTGTTAAATGAGAATACTCATTCTTCTTTTTTTAATCCCAATTATTTTATAAAGGTAAAGCTGGTAACTAGAGACTGCTGTAAACAGTAGAACAGTTATGAAAGTGATAAAATACTAATATTTGGGAATTAAGAAAAGTATATTATTATTTCCAACACAACATCAAAAGAAAAAAAAAACTTGATAGGAATCCACACAGTGACTGGGTACACTATTCAGACAAACAGAAATAAACAGAACAACTACATATACAATAATATATCCATGGAGACAGGGAACAAAAGGGCAATGGACTAAATAAATTCCAAAGTTCATACTCTTTATAATCATATATTTACCCTCCTGTATATACTTTACAAGCGGAAATGTGGACAAGCTCCTGTGACAAGATCATTTTTCTCTCCTTAATACCCTTTTCCCCCTTATTCTAAACCCAAGTGTAATTGCTGTGGAAGGAACAACTAAAAACTTACAAGCACCTGAAAGACACATGGGACTATGGCTCTGCAAAAGTTCCTGCATTTGTAATGAAATGAACACAACTTCCTAGGAGAAGTGATGTCAAGCAAGAGGTAGAAGCTAGGCTCAGGAAGGCCTGGCTTTAGCTCCAGCCTTGATAGGAACTGCCTAGAGAATCTTGACCAAACCAGTTGACCTGTCAGACTGTTTCCTCATCTGTAAAATGAAGGAGTAGAACCAGAAAAATACTGCGTTGTTTTTTTAAAAAAACTTTCCTTTTCTACAAAATCTGCAATGTTGTGCAAATAAAATCAAAACTAAGCCACAATCAAAATCTAACTTTACGCTTTCCAAACCAAGTTTCCAACGATCAATAATAGCACAGGGATTTTAACTGGAAGTTTAAAACAGGTAAATCAGCCAGATACCACAGCAAAACACAAGCATCCATTGCTGAGAGTCCTGAGAAGGAACGTCACATTTTTTCATCTCTGGTGCACCACGGCCTGTTCCTGCAGTGGACACCTTTTGTTTTCTCTAATCTGATTACATATTTCTATTGGAAAAAGGCTCTGATCTAAGAAAGCCCACTCTTGGAATCCAGATGAAAACCTAGTACTTCCTTCCCAGGTCACATCAGGTCACGTGATTACATCCACACACGGAAAAAAAGTGGATGCTGTATTTTAAAATTCTCAGATGATTCCAAACCAAACAAACCAACCAACCCAAACCCCTAAAACTAATGGCAATTCCTCAACTAAAACGTCACTATAACAGGAATGTTCAACCATAAGGTATCAACCAGCCTACTTGACAAATTCTCTTCCACCATCAACAGTGCAACACAGATCAGTTAACTTCTGTGTAATGAATTCTCAGCCCCTGGTCACATGTTTGGAGGGGGGACGGTAGGGAGAAGAAGAGAGAGAAGGGAGGGAGGGAGAGAATGAATATCTAACAGAACAGTTTCCTATAAAACTTGTACCCATCTGTCCAGGTCTAAGGGGAGATACCCCACTGGAGCCATCCTCTCACAAAGTCTCCTCTAATAAAGAAGTTTCCCCATAACACATGACCCTCAGAGCTGCATCTCTGTAGGCTGGAAATGGCCTTTTTCTACAAGAACTCAACTTTCGCTAGGCAAATGAAGCCATATCCCTACCAAGCATCCCTCACATAGAACCACCTTAGGCCATTCCTAGGATCCAATAGGAAATAAGACCTGGGAAACCGTCAGCTCCTCCAGAAGTGCACACCTTCTCTAAGCTGGCAGTCACCTTCCAAGGGCGATCTCTGGGAGCTGAGAAAAGGTACATGCTGAAGTCAAACCCAGTTTGCCAATCTGCAGCCACTGTCCCACGATGGGCTGTCCCCTCCCTCTCCACCTACAGAGGGACCGCAGCACCTGCCGGGTGCCCTTCTCTTCTCACTTCCAAAGCAAAGCCAGCTCTTTCCTTTTGAATAATATCCAAATGCAGAATCCTACAGGGGTGGCTGGTTGTTTTGACTGCTGCTGTGGCTCTTATTTTTGTTAATGTTAATTACGATTTCTGTTGTGCTCAAACCTGTAGCACTCATAAAACATGCTTCCACACGCGGGGGACAATTGGCGGTGCTCCCTGCTGGCTGGAGCCAGGCCTGGGAGGCTCTTTGGGGGATCGATTTTCCGGGCAGGACAGCCTGACTGTCCCCTAACACATATCTGTTCTATAAATACCCACTACCCAGTGGTTGGGGGGAGGGGAGGGGCCGGGGGATGTTTACCCGGTCAAGGAAAGGAGCTCTGGAAAGCAACGACGAAAAAGGAGGGAAAAAAGAAGGAAAGCAGCCAGGAGGAAGTTCCGAGGAAGAGGAGCGCAGGGGTGGGCGGGCTTCGGAGGGGAAGTGAGGGGCCCACGCCACGAATCTTCCTTTGTGGCTGCAGCTCTCGGTTCGCCCAAGTTGCATAGGGTGGCGTCCAGGAGAGGCCACTAGCCAGGGGCGTGGAGATACTCGCACTTCGACCTCTCTCCTCCCGGCGTCAGAACCCCACAAGTCCGGGTGTTTATGCCCCGGGCCCCTCCCGCACCCCTGCCCCCCCCCCCCGCGGCCTCCCGCGGGGCTGGGTCTCACCGTGTGGGCTGCGGCGGCCGCGTTGCTGGCCCGGAGAGGCGGCAGGGCGATCGGGGAGGGCGGGCCGGTCCCCACTCCGCTCCGGGGAGCCCCCGCACCGAGCCCCGGGGAAGCCTGAAGCTGACGAACGGCGCTGTCCCCTCCTCTGCCTGGGAGCCACGCACGGGAGGAGACAAAAGAGGGTCAGGGGGGAGAAAGTCACCCAGAACCCGTCGCCCCGCCCCACCCCTCTGGGTAGCTAACCCCGCTCTCCCTGAGAGAGATACGGGACGGTAAAAACGGGCGTCCGGGGAAATGAAAGGGCGCCCGGGTCACGGATCCCCGGCGCGCACCCCCAGGCGGGGCTCGGGCAGCTGCAAAGTTAAGTCGGGCGCCGGCGCTCGAGTTCGCGACCCCGCGGCGGGGCCGGGCTGGGCCGGGGCCGGGCGGCCCACGTTGCAAGCGGCCACAGGCCGGGAAAGGGGTTGGACCGCCGACAAGGGCGCGACGGCCTGCCTCGCCGGGCCCCGGGCGGGGGCAGGCCCGGGACGGCCCTCGCCGGCCGGGTCGGAGGGCTCCACTCGGAGGAGCCCCGGGGCCGGGGTGCAACAATGAGCGGAGCCGAGGCGAGGGCGCGCCGTCCGCCCCGGGGCCCCGCCACCGCGCAGACTTTGTTCGAGGTCCCGCAGGCAGCGGGCGCCCGCGCCACGAGGGCTGGACCCGGGGCGCGCGGGGTGCCGCCGGGGGCGGGCGCCGGGGGCGGCGTGGCGGCCAGGCCCTCCTTACCGGTCGGGTAGGCGGCGGGAGCGGCGGCCGAAGGTTTCCTGGTTAACATGGCCGCTGGAGAAGAAAATGCATTTCAGGGCTGCCGTCTCCGCCGCCGCCGCCCGTCCTGCTGCTACTTCTCGCGGCCGCCGCCGCCTCCGGGTCGCCCCTCTCGCGGGTCTCCGGCGCTTCCTCGCCGCCTCGCGTCAGCTACAGCCAGACACACACAGTCCGCTGCATCCCCACGGCCCGGGCCCGCCGCCGCGAGTCCCCCGCTCTCCTCCTCGCCGCCGCCGCCGTCCTCCTCTTCCTCGGGCGGCTGCAGCACCCCCCGGCCCGTGCACATGCCTCGCCCTCCCCTGCGCGCCGCTGGCCTCCCCGAGTCCCTCACATAGGGCGCGGGGGAGCGGGCTGCGCCGCCAGGACCGACTCGCTCGGGAGCCTCCTCCCGGGCTCGCGCGCGCGCGCCCCCGCGCACACTCGCACTGGCGCCCGCGCGCGGCGCGGCCCGGGAGGGC
>NW_024412413.1:49771558-49929410 GCF_014898765.1 Herpailurus yagouaroundi
TGCATTTGCAGCTTCCTGAACCCAATGGCTGCTCACAGACAATACTGTCCCCCCCTTCCTGGTCCCAGTGGCTTAACCACCCCGTCTCCCCATTTTATCATGTAAAAAAACTTAGTTGTGCGAGGGTCACCTCGGTAAGTCAAGCCCGAAGGAGGGCCGCAGCTTAGCTTGGTGAACCCCCCGAGCGTGGGCGAGGGAGGGGGCTGCCCTCCCACCTCCACGACACACACCCTCCCCGATTTACTGACACCAAGTGACCGCTTGCCAGCCTCTAGGACAGGGGAGGCAGAGAGGTGCTCGTGGATGGCTGCTGGGGAAGCAGTTGTCTGTGGGTTGCTAGGCAAAAATAAACATCAGAGACACCTCCCATTTCCTTACAACTCCGAGCCTTTTCCCGGCGCGGCCACTGGGAGAGACACACCTTCCTTTCTGCTCTCCGCCGTCCGGAGGGACACCTTTAATTCTTCTCATTCCCGGGGCCGAGTCTCTCTCCGCTTCCCTTCCAAGACACGTGGAGAATTTCCCTGCCCTTTTCACTTGCCATCTACAGCCTCTCATTCCCTTGCAGACTGAAAAACTGCTTGCCCGTCACACACCTGCGTCCTGTAGTGTGTGGAACATCCTTTGTACAGAGGTCACAGGTTTTGTCACCTCAACAGTTAGAAAGGAGGAAAGAGCCAGGCAATCTCGGACGACAGGCCAGAAAGCTATGGGGGCGGGGGGAGGGCATTTCCTTACGGAGTAGTACCCAGTCCCTGAAGTTCGGGGAGACCTGGGTCCATTATGCTCTGCCTCCAGTATCCTGCAGGGCCTCTGGCTGGACCCAGTTTGCAGGCCTGAACTAGCGCAGACTCAAATCCGAAAGAGGCCACCTCCTGCGGAGTCCCATCGCCCCTACTGTTTGCAAATTGTCATAGCAACCTCCCAGAGAGATCACACTCACTTTATACAAATGCCAAAAACACGGAGTGTTTCAAAGATACAATGTGACCCTGTAAGAGTCTCCAGGGCATTAAAGATAGGGAGCATTGGCAGAGGGAACAGGTGGCAGAGTGGAATTTTGCCTAATGGTATTTCCCCTAAAAAAAAAAAAAAAAAAAAATCTTGGTGCCTTTGCCTAATCAAGTAGAATCACAGTGAAATAATCAATTTAATAATATGCTTAATCTGACCCCAGCAAGAACTGTTCCCTTTTGCCTACCTTCCCATTCAGATTCACTTGGGGAAACATGTAGTGTTCAGAATTAACTAAAAGAGGGGCGCCTCGGTGGCTCAGTCGGTTGGGCCTCCGACTTCGCTGGGGTCATGATCTCACCGCTGGCTGGCTCTAGGGTTCAAGCCCCCAGACGGGCTCCGGGCTGCCTGCTCCGAGCCTGGAGCCCACTTTGGATTCTGTGTCTCCCTCTCTCTTGCTCCTCTTCTGCCCACACTCTGTCTCTCTCTCTCTCTCTCAAAAAGAAATAAACATTTAAAAAAAGTTAAAAAAAGAATTAACTGAAAGAAAAGGGGCTACTTAGTAGCAGAGAGGAAGCCAGAACCCGTTCCCAGGCTCCTGGTCTAATTTCCCTATGCTTTCTATTACCACCGTGGATTTTTAAGAAACTCACACCTCCTTCCTTCTTTCCATTTCAAAACGATTATTTTCATACTGTATTCCTTTTTTTCTGTAAATGAGTACTCCATATAACTCATATTCAAATAAAAAATTTGAAGCAAAAAATAAATTTTAATATAACCTGACACCCTTTCACTTAAATCATTCTTGCAATACTTGAATAGGAAATAGGCACTGCTTTTTCATGAAGAAGGAAAATGCTAACTACTCGAAGTCATGGTTTGTAAAATCCAAGTTAGTAATATTAATCTACACATTAAACATGAGGAAAGGGAGGGTTTTTTTTTTTTAATAGAAGGACACAAAGAATCATTAACTTTAATCAAAGAAAGAAAAAGATACATGTTTGGGGAACTTTTCCTAGTAAATTGTTTTATGACAGATCAGGTATAATTTCAATTTTATATTTTTGTTGTTTCTTGTCTTAGGGAAAATTTGCAATTAGTCTAATCATTGGCTGTTTTAATTATAAATGGTACACCTTTCAAACTTATATTCTTACTTAGCTCAAAATGAGTATTTGCAGTTTCTTGGATTTCTCTCATTATGTTAAATATTGATGAGTTCAGCCTGAATTAACGTCAAATACATGTGCAAACGTATTTGACCAACTCCTTGAGCTTTCAAGAAGAATGAACTGGGTTAATGCTAGGAGTTATTACCCTCAAGCTTATTAATTATCCTGAATATTTACCTCTTTATAAAATTCTTTCACAAATATCCTCATGTTTCATCTTCACAACTCACAACCTGACCAGAGTTGTGTTGATGTTAATAGTAATCTCCTCCGGGGGCTCAAGTCCCTTCGTTAAGTGTGTCTGCTCTTTGATTCTTGTCTGTTGGAAAAATTCCATCTGTTTTGTATGTTTGTCAAATCCAGATTCAAATAACAAGTAGGTAGGCAGGATGGGGCTGGATTAGAAAGAAGGAAACTTTGGGGAACTCAGAATGGAGCCTTGTGGAAGGAAGTTGTTTTCAGTGGGAAAAATAGTGATGGATCGATCACAGAGAAACTGGAAATGAACAAGAAAATTGCTGGTTCTGAAACACATTCCCTCATTGAATCCCTTTGTCCCAGAAACATTTACAAAGAATTTAGTATGTGTAAGGCCTACAGGATATGATGAATCATCAGATGTGGTGCGCTGGGCTTCGGTCTGGCAATCTATTAGGATCTCATTCTTTTATCTAATTAAGCAAGAAACAGTAAGCACCTAACATATTTTTGACACTATTAGTTCTGGGGTCACAAAGTTAAATAAATAGTCTCTGAGTCTGGTCATTGTTATTAAGAAGCTCCCAGCCCAGGAGAGGCGACAAGACATTTAATGACGTGATGGGGCAGAAATCGAGGTGGGTAGGAGGTACAATGGCGGCACATGGAGGGAATGATGAACTGTACCTAAGTGGTGACTGGAATCAAAGAGTCTGTGCTTCAGTGAAGGTTTAAAATTCTTTTGCTGTTTATTTATTTTGAGAGAGAGAAAGAGAGAGAGAAAAAAAAAAGGCATGAGATGGGAAGGGACAGAGAGAGAGGGAGAGCGAGAATCCCAGGCAAGCTTCTCGCTGTCGGCACAGAGCCCAATGAGGGGCTCGAACTCATGAACCATGAGATCATGACCCGAGCCAAAACCAAGAGTCGGAGGCCTAACAGACTGAGTCAGCTAGGCGCCCCGTCATCCAGGCTTTAAAGATGCTTGGGAGTTTGCCAGTCAAACCGGGCTAGGACATTCTAGGCAGAAGGAATAGGGTGTGCATAGGTACCAAGGTGTAAGAAAGCATAGCATATTCTGGGAGAAGGGTCAGCAATTCAAAATAGAGGAAGTCTGGAGTGGCAGGGAAAGGGTTGGTACTGTCACCTTCGTGAGGTCAGGGTTATGGATGGTAGAGGCAGGTTAAGAATTATCTGAAGTTTTACCAGCTGTGGAAATGTGAAAACAAGGTACAAGGTCTTTTAAAGCAATCAGGTAAATCACCAAGGAACTGACTCATTTTGGAGAAGATAGGCTTGCGGGTTAGTCAGGCCTAACTCCCCTCAGTAGAATGCTTTTTGCTGATGGTTACCTTCCATATGTCCGTCGCCAAGGTCCAGGACCACTTAGAGAAAAGCATGACCTTTATCACCCAAAGTCCATGATGTAACGTCCTCAGATGTAGGAGGCATGGATGTCATAAGCTAATGGTCACTGGGTATTTCCACTCAACTCTGTGGCCATGGCCAGTGTGGAAACAAGAAGAGATTTCCACACCAATGGAAAGTTGGTGATCCAAAGTGTCTGGGCAGGCTGGTCATGTTTTGTTTAGTGTCCTTACAGAGCCAATTTCCTTAACCCTAAGTTGGGGAGAGAGCCCCGAAAGCAAGCTAGGTATCTAGAAAGGCTGAGGATATTGTTCAGCATTTCTTGAGGATAGTTCATCTGCTTTTCCCAACTATACCCTAAGGACCGAGTTAACGTGAAAACCAGTAAGCAAAGGAAAGAGAAAGCTACATCCTGGAAGTGGGGAGTAACTCCGTCTTCGGCACCAACAGGACAAATGCAAACAGAGTGGTGGCCAGTGTGTCCAGGAGCTTCAAGAGGATAGGAGCGCTACGACCAGATAGAGTCCCCACCAGCTGGCCACGGTATTGGCACAACTCACAGAGCAGGCCAGTGTTTGTCAGCCCTCTGGAGACAGGCTGAGAAGGCTGTGCTGGGAGCAACCAGCCAGGAGCAGGTGCCCTGGAATCACGCTGGGCTCCGCTCCAGCAAAAAGTGGCAACAGAAACTCTGAGAGCAACTCTACTAGGGGCTTTGTGAGAAGAGAAGGAGCGGCGTGATTCTGCAACCCAGACAAGAGCAGGAGGGTCAGTAACATTCCAGGTCGTGGGATCTTGGGTGTCACTGGAACCACAAGTAGTGTCGTCTAGTAGCTAGGAAGGGGCAAGTGGGAAGGAGAAGACCGTTTCATGAGCATCGTGAGGGTTACACTGGGTATTGCCGCTGGTTTGCTTCACTGAATGGAAATGAATTTATTTTAGCCATGGATAAGGAAAACCATCCACCGTTCAAACTGTCAGGACTCGGGGCGCCTGGGTGGCTCCGTCGGTTGAGCACCCGACTCTTGATTTTGGCTCAGGTCATGATCTTGCAGTTCGTGGGATTGAGCCCTGTGCGGGACTCTGCCCTGAGCTTAGAGCCTGCTTCAATGGATGTGAATTTCTACTGCTCTTCTAATTCATACCGTACTAGGCACTGTGGAAGGCAAAACACAAATACGCCTTCTTTTCAAGGAACTTTCAGTCTAGCCTGGGAGAAGACTCACGTTCCAGGAAACATTCAGCAACACAGTAAAAGAGCAGCTATTTTATATTTTCCTGTTTCTTCTTTGGATCCATTCTTCCACCCTGCTTGGTGCCACAGGAAGCTTTACGGAAGGCATTGGTGGTCTTCCCCGCCCATTAGCGTCTAGTTCGGTTTAACCATTGGAAGGTCTTGGCAAGACACCCAAGGTGTGTCTTAGGTATGTCTTGAGGACAGTGAGGTCAGACTATCTCCCTGGTTCTCCCCACACCAGCTCACCACAGATTGGCTATGGCCCATGACCAAAGACCTCCGCTCATGTCCGGCAGCCCTTTCCTACAGCTGTAGCTACTCCCTTAGAGTTCTGGACCCTGTTCACACCCCTTGCCCCTTCAAACCTACTGGCGGTAAAGGTTTCCTGCTGTTGCTAGTTCTATGGGCTTGATTTTTCCCTCGCTTATTTCCCTTTGTCCCATCCATCCTCACGTAGGTAGTCCTTTAATTAAACTCTTTGTGCCATGTTTTTTTTTCTGCCAGATCCTGACGTATACAGACTTACACGGACTTACGTATATTGTATATCCTATAGAGTGTAGGTTATGGAATCTAAATGCCATAGAACCCCAGAGGGCTAGGAGAATCAGGGCTTAGAGGAATCAGAGGGGAACTCCGAGTGAAGGCAGAATTTGATCTGGGCCTCAGAAAATGAGCAGACTTGTCTTAAGCAGAAGAAAAAGCTCCCCAGGCCCAATGGAACCATGCGCAGCGGCAGCCTCTGGAGCAGAGAGGGTTGCTGAGGAGGCCTAAGGAACAGCAGGGTCGTAGGGTGGGGGGCACATCCAGGTCACTGATGGCCATGAAAGCCAGAGAAAGGAGTTTCCACATGGCGTGGATGGAAACAAAGGCCACTGGCGATTTCTGAGCAGTGAGTTGACCTGGAGAAAGTGCTTAGCAAGGAATGTAGATCAATCTGGCTGCAGCGTGTTAGAGAGACATGAGTGGGGGGAGGGAGTAGAAACAGAAAAGACCAGTCGGGAGGTGGTTTCTGGAAATAGCTGAGGGGGGTGGCACAAGGAGCCTGGGGCAGATACTGGTTATTCGGATGCTCTCTCCAGAGCCCAGGAGAGGGGCCTTGAAAGTAAGGGGAAGCCAGAAATAATGGAAGCACCACATACTTTCCTTGCTACCTTTGGGTCTCAGAAGCATACAGAATTCTTAAAGCTGCTTATCAAGGAATTTCACAATGAAGCCTATTAAAATGATCAGCTAGGGGCGCCTGGGTGGCTCAGTCGGTTGGGCGTCCGACTTCGGCCCAGGTCACCATCTCGCGGTCCGTGAGTTCGAGCCCCGCGTCAGGCCCTGGGCTGATGGCTCAGAGCCTGGAGCCTGCTTCCGATTCTGTGTCTCCCTCTCTCTCTCTGCCCCTCCCCCATTCATGCTCTGTCTCTCTCTGTCTCAAAAATAAATAAACGTTAAAAAAAAAAAATGATCAGCTAAAGTGAGACATAATTAGGAAGTAACAAGTCAGGGAAACCTGGAATCCAGAAAGATTCCCCCATCACGTCTCCCTGCCCAGTAATCTGGAGACAGGATTTGTTGATCACTCAGGGAGAATGAGTTATCATAAATGAGGAGCAAATAGTGTGTTCCAGAGCCCAGTTTCGTTGGCCGGAGTCCCATCTATTGTGAGGACTGATACACTGGCTTCTGACCGACGTTGGGTACAGACTGTTTAACACATTCAGACTAAGGGGTACCTGCCACTAAAAGAAAATGCAAAAATCTGAAGACGCTCTCCTCTTCCTTTCATTATCTTGCTTTTAAAGAGGTATTATAAAGAGGTGACGGAGAGGAGAGGATCTGGAATCAGCCATGCTCCAGTTTGCTAGGTAGCCCTCAGCGTGAAGGCCTCCTACACCGTGCAAGCATGAGCCGTTCCTGCGTCTTTGGACCTTCTAGCTCCAGGCCTCCGCAGACCAAGTCTGGGGACACAACTTTTGGCCCCCTCAGATGTAGGTTTGTTATAGGGCAAGTTCAGAAGAGTTTGGTTCAGTATATTCTTGCTCATCAGAGAAACCCAAAGATGCTAAACTGACTCCAGTTCTGAGGGCTTCTAAGACCTCAGTTAGCTGGAAAGAATGCAGCACTGGGTCTAAGGCTAAGGGAACTTCCCCAAGAATAATGGTGCCATTAGCAACACCTTAGCTACCTAAGTAGCCTCGAAATAATAGCTAATAGTTGTAGAAGACGTTCACACGTCCAGGTAGTATTCCAAGAACTTTACCCGTGTGAACTAATATAATTTCCACAACCATCTGCCTGGCAGATGCTATTATTAGTTCCATTTTAAAGGTGAGGAGACTGAAGCACCGAGAGGTTAAATGACTTGCCCAAGGTCACACAGCTAAGACGTGACAAGGCAGATACTCTGGCTGTAGAATCTGTGCGGTGACCGCTTTCAGTGCTAAGTGGAGATTTTACCAGCTCACCACCACGATTGCCTCAATCTCATTATCGCCATCAATAACATTTCATGTCACAAAATAAACTTTTCAGAGAAGGCTTTGAGGTTTATATGGTCCTTCAGCTGTGGTCATTCTCAGTAACCCATCACTCATGGCAAAGTGCTTCACAGATGGGAACAGTGAGACGGGAAGCCCAGAGTAGCACCCCCGGAGCCACAGGTGGAGCCAGAGGAGGCATTAGGGTCAGAGCCCAGGTTTGTTGACTGCTAACAATTTTTTCTCTTTTCCAAACCAAATTATTATAAAATTCCCTTAATTTCAGAGATGAAGGGATGGGGATTCCCTAAAAGCAGGTACCACAGGGGCGCCTGGGTGGCTCAGTCGGCTGAGCGTCCAACTTCGGCTCGGGTCATGATCTCGCGGTCCGTGAGTTCGAGCCCCGCGTCGGGCTCTGGGCTGATGGCTCAGAGCCTGGAGCCTGCTTCCGATTCTGTGCCTCCCTCTGTCTCTGCCCCTCCCCCGTTCATGCTCTGTCTCTCTCTGTCTCAAAAATAAATAAAACCTTAAAAAAAATTTAAAAAAAAAAAGCAGGTACCACAAAACGGACAAGTTTTGATCTCTCAGGACTTCGGGGGCAAATTCCTGTTTTGACATTTCCAGGAATGATTTGAGTCTGGTCTTTACTAACACCCAGCTTAAAGAATTAACTTTACTGGATTCACAAGAAGTCCAAACACAAGTGAATGATTTCCTGTTTAACCATTGTAGCAAATCGGCCCCTTTGCCTCGAGCAAATGGAAAAGACAAGGAGTCTTTGGCAGTAGAAGGGAGTCCTCTCTACCAAGCTGGCCACTCCATCTAGACCACCCCGGATCTCTGGGGCAATGGCTCGTTACATTATGCTTTTACAAATAGCCACACTCTTATTCAGGTTAAAGGGGTTGACAGTGTGCTTGCTCACGAAGATAGTATAAATACTCCCTGGATAATCTAAGCCCCAAACTTAGTTTTGTTTGTTTCTTTGTTTGTTTTCAATTAGCTCTGCACAAGTAAGAGAAATTACTTTTGGTGATGGATGAATCTGAGTAACTGTTAAATAGTCCTGGATAGTTTGAACACTTTTGTAGTCAAAAATAGCTTTGACTGAAGAAAAGCTACTTGAAGTTTCATTATAGACAATGCATTGTACTTGTTGGTTACTTCCCATCAGATGGTGCTGGACAAGTCCACTGTTTACACAGCAGTGTTCTCTAGGGAAGGTTTGAAATACAAAAAAAAAAAAAAAAAAACAAAAAACAAAAAACAAAAAATCTAAAGGCCTGTAGGCGAAGGTGTGCATTTAGCACAGGTGCAGGTGAATGGCCCCCGATCGGCATTTCCAAAGGGCACAAAAAATAAAAATGGCCCAGGAAGTAATGAATGACTTACATGTAAATACATAAAGAAGAGATTAAGAAGGAGTTGTTGGTAAAAAGAGGATCGCTTTTTGGGAAAGGAACAAATAGTTTTCTCATGACTGGGAAGGGACAACAGAAATAAAGCAGCTGAAAGGCTACAGACAGCAACACTTGAACACAGGACAGCAGAAGAGTGATCAGTCATAGTGGAGGTACCGGTAAGAAAGAGGAGAAAGGAACTGGGGGTGGGGAGACAGCAAGAGGCAGAGAGGTGGGAAGAACTCTACAGAAATTTTTGTGAGGAGGGAGCCCGGGTGGCTCAGTCGGTTGAGCGTCCAACTCTCGATTTCGGCTTGGGTCATGATCTCATGGCTCGTGAGTTCGAGCCCCGCGCTGGCCTCTGTGCTGACAGCAAGGAGCCTGCTTGGGATTCTCTGTCTCCCTGTCTCTCTGCCCCTCCCCCTCTTGTGCTCACTCTCTCTCTCTCTCTCTCTCTCTCTCTCTTTCAAAAATAAATAAACACTTGTAAATATTTAAAAGAAGACATTTTTATAAGGACCAGGAGGAAATGTTTGAGGCGGGGTTGCACGTGGGGTGCAGGGGAGAAAACAAAACAGGAGTAGGACCAGAATGCTCACTCAGGTGATGTTCTCAGGAGACACATGGTTATGGCTTACCTTTCTAAGTGAGCTCACCGCCTCTTTCCACTGAGAGCCCCGTGTGTGCTCTCCCTCTCTCACACCATACTTGTGTTCTGTTCTCCTTTCCTCCTTCCTAACCCACGGCGAGTGAGGAACCTGACAAACATTTCCTACAACGCGGACTTCAGAGAAAACAATTTTGTGACAGTTTTGTCCTTGAGCTACGTGTCAAGCTCTGTGCTGTTTTGCCTGCGCCGGGTCCTTGAAACCTCACTCAAATGAGGCAGGTATGTTATTTTCTGATTTTAGAGAAGACGGAGACTGCAAACGGTTCGGTGACTTGTTAGTGATGGGCCGTAATCAGATGGGAATTCAGGGAAGTCTGGTGCCGAAGCTCACTCTTACCCACCCAGAACGATCTGCAGACTGCTCTGGGGCATGAAGAATGCCCACACAATTCCATCTGACCCGACAGTGGCATCGTCTGCTTCTTCTACTTCTTCTTCTTTTTTTAATGTTTATTTATCTATTTTTGAGAGAGAGTGAGAGCACAAGTGGGGTATGGGCAGAGAGGGGGGGAGAGAGAGAATCTCAAGCAGGCTCTGCCCTGTCAGCACGGAGCCCGATGTGGGGCTCGATCCCACAGACTGTGAGATCGCGACCTGAGCCGAGATCAAGAGTCGGACACTTAATCGACTGAACCATCCAGGCGCCCCCGTCTTCTCCTTCTACAGTGGTACTTCTGCATTCTCGTCAATGGCTGGGGAGTGAAAAGGAAGGGAGATCTCCACAGAAGTCCTGACATCAGCATGCTCAACCCAAGCAAAATCTAAGGTCTCTTCCTCATTTGCTGTACTGTTTCCATGGTGCTGTTTTCCAGCTCAGCCCGTATGTTGCCTTTCTGTATGTGCCTATCTGTGTTGAACAGAATTGCTTCCTCTAACTACTGCGCTATTAAGACAGCATCTGGGGCGGGGAGGGGAGGAGGAAGCAAGATCCAGGGAATGTATGCAAAGAAATGATCTCTGAAGTATGTGAACCAGGACAGGATTCCACGTTCTTGATGTGATTCAGTCAAGTACCAACATATTTGTAAGTGGGAATGTTGACTAGTTGTCTAAGTTGGTAGAGAAAGGTTATCCAACAGCAAGAAATTCCTGTCTATTTCAGATCTTTGAAAAAAACCGAAGTGTCTGTGACTCGGTATTTGGTGAGTTTTTCGTCCTTGAGAAATGAAAAATCAACATACTTTTTTGATGAGGGCAACAAGGGGTTGTATGTGGTGAGCATAGTCAGATCTCATTAACTGACTGAATGAAATGTGGCCAGAATAAAAGCATTCAATGACCCTCTAGAAGGAGATAATATTCTTTACTTCGAGAAGGCAAAGGAAAGGAGGACACCTCTTCCCACCCCCCCCCTTTTTTTTTTTCAGTAAAAGGAGTCTCATATGGAACGAACTGTTAGCAAAGGGTGCTTAAAGGGACTGTTCGCAGGGGCGCCTGGGTGGCGCAGTCGGATAAGTGTCCGACTTCAACCAGGTCACGATCTCACGGTCCGTGAGTTCGAGCCCCGCGTCGGGCTCCGGGCTGATGGCTCGGAGCCTGGAGCCTGTTTCCGATTCTGTGTCTCCCTCTCTCTCTGCCCCTCCCCCGTTCATGCTCTGTCTCTCTCTGTCCCCCCAAAAATAAATAAACGTTGTAAAAAAAAATTTTTTTTTAAAAAAAGGGACTGTTCGCAAAGAGTAAGTCGGGGGGAACACTACTATCCTGACACGTGACAAGGTCTTACAAAGTGCCAAAGAAGTCACTGAGCAGACACGTGGCTAGCTGACACTTGCACCAGGACCCAGAGCAAGACTAAGAACTTCCTTATTTGTGCGAAGAGCACCCATTTTTCAACAGCAGCTTCCGACCTCGGGCTTACCCCTCCTAACCTATGTCAGCAAATCGCTCCGCAGTTCGCAAAGTAGGATCTGGGTTTACGGGTGAGTGACCAAGATACGTTGGTCTGTCAGCTTCCCCTTGAGCCCAGCTCTTCCAGTCTCTTTCTTGTTTCCAGGGCTTTCCACGCATCTTGTCCCTGGTCACGAAAAGTTTTCCTGAAAGGATTGGGGATTATGTAGAAAACGGGGGCGTAGGTGAAATTAACTGAAATGGTCATGCCTCTGTCTGAAGTCTAAGTCGCTTTTCCCTTTCATCTCAAGCAATAGATGATTTTATCTTAATCCCCTAACAAAAACCTGAGGACATTTTGATTTGTTGCTGGTGAAAAGTGATTTGAAGACTCCAGCTGCACTCTTGCTCTCCTAGGAACAGGAGCTAGCACCAGGCAGAACTTACTGATACCCTCATGCCTCCACGTCCTCCTCCTTCCAGACTTCTGGAGCTCTGCCATTACTTATGGTCTTGCTTTCCTAGCTCGCTGCCTCTGTTAGGGGAGTAGGAGGGAAGAAGACATTCTCCTACCTAAGGTGTTAGCTGGTAAGTGTTTTAAGATATTACCCCACTCTGGGGATATCCACTCTCTTGATTATTTTAGAAAAAAAAAAAAAATGAGGGGAGCCTGGGTGGCTCAGTCGGTTAAACATCTGACTTCAGCTCAGGTCACGATCTTGTGGTTTGTGAGTTCAAGCCCCGCGTCGGGCTCTGCGCTGACAGCTCGGAGCCCGGAGCCTGCTTCGGATTCTGTGTCTCCCCCCTCTCTCTGCCCCTTCCCTGCTCATGCTCTGTGTCTCTCTGTCTCTCAGTAATAAAGAAATGTTAAAAAGAGAGAGAAAAGAAAAAAAGAAAAAGAAATAAATGGAAACTTTCCTTCTCTGCCCACCCCCTCACCCCCTGCCACCAAATCTATTTGTAGGAGTAGAAATGAAGCCACTATAAGGCAAGAGTCTCTTAGGAAAGTTCCCGGGAAGACGGAACTCTTCCCAGACCCCTGCTCAAATCATAGCCCCTGAACAAGGGGCCAGCAGCCTGCTTAGACTCTCCTAGGCTTAGAGGTTATCACAGGATCCGAACGACTTGAGTTCAAGCATCCCCCAAATCTATTCAATCATCCAGTATTCTTGCTTTTCAGTGAAAATGTCTATATGGAATGATGGAGAAAAATGAGTTACTATGAAAAACTGTGAAGACTAGCCTTAATCATAATGGAAATCTCTCCTTCCACTTGTTCATTCCAGCCAGAACTAGTTCTTTCCCGTCAGCCTGTATAATTTCTGAAGCCGAACACCCTGAAAAAGAAATTCCAGGAGAATCTTGTAAAATGTCAACCTATTTTGGAAGTAGCGGAACATGACTCTGCCTTATTCAACATCATACTTAGACAACTTGATCATAAGTAGACAACTTTCATTTGAGAAGATTTGTGCACAAAGAGTGCCAAAAATCAGTAACTTGCCTTTTGAACAAATCTGAAAAGGCAAGTGTTTGTTGTACATATTATTACGTTGTTTTCACTCTTCCGTATTTGACTATTAGGACTTCATATGGAAACAGAAGCTTCAGGTCATATTATATTAAAAATGGTTTCTCCTGTGTAGAAGAAATACCTGCTATAACTACGTTGGAATTTACTGGCTTAATTTAGTCATAATTAAAACAATTTGTATGCAAATGGCCATGTTAGAAGTTGCCATGTGGCCTAAAGACCGAAGGCAGCTTGTGGATATATTTTGGTGGGTTCACGCCGTGCCTTTCGAAAATGTGAATTCAATACCAACATTTAAAAATCAGGAGCTTCCAGAAAAAGATCTCGATTTCTGGCTTTTCTGGAAATAAGGCAAAGTCTGGCTGCACGGTGCTCCCGGTCCTGCATGGCACCGAAGGACCCCCGCACCACCCCACCCCACCCCACAACATTCTCTTTCAGAGGAAACCTGTCCCTGCCAGTCACCGCAGTCCCGCCCTGCCACTTCCTGTTTATTGCTTCAAGCTGGCTTTACCCATTGACATGACCTGCCTTTCTGCAACAGGCATTCTGGTTTGTCACCCCCTACCTCGAGTTTTGTATTTCCTGAAATTTCCCCGCCGCCCTTCCCTGTTGTTCCAGACTTATCCCTACACTTCCCTCTTCCTTTTCGTCTCCTGCCTTCCCTTTCTTGGGGCCACCGCCATGCCCGCCAGAGGTCAACTGCGACTCAGGTGTTGGTGCTGAGGCCTCTCAAACTCGTTTCGTGCAAAAACACTTAGCCGGCACGGGACGACGCATGGTTTTCCCGCGTGCGTGAGAATCCGGCTAACTCACCCGTGTTACTAAAGAGCGCGGAGACGCTAAAAACTGCCGCCTACTTGAGACCTAACTGTAGTTAGGCCTGCCCCCCCGGGTGCCCTTTGGTGACCTGTTGCAGCTGCTTGAAGACAGCTCTATTTTGGGATTCCCTCCACCCGGTGTAAGCGCGCAAGTTACAGTCTTCCTGTGAAAGGAGGTTACGTTCTCTGAAAGCAGGGTTGAGGTTCTAAGCTTCTAACAGAAGTTCATAAACATGTTCTATGTCAAGGGGCAATTCAAATATGGGTCAGTACCGCAGAAGCACTTAGCTGTAGGGCGTATGTTCAGGACCCAGAAGAATCGTGAAGCAAACTGCTTACTCCACACCGCTGCTTAGATAGCTAATCCATAGGTATCTCGAACTTGGCACGCAAATCAGGCACCGCAGGTCTGATTCCACCTCCCAGAACCTGTGTAGCCCAATGTGCTCCCTATCTCAGCAACTGGCAACTCCAGCCTCCCAGTTGCGCAGGCCAAAACCCTTAGTGTCATTTTTCTGTTTCTCTCTGGCTCTCCCACAGCCTGTGCCATCCATCTGCAAATCCTGTGGCTTCTACATCCACAAATGTCCAGAATCCACCCGCTTCTCCCTACGGCCACGGATACCGGCATTATCAAAGGGCGTCATCTCTCAACTGAATTACCGAAATAGTCTCTTACTTGGCCGTGGTTGCCCCCTCTAGTCTCTTCTGAACACAATAGCTGTACTGATCTCTTTAAAAGGTAAGTGAGATCATGTCACTTAGCCCCAAGTCTTCCGTTAGCCAGAGTAAAAGCCAAATTCCTTAGAGTCGCCAAATCTCCTGTGTGATTCCCATGCTCTCTCCCTTCATCTTTAGGTCTATACACATATGTCCTCTTCCACCCTATCTTGTGCGCTTTGCCCCAGCCACACTGGTCCTGTTGCTGTCCCCCAGACACAGCCATGCCCTACATTGGAGCTTCTGTGTTTCTTGGGTCCTTTGCCTGGAATGTCCTTCCTCTAGCAAGTCCCTATCCCCTTGAGGTCTTTGCTAAACATTGCCTTCCTGGTAAGGCCTTCCCTGCCCACTCTATTTAAAGAGTTCTCTCGTCCCATTGTGGGTTTTACTTACTAGTTTTCGCTTCGTCACCCTCCACAATGTATACACTCCACAATGTATGCTCTATGAGGGCAGGGACTCTCGTCACTCTTTTTTCCACCGCTGTTTTTCGGTACCTAGAACATTGCCTGAGACATAATAGGTCCTCAATAAAACTTTGATGCATGAATTGGGTAGAAATGCCATCAATTTAAATTTTTCTATTTTCAACAGTAAAGTGGAAGAATCATGCTTCCGATCATGAGCATATGTGTATTATCTTTAAAAGGATAGAAGCCCAACTAAAAAGATTTACTTCTTCGGTTTTCTGGACGTGACCAGCAAAATTCCTGGTTTCTCAAAGCTAATCCCTACTGTTGAATTCCAACCAGGTGGAGCCCTAATTTCTAAATAAAGGAAAATTCGCCATTTCAAGTTGTAATAATGAGGGGTAAAGGATTCAGTTTGGATATTATGGAGACTCTCCTTGCATTTGTCGACCGCACGGAGGATGCTAAAGTATCTTAAATAAGGCCCTTTGGGGAGGCATGTTTAGGCCATCGGTCTGTGGGGCATGTTTCTGGGTCTGAGCTCCGCTCTATTAATTCATCATCGTTGACTGCTACATTTGTTGTGTTAAATTAATTAAACAAGGAGGCCATTAGACCGAGGTGGCTCTAATGCCTTGGTAGCCTGCATACGTAAGTAAACCAAATCCTTAGCCTGTAAATCCCTCAGGGTTAAGAAATCGAAACCTAAGAACAACTAATCAGAAACAGCCAACTTGGAAACTAGGGTTTTCCAAGTGAGGCAAACGGTTCAGCTCTCAACCAATCAAGTAATTTCAAGTAATTTCCTTGCTTTGCTTCTGAATCTCCTCTATGCAGATCTTTCCCCTGGCACCTGTTGGTGGAGGGCTCCTAGCCATTTCTCTTTGGCATTGCCTGATTCAGATCGATTTTTGCTCAAACTCTTAAAATGTTTAACATGCCTCAGTTCACGTTTTAACAGTTCTAACACCTTGATGTGGGTTAAGACGTTACAACGCCTAGACGTGTTATTATTTCAATGTGGCATGCTTCTTCCGAACTTGAAAAAATAGAACTGCAGGAAAAAAGGCAAAAAAAACCCCACAATAGACAAGTCTCCTACTTTAGTAGAAACAATCACAAAATATAACAAAATGGACACTACACTGGCCATCTTTTTTTTTTTTTTCAAGGATAATGTTGTTTTTTAAGTTTATTTATTTAGAGACAGAGACAGTGTGAGTGGGGGAGGGGCAGAGAGAGAGAGAGAGAGAGAGAGAGAGAATCCCAAGCAGCCTCCGCATTGTCAGTGAGAGCCCAACAAGGGGCTCAAACTCACAAAACCGTTAGATCATGACTTGAGCCAAAACCAAGAGTCAGATGCTTAACCAACTGAACTACCCAAGTGCCCCTATGTTGACCGTCTTAAAGTTTTTGCTAACTGTTCATTTGTTAGGGTTAATTTAGACATGGGGGTGATCATTGTTCACTATACATGCCATCAAATAAGTCAGGTAAATTCGTGGAATGCAGTCAATTGTCCAAAGTGACAACTGGAGTTGGTATTCACCTATTTCAGGGAAGTTTTTAATGCAGACTTTTATTCAAAGCACTAGGTAGATAATAATAGCTAATATTTACAAAGCTCTCACACTGTACAGGAACTGTTCCAAGGCTTTATATATATTAACTAACTACAATGCTATGATGTGGAGGCTATTTATGGGAGGAAGTTTCCCTCAACTGTCTTAGAGTCCCTGGCTGGGTCAGAAAATTTAACTGACAAAGACAGACTAACAGGAGAAAAGCATACACATCTGATTAAGTTTTTACTTGTCCATGGGAGCCTTCACAAGAAAATCAAGACTCAAAGAAGTGACCAGAGTGTTCATACCTTTTAGACAAAGAAACAATACATTTGTGAAGAATTGATAAGACAGAGGGGTTTGGACTAGGGGTAGTAAATGGGGGAAGAAGTAAGCAGGAAGGTAAGAGAGAGTTTAACAAAGTATGTTTGTGTAGACTTCTTGGTCCCAAATCCGTGTCTCTGGTGATAACAATATCTTCCTTTCTCTCGGTACATGGACGCACCTTTTACATCGGAGTTTTACCACTTGTTTCAAAGAAGGACAAAAAGAGGTCAAAGCGACCTTCCTACTTCTGTCATTAAAAAAGAATTTCTTCAGTTTACAATATTTAATACACCAAGGTGCCATCAATGAACCTCATCATTGTTATTATCTCTATTTTTTTATTTATTTTTTAAAATTTACATTCCAGTTCGTTATCATATATTGCAACAACGATTTCAGGAGTAGATTCCTTAATGGCCCTTACCCATTTAGCCCATCCCCCCTCCCACAACCCCTCCAGCAACCCTCTGTTTGGTCTCCATATTTAAGAGTCTCTTATGTTTTGTCCCCCCCACCTCTGTTTTTATGTGATTTCTGCTTCCCTTCCCTTTTGTTCGTCTGTTTTGTATCTTAAAGTCCTCATGTGAGTGAAGTCATATGATGTTTATCTTTCTCTGACTAATTTTGCATAGCATGATACCCTCTAGTTCTATCCAGGTAGTTGCAAATGGCAAGATTTCATTCTTTTTGATTGCCCAGCAATAATCCATTATGTATATATACCACATCTTCTTTATCCATTCATCCGTCGATGGACGGTTGGGCTCTTTCTGTACTTTGGCTATTGTCAATAGTGCTGCTGTAGACTTGGGGTGCATGTGTCCCTTCGAAACAGCATACCTGTATCCCTTGGGTAAATACCTAGTCGTGCAATTGTTGGGTCGTAGGGTAGTTCTATTTTTAATTTCTTGAGGAACCTCCATACTGTTTTCCAGAGTGGCTGCACCAGTTTGCATTCCCGCCAGCAGTGCAAAAGAGATCCTCTTTCTCCGCATCCCTGCCAACATCTGTTGTTGCCTGAGTTGCTAATATTAGCCATTCTGACAGGTGTGAGGTGGTATCTCACTGTGGTTTTGATTTGTATTTTCCTGATGATGAGTGATGTGGAGCATTCTTCCATGCGTCGGTTGGCCATTTGGATGTCTTCTTTGGAGAAGTGTCTATTCATATCTTTTGTCCATTTCTTCACTGGATTATTTGTTTTTAGGGTGTTGAGTTTGATAAGTTCTTTATAGATTTTGGATACTAACCCTTTATCTGATATGTCATTTGCAAGTATCTTCTCCCCTTCCGTCAGTTGCCTTTTAGTTTTGCTGATTGTTTCCTTCGCTGTGCAGAACCTTTTTATTTTGATGAGGTCCCAGTAGTTCATTTTTTCTGTTGTTTCCCTTGCCTCCGGAGACGTGTTGAGGGAGAAGTTGCTGCGGCGAAGGTCACGGAGGTTATTATCTCTATTTTTGATGAGGAAACCAAGACAAAGGAGGTTCAGTAATTGACCTGAGGTAACAGACCTAGTTAGTTGCAGTACCTGATTTGGACCCGGGTAGCCTGGCTCTAGAGTCCAAGTTCTTAACCAGTGCTATAAAAAAAAAAAAAAAAAAAGAGAGATTACTATGAAAAATGTATTTGATTTTTATCCCGCGATCCTGGCAGAGTTTCTAAAATCCTTGGAATTTCCTGAGAGGCAGGAGTGTCTTGCGTTATTCATAAGGCGCTTCTTTAGAGCACACCTGAGGTGACTTGAGTCGAGGGGGGAAGCTCCTGGATTGCCTCAAAAAGGGGCTGATCACCCGAAAGACTATGTGATTAGAAGGCTGGAACTTGCAGCCCCACCTACCAATCTCTGGAGTGTGTGTGTTGGGGGGTGGGAGGTTCTGGAGATTAAGCTCTCAGCCTGCGGGAGCTGACAACAGTCTCCAGGTAGCTACTGTTAGAATTAAGTTAAATTCATAGGACCTCCAGGAAGTGTCTGCTGAGAATTGGACAATGACTTACTTGATGGTGCTGGGGAAACATGCCAGAGACACAAAAACAGTACTCAAATAATTAAGTTATTTATAGAGTCTTTTTCAAAGATAGGAAGTTCTGGGGTAGGTACCCGATAAAAATCTCTCTCTTGCGGAATCAGTCGCGCTGTTTTGAATTTGGCAATCTTTGAACAGGTAGAACCAACCAGGAATGTAAAGATTTCACCTCGAGCAACAAAAACTTGTGGAAATGCCTTTCATCTCACCACAAACCCCCCCCACTCTGATCGGAAATCCCAGAAGGGACTAAATATCATGCAGCATCAGAAAGGTGGTGTAAGGGCAGAGCAGGATTTTTTCATCGCGGCAGGTACCAGCACTCTCATGACGCCTTTGGACACGCGGGAGCTTCTCCACGCGTCAGCTACACCCATGGCAGGATATGACACCGATGACAGGATGGCTGTCCTTCCCAGGCAGAAAAGGCCAGGAGTTGGGAAGGAACGCAGCCTTGCCTCTTTATAAATTCTAGTCATGCGTATCAAACGTGCTTTCAGAATCCACATTGACTTGCTTCTGCTGCACGTTTCTGAAGCAACAGCCGGGTCTCCTGACATGGTTAAAGTTGTAACCGTATTCCTTGACCTTCTCGGTCAGCTTTTTGAACATGTTTTTTAGCTTGTAACTTTAAGAACTAAAGAAAATTGGGTTTCTTTAAATTATTTAATTTAATAATTTAGAAAAAAGAAATAATTAAATTTTTTTTTCAACATTTATTTATTTTTGGGACAGAGAGAGACAGAGCATGAACGGGGGAGGGGCAGAGAGAGAGGGAGACACAGAATCCGAAACAGGCTCCAGGCTCTGAGCTGTCAGCCCAGAGCCCGACGTGGGGCTCGAACTCACGGACCTGGCTGAAGTCGGACGCTTAACTGACTGCGCCACCCAGGCGCCCCAGAAATAATTAAATTTTAAAAGGGTTTTGTGCCTTCCCCAGCATCAACACATTGCGATTGACTTTGGAAAGATAAAACCCTTTCAATACCCCTCATTCTAACGCTTAACACGTAGTTTATCAACATAGTTAATTTTTTTTCCCCTAGATCTATCATTGTAATTTCCCCCAAAGCACAAAGGAAGAACATTTTGATTATAGTAAGTACTCGTTAAATGCCTAACACACCTGGAGAATCAGAGGACATAATGATCTAAGATGTACATCTGGCCGTGTTATACTCTACTTCAATTTCCATGGCTCCCTACTGCTCTAGGATAAGGTCCAACTTTCTTAGCATAGAATTTAAGGTTAAACAGGAGCCACATCGTGGCACATGGCACTGTGGATATGCTAACTCCATCTGGAATGCCTTCTGCACACTCTCCCTGCACCCTGCCTCTGGCCTCTTCCACTCAGCTCTCAAGTTGGCCCTCTCAGCCCTTCCTGACGCCCCCCCCCCCCCCGCCCCCACCACCCACAGCGAGACTTGGTCGGATGTTCTCCTATGTGCTGCTAGGCTACACATCCATTGGAGATACGGATTATATTTTCTCTCTCGTATCCCTGATGTCTAGCACAGTGCCAATGCATAGTCTATGACTGCTAAATGGTCATCCAATCAATGAATAAACGATATCATTTGTATTATCAAAAGGGTGACATAAGACCAGGTCATATACTTCCTCTAGTTACCCAGTCAAATGCCATCCATAGCGCGCTCTTTATTTGTATTTCCCTTTCAACATGGTTTCTTTTCATTCCACCAAAATTGTTTGAGTGTCTACTGTTCATCAGGCACTGTCCTAAGTCTTTGAGATACCTACTGGCAAACCAAACAAAAATCCTGCCTGATTGGAACTTCCATTCTAACAAGAAGACTGACCATAAACACTACAAAGAATTATATATGATGTGAGACGATAATTGTCATGGGGGGAAGAAGTAGAGTAGGGTAAGGGGAATCAGAAGAATGGGAGGACAGGGTACGTTGCAATTTTAAATAAGGAACCAGGTGGGACTCACCGAGAGAGTGACACTGGAGCAAGTATCAGAAAGAGTAGGCAAGCACTGGCCCCATGGAATGTCCAGGGGAAGCAGGTTCAGGCAGACAACAGGTGACACCAGTTCTCAGTCTGAGCTAAGTGTTTGCTTCACTTCTTCCAGGAGCAGCCCAGAGGCCAGAGTGGTTGGAGCAGAGCGAACGCACGGGACGGAGGGGAGGTGGAGGCAGGGAGGAGATCGCAGAGGTAGACACGCTGAGGGAGGGAACGGGTGTGGGGCCTCAGTTCTACTCCAAGTGAAATGGAAAGCCAGTGCAGGAGCCCGGGAGAGGAGTGGCATGTTCTGGCTTACATTCTGAAGATCTGAGCCCTATTTGGGGAAGAAGCTCTATTTTAGTAAACGCGAAAATGGTCTTTCTTAATTGATAATTTCCTCTCTCATGTTCTTTGAACATTTTCTGATGCAGCCAGATGTGTGCCAGAGGCAGAGTTTCATCCGACATGAGTGAATCTTATCCAGTACTTCTGGTTTTTTTTTAAGGTTCTGTTTTTATTTATTTTGAGAGAGAGAGAGAGAGAGAGAGAGAAGGAGAACGAAGGTGAGCGGGGGAGGAGCAGAGAGAGAGGGAGAGAGAGAATCCCGAGCAGGCTCCACACTGTCAGTGCAGAGCATGATGGGGGGCTTGAACTCAGGAGCTGTGGGATCATGATCTGAGCCATTATCAAAAATCAGACTCAACCAAGTGAGCCACTTAGGTGCCCCTTATCCAGCATTTCTCAGCCAAGTTATTTTGGCACGCAGGAATAGCATGACCTGGGGCTAGGCTTTTCCAAAAACTCACAGCCAAGTTGATCTTTAGGACACTATCCTGAGATGCAATATAGAAAAAAAAAAAAACTGTAGTTTTAATTCTGATTTTAAAATATTATTTCAAAATAAGTAGCAGTAAGAGTTCTTACGATAAGGGGCACAAGATTCATGATGTGCTACAGGAATTTATAATTCCAGCTGCCAATTATCCTGCAAAATGTTATAATATCATTGAATCAATGCACTATGTGGACCTTTGTTACAACACCGACATTAGAGAAATAATCAGTTCTGGACTTTTGTCAATTCTTATGATTATTGATAATCTCAATAACTAAATTTCAGAGAATTCTCTTTTGAAAGAGAATGTATACATTTATTGGAACTGGTTCTAAACATGTTTTGACACCAGCCAAAAGGCAAAGCCACATAAAGGCTATTTCCAGAGTAAACTAGAGAAAATGTTTTACATAAGAAGACTGTAAATGAGAAATAAATCTGACCAAAAAAAAAAAAATGTTTAACTGCTCTAGTGAACAAAGAAACACAAAGCAGTAAAGCAGAGCTTAAGATGAATTTCAAGGAGAAAAGAAATGGAAAAGAAAAAGGAACAAGGGAGAATATTAGAATACTTGGCGGGAATACAGGGATTCAGTGAAGGGTACTCTCTAAGTGCTTGGGTGTGAGAGCAGACACCTTCTCACACTGCTGATGACAGGGTACTGGGTTATAAATCTGGAGAAAGATTACATTATTGGGCTTTGTGCTTTTACTCCCAGGAAAATTTCTTTAGGAAATGATGCAGCAAAAAACCAAAAAAAAAAAAAAAAAAACCCAAAAAAAAAAAAACAAAAAAAAAAAAAAAAAAACATTAGAAAAAAAAGTTTTAGATAAAAATTATACACTTTTCAATAAAAAGTGGGTTAAATAAAATATTTTAAATTCATAAAAAGGAATATTATTTGACTTTTGGGGCTCTTGGGTGGCTCAGTCAGTTAAGCGTCTGACCCTGACTTCAACTCAGGTCACCATCTCAAGGTTCATGAGTTCAAGCCCTGCGTGGGGCTTGGTGCTGACGGTGTGGAGCCTGCTTGGGATTCTCTCCTCCCTTCTCTCTCTGCCCCTCCCCTGCTCTCTCTCTCTCTCTCTCTCTCAAAACAAATAAACTTAGAAAAATAAAAAAATATATACTGTCTTAAAATTAAAAATGAAATATTATAGGACTTTAAATATTTTATGAAAAATTGATATGGGAAGATACCTATATTATAATGATAAGTTTGATGCAGAATGAAACAAGGTTCAGACACATGGCATCAGCATATACAAATATGTGATAGAAATAGAAACTAGGGGCACCTGGGTGGCTCCATCAATTAACCATCTGGACTCTGGATTTTGGCCCAGATCGTGGTCTCACGGTTTGTAGGATTGAGCCCGTGATGTCTGGCTTTTCACTGATAGTGCGGAACCTGCTTGTGATTCTCTGTCTCCCTCTCTCTCTACCTCTTCCTTGCTCATTCTCTCTCTCTCAAAATAAATAAATAAACTTAAGAAATAGAAACTGAGTAGAAATACACTAAATTATTAACAGTGGTTATCTTTGAATGGTGATGTCACAAGGGGTTTTATTTTGCCTTATATTTTTGTACACGGAATTTACGATAAATTATTGGTGCAAACTGTAGGGTATTTGGACATTAACCAAATTATTAATGAAACTGACTTTTTAGAGATCCTTAACCCAGTCCAAGACTTGAAAGGGCTGTTATTAAGGAATAGATACATAGGATAAATATTTCACATAAAAATCAACCAGGAAAAGGAATGTGTGTGCAAGAAGTTGATCTCTAAACACCTATTAGTGAGTGTGGAGGAGGAATGATGTAATTCACAACTCTTGATGAGTTTGTTCAAAATCCTCCACATGGGCACCACAGGAAGAAGAACACCATTGTTTTCCAGTTTGGTATTCCACTCCACTCTACTGGCAATTTTTTTCAGTGATATTCTGCCGTTGTGTGTGTTTGTGCATGTGTGCTTTTTTTGGAGGGGGGAAGGGGCAGCGAAAGAAGGGGAGAGAGAGAGAGAGAGAATGAGAATCCCAACAAGCTCCATGCTCAGCTCAGAGCCCACCTCGGGCTCAATCCATGATCCTGGGATTATGACCTGGGCTGAAATCAAGAGTCTGACGCTCAACCCACTGAGCCACCCAGGTGCCCCCCATGATGTTCTGTGGTAATATCAGGCTTGACACAAATAAAGAAACAACACCCTCTCTTTTTATCTGAAGAAGGCTTTTTAGCCTTTCAAAAGCAAGCGTGTTTCATTTTGTTACTAGTAAACATGTGTATTGATTCGTTTAAGAACACGTGATTCCTCTCCCCGCCCTCCCCCTCCCCCCATTACATCTTCGCTCTAGGAACTTTGGAAAATCAGCATGTTACAGCTTCATCTCATTGTGAGGTGTGTTCAAAAAGTTCAAAGTGCTCCCCAGAGGTCTTTCTCTTGGTCGTTCTCCTTCCCCACTTTGCTTATTGTTCCCACTGCGGTGGGCCAGATTGCCCCCAAGTCTCCCTCGAAAGCAAGCTGAGTCCATGGGCATTCAAATAGCTGGTTAGAGAGTGTATTTTCCCTCCAGATTCAAAGCCTGGTGATTAGAACGGTGGGATTCTGAAGAGTCTCCTGAAATAAAGCCATATTAACACTTGCAGGAATTTCTGTGCTTAGTTCCCTGGAAAGGCGATTTCTTTTTAAAAAAAAAATTTTTTTTTTTAACGTTTATTTATTTTTGAGACAGAGAGAGACAGAGCATGAACGGGGGAGGGGCAGAGAGAGAGGGAGACACAGAATCGGAAGCAGGCTCCAGGCTCTGAGCCATCAGCCCAGAGCCCGACGCGGGGCTCGAACTCACGGACCGTGAGATCGTGACCTGAGCTGAAGTGGGATGCTCAACCGACTGAGCCACCCAGGTGCCCCAAGAGCACGATTTTTCTGTTGAATTCCTTCCTTAGCCTGGAAATCACTTACCTTTCTAGATTTCTTTTAAGAGAGTCAGTCCATAATGAACTTATTAGAATATGAGCCAGTTTCCCTGTGAGGGAGTTTGGAAGCAGATCTCACGGCCCCCGTCAAGCCCTCAGATGAGGGCAGCCCAAGCTAACCCCAGCGGGATCGCCGCTGCTTACTGACATGCTTACTTTCTTTTAAAAAAGATTTTTAATGCTTATTTTACTTTTGATAGAGAAAGAAAGAGAGAGCATGAGCAGGGGAGAGGCAGAGGGAAAGGGAGACACAGAACCCGAAGCAGGCTCCAGGTTCTGAGCTGTGGGCACAGACCCCAATGCGGGGCTCGAACCAACAAACCACAAGATCGTGACCTGAGTTGAAGTCGCACTCTCAACCGACTGAGCCACCCAGGTGCCCCTGACATGCTTACGTTCTAAGCTGCCTCGTAGAATTGCAAGGTCTAGATTCAAGGAGGCAACTTCATGTTATAGTTGCCATCTTGATCTCCCATGGAGAACAGCTTGCCGTGGGTAGCCATCGTGGAACTATCCCAGAAAATTCCCTGCTCCATTTAGCCACAGGGAAGGTGTGGAGAGGACTAGAGCTTTAGACCTCAAAGTTCAGGACCAGAGGAGCTAGCCTCAGTATTACTGGTAAAGTTCATCAACGTTGGGTGCTTTGCTGGGAAAGTATCTACTGTTTGGATAATCTTACAGCACACCTCTTTGGGTTATTTCCTCTGCCTTTGTCCATTTTTTATTTGGTGAGGAATCCAGATATGCAGTGCAATTACGTCATTCGCCCACCGAAATGAATGGGTTTGATTTTTATTTACAGATGTTCTGCTTTTGTTTACCTGATGTTCCCTCCGACGAATCCTGAGATACTGTCATTTTCATATTGTTTATCTATAAGTGGCACATACACTTGAGAGATCGTAATATCAAGAATGTAAGTTTCTTTTAAGCCTTTGTTTGACAGTTTTATAGAAATCTGACGGAGCTGGGTAAGGAAACATAATGAAGTGTATGAGATAAAGAAGATATTAAGGGGAGGATTGGCCTTGAGCCAAGTTGTGAGATAAGCCAGGGGTTTCTACTGAGGATCAACAATCTTCCTTTCCCTGCCTAGCCTCTTCTTCTGGGTCCCTGTGCTGAACTGTTGCCCCAAATAAACCAGACTAACTAATTCATCTGAAAGTTCTGGGAGGAAGATTTTTATAGATAAGGAAACTGAGGCTTCAAGTAAAATGGCCAGCTTCGAGGTAAACAGCTTGTTAAGGTAAACTTGGAACTTGAAAACAGGTTTTTGGCTTAAAATTCAGTACTTTTCCATATGCCAATGATGCCTAAACACTGGTTTTATTTCTGTCTGTAAAATGAGCTATACTTACAAAATAATTGGCTTCTGTCTCTTCCTATAATTGGAGATGGTGGTGATTATTATTAATAACATCTGTACAGAGGGTCTAATAACCTGTCAGTGTCACTATGAAAGTAGAATGCTGAGAGACCTATAAAGCACCCAGCGTGGGGTCTGAGCAGTCTCAAGTCACCGCATATGCTTACCTGTGTGAGCCGGTACCTGGTGGTCACCCAGCAGGATTCCCGGACAAAATTTCATTACACTGTAATGTTGCTATAAGGCTAAGCAATAACTAAGGGCTTTTTCTAAAACTGTGAAGGCCTTTGCCGACGAACATACAATTTTTATTCTAATATCAGAACTAGTTTACTAACCTCTTCTCTGTTACCAATTTCCTAGCTGTCTTACCCCGGTACCCTTAGAAATTCACAGTCCCAGGCTGTGAAGGCAAACAGCGTATCTTTCCTCTCCTACTAACTTGGAATACTCTAGTCTTTTCTGAGAAAGGAAATGGCATGGAATTAATTGACTATGAAGACTGTGGTCTTAATGACTAATATGCCATCTTTCCTTGGGTGTATTTTCCTTTAACAAAGAAGAACCAAGAGGGGCGCTTGGGTGGCTCAGTTGGTTAAGCGACCAACTTTGACTCAGGTCATGGTCTCATGGTTCGTGGGTTCGAGCCCTGCATCGGGCTCTGTGCTGACAGCTCAGAGCCTGGAGCCTGCGTTAGATTCTGTGTCTCCCTCCCTCTCTGCCCCTCCCCTGCCCATGCTCTGTCTTTCAAAAATAAACGAACATTAAACAATTTTTAAAAAAAAGAACCAAGAAAAAGAAATATATTTTTTTTCAACGTTTATTTATTTTTGGGGGGACAGAGAGAGACAGAGCATGAACGGGGGAGGGGCAGAGAGAGAGGGAGACACAGAATCGGAAACAGGCTCCAGGCTCTGAGCCATCAGCCCAGAGCCTGACGCGGGGCTCGAACTCCCGGACCGCGAGATCGTGACCTGGCTGAAGTCGGATGCTCAACCGACTGCGCCACCCAGGCGCCCCAGAGAAAGAAATATTTAACCCAAAGGATTGACTATGTCATGGTGGATTTCCAATAACGTACATGGATGGCACTTTGGGAGACTGGGGGAAAGAAGGGTATGTCAGGCCAGGAGAGGGTACCCCCCAAATTATCCCACATGAGGCTCATTGCTTTGCTTTGCGTAGATTATCCTTTTAATAATAATCTGAGTGCCTTCAGGGAATGAGATAAGAACCTCACTTGTTCTCCCCTGCTTGAATTGTTGACCCCGAGTCAACAAACCCAAACTATGAGAGTGTCACAATAGGAAGCCCAGGCTTTGGGGGTCAGACACATCTCGTATTGGATACTCACACACCTATGAGCTGTGTGTCCTTTGGTACATCACAAACTGACCCTCAGTTTTTTTCCTCTGAAAACAGAGGTAGCTCCTTGGCTTGCTGGGATTAAATGAGTCGGTACAGGCAAAGCATCAATCCTAGCACTTTGTGCTTCACACCTGACTCCTACTCCATCTATGTTGAATGTGTGCTCAGCACACATACCTCTCTTTCTCCTCTCCCGATAAAAGCTGTGATTTATTGGATTTGTTTCTTGAAACCAGACAAATTTCTAGGAATTAGCAGCAGTGAGCAACACAGGAAGTGATTTACGGGCTCCCTTCAGAAGTCAGAGAACGCGGTTCCATGGTAGAGATACTCTTCTTCTGTATCCTCAAGCGTTTATTTACTATTCAAAAGACTCCACAGGTTAAAGAAGAGAAAGATTAACTAGATCCAAATCCCTACCCTCCTTTCCAAGATCTAAATTAAAAGTCATCAGAAGATACCTGTGTGCAGCACAGACTGCCAACATTTGAAATTTACAACCCCCTTGGCTTTGTGTTTCAGGAAATTTGATTTCGAAATCTAATTTTAGAATAACAAATAGTCCTGCACAGAGTCCCAAATGTTCCTGGTTCCCAAAGAGTTTAATTTCAAGCTTCTTTATGAAAATCTGAATATATGATCTTTTCTTTCTCGTTTTCTTTTTTGTAAATCACTTAATATATACATTCTCCGAGAACATTAGAATCTCATGCAGAGCCATCATTTAATTCTCTAATAAGGCGAAATTTACTCTAAGTATTCCACAAGGTCTCAGTGGTTGGCCTCTTTGGCCTCAAAGGCCAAAATAAATCTATAAAACACGTGTGCGCACGGACGCACTTTTATTTTACACTGGTCTAAAACAAAACTGTTTCCCTCATCTGAACTCTTCTCAGAGCCCACACTGACAGGCTAATGCCAGCAATTACCTGAATGATCATTTCAACAACAACTGAAAGCTTGGCATTGCGCCCTGCTCAGAAAATAACATCCCACCCAATTTGGGGCACCCAATATAAAGCATGCTTTTATATTTTTTCATCTTTCTCTTACTTTCCATTTCAAGAACGCGGTCTTACTGAGTGGTTTCGGCATCAGCTGTCCTTTGTGATTAAAAAAAAGACCCTCGCTGGAACAGAATGTGACAACCTGTGCTTCAACGTCAGTCCAAATCCTACGGTGTTCTCCTGGCATTCAGATGCTTCAAAGGTTTGGGATGTAGCGCCAGAACTTGTATTTGGTCTCCTCCGGACTTCTGGAACTTAACGCTTTGTGCATGGATTGGAGTCGTTCTCGGTGTTGCTCACTCATGTGGCACGCGGCTTTCTGAACCGTGCAAGAAGATTTCACCTTCCCGAGGAAGGACTCCATCATGTCTTGAAGCCTTTCTTGAACCCCTCACTGCATCTACACTGAGTCTGGCGATCGATAGGTCATCCAGAAATATGAGATGAATGAAAGTGAATACCTGATATTCGGAGATACTGTCAAATATCTTTCTCTGGTTGATTAAGAGCCTCCGTTTCAACAAAACTGTTTTCTTTTTTTTGAAAACTTTATTACTACAGAAAATTTAGAGAGAAGATGTATGACGGACCCATGTACCCATACCAGCTTTGATAATTATAAACTCATGAACACACCTGCTTCATACAAGCAGGGTTTTTTGGGTTTTGTTTTGTTTTGTTTTGTTGTCATTAATAGATTGCTTTTGAGCAGTTTTAGGGTTACAAACAAATTAAGTGGAAAGTACAGAGTCCCCATATATTCTTTCCTCTCTGGTTTCCCCTATTATTAACTTTTTGCATTAATGCTGTATATTTGTAACAATTGATGAGCCATTGTTAATGCATTATTAACTAACGTCCATAATTCACTTAAGGGCTCACTCATTGTGTTGTACCTTCTATGGTTTTAACAAATACATAATTAACAAATTACCATGCCATACAGAATAGTTTTACCAGTTTCTAACAGTAAGAAAATAGCTATCGCTAACCTTTAATTACCTCGGGGTGAATGACATTCACACAGTTGAAGGTATTTTCATTTAGATTCAATTCATAATTTATGCTTATTATGATGATCTCCCATCTACTGCGTCGTACAATTCATGACAATTGCCTTCGGTAAACATTTTTATCCCCATTTTCTAAATGGAGATATTGAAGCCCTGAAAGGTTAAAGAACTTTCCAAAGGTCAAATAGCCAGGAAGGTGGGGAGCCCAAGGATTCCAGCCAGATTAAGTGGGATTAATCCCCACTGCAACATTTATGACTTGGCAAATGGCAGAAATGCTAAAATTAGTCCTTTCTACCATTTGTGGAGCAATTAAGGGATGTAATGGAAAGCAGATCCAGATGGCGGAGGCCTTCCCAGAAGCAAGGTTTCCTATACTCAGGTAGAGGAACAAAGATCTGGAAGTGGTGCGGGGGGAGCCCTTGGTGCCTGATCGCCATCCCCAGCGTGGGGGGTGTGTTGTATGTGAGAGTGAACAATTGCAAGAGACAGGCTGGGTCCAGGGAGAGAGCCAGGTTTCAGTTAGGGTATGGAGCTGAAGGTTAAGAAGGCAGAGAGGTCCCGTGTGGTTCAGAGGAAAAATTACTGAGGGGAAAAAGAGCAGTGGGGGTTATGGAGGAAAGAACCAAGTACCACGGGGTGAACGCGGAAAGCAGACGGGCTGCCCTCTCGGCTGGTAATTGAGGGAAGAATTCGAAGCACGATGGGCTTAATTGACCACAAGGTTTTTGAAGATCCCCCTCTTAAACCCTCAGGAAGTGTTGAACCGGCAATCCCTGCCCGGTGTCTGGAAAGTCCGCAGTCAGCACCCTGCTTTCCAGTTGCTCAGAACCATGCTTCCTGAGAGGGAATCTCATGCCCAGAAGCCTGGCCCAAGGCACGCGGATTGGTTCTACCAGGTCTTAGTGAGTGGTGAGCACGGCCTGGGTTGATGCACCAGTGGGATATCCCCTGGAATATTGGGCTGTGGGCTTGGCGTTCATGGAGGTGGTTACTGGGGGAGAACATTCGGTTCATGAGCTGTCTGACAGCTAAGTTAGCTTTGAGAAGTATCCTGCCCTTTCCGGGTGGAGGGTAGGACCAAGTCTATGAAATGTTGGGTTTCCAAACTACTCTTTCTTCCACCTTGGTGGCTTCCTTTCTACTCTCTCCCTTGGTGCCACCATCTATGCTGCCATGGCCTGCTAGAATTTCTCCCCTGGGCACACTTTCATGCACACTTTGTGTCTCTCTGTACTCCATAAGAATACACCTGTTGTATGTCTAATCCGATGCTAATAGACCATGTCATTCTCATAATCATGGAATACGTATCTTGCAAAGCCACTCCAACTTCTCACCCTATGACTAGATGCCCCCACAACACCTCCACCAAGTGGTCCCATCACCTATGCTTGAACAGATGCAGGGAGAGAAAACTCGCTACTTTAAAAGGTAGCCGAGCTTTGGATAGGTTTGAGCGATAGAAGCTTTTCACTAAAGTAAAATCCTTATATGCCCCTCAAAGTATAATTCCTCTTCTCCAGGCCATTCCTTCAAATATGTGCCTCCAGGTTTATCTTCCTAGTGTAGCTGCCAAATCGTTTGTCCCTCAGACATTGTATACCAGTGGGGCAGGGTGAGATTTTAGTTCCCGGATAAGAAATCTGCCTCAACTTTTTTTTTTTTTTTAAAGCTACATGATGCACTAACGCCATGCCAGACGCTGTGCTAATTGTGAAGATTAAGGTAATTTGATTAATCCTGCTAACAATTCCAGGAGGGAAGTGTTGCTTTCTTTCTGCAAATGAATAAACAGTGGCTTAGAGAAACACATTATTGACCTTAAGGTCACGCTGCTGGTTAGGAACGGAGCCAGAACCGAGGTCCAGGTCCTCTGAGGTCAAGGCCCCTTCTCCCACCACCACATGACTGACAGTGACCCTCTCCAGACAATGACCCATCTAGCAGAGCAACCAAATGTTACAAGTCCAGACCGAATTACAAGTGTGGAGGCTGAGGGAGAACTTGGAAGCTTTTTTTTTTTTTTTTTGTAACATTTCCAAAAAGCGTACATATGTAGAGAATTATCTTTGTTATTCTCAAGCACAAGGGTATTGTGATGGTGGGATTGTGAGTTATGAGAAGAGACACTAGCTGCTATGACAACATACCCTAAAATCTCAGTGGCCTAACCCAAAAGTGTCTTCCACAAAGTCTAACGCAGGTGGTCCTCTTTGGCAGGTGGCCTTCCATGTACCCTGGTATGGTTTGAGAAGATTCATATGTTGGAAGCCTAACCCCGTACCTGAGAACATGGCCTTATTTGGAAATAGGACTGTTGCCAATATGATTAGTTAAGATGACTGGGTGGGGCTCCAATCCAATAGGACTGGTGTCTTCATCAAGTTGGACTCAGGCACACATACGGGGAGAACGCGAATGTGGAGACGGCCATCTACAAGCCAAGAGGGAGTCATAGAGCAGGGCCTTCCCTCACAGCCCTCAAAAGGTATTAACCCTACTGAAACCCTGATCACAGGCTTCTGAACTCTAGAACTGTGAGACGATATGCTTCTGTTGTTTAAGCCACCCAGTTTGTGGTACTTTGCTGTGGCAACACTAGCAAACCATACATGGTCCCATGGGGCCATTTTCCTACCTTATGGTTCTGCTGTCCTCCAGAGCCTGTTGTCGGCTGTTGTTTACCGGGCCTTGGTGTTTGTCCAGCGGAAGAAGGAGGAGGACAGATGGAGGGCCACATAGGAATTCCATGCGGGCAGGGCATGGAGGGGAGGTGCATGTCTTTTGTCTGCATTTCATTGGCAAGAAGTCAGTCCCATGGCCAAACCTAACTTCAGGAGGGGCTGGGGAATGTAGGCCAGCTGAGTGTCTATGAGTTGGAATTAACAGACATCAATAAGCATGTAGCAGTCCTTGCCACAGATAACTTCGAGTGGAAAGATCCTGGAAGAAAAAGGCCCCTTCTAGGAGACTGGACAGGAATCATCTATCCCCCATTAACCCCCTCATTCCATCCATAAACCAAGTATTTAGTGAGTACCTACTATTTTCCAGCATTGAACTTGGTACTGGGGATAGAGAAGGGGGGAAAAAAAAAGAGACACATTTCCTGCCTTCCAAGAATTTACACCGTGATAACCCACAAAAGTGCAGGTTGCCTTGAGAAGCTTTTAAAATGTAGTTCTAACCTACTCTGGGTGCTCAGAGGTGTCTTAGAGAATGACACATTTAAGTAGAAATAAGAATGAGCTACTGGTTGCAATCTCTTCTCTGCAATTCCAAAATCCAACAAGCTCTAAGAACCAAGTTGTTGTTGTTGGGTTTTTTTTTTTTTTTTTTTTGAAAGTTATTTGGTAATAAAACCTGACCTGATCTTGACACATTTAGTGGAAAATCCTGATCTGAATGGACATGAGGTTACTTGTAATCTTTATCTATTGTACTTGGTGTGAATATTTGTAGATCTTGCTGAAGAAATGCTGATGTTTGATTGCATAGATAGATCAAGGCATAGTATTGCTAGGATGCTGGACAGGGTCACCGGGGAATTGGAACAAAGGGATGTATCATGCTGAGAACAAAAGGTGCCACAAATTGTCTTCAGACTTGATTCCAGTCACCCAGGTTTATGGACACCTTTAATAGTCATCCTTCCAGTAGTTCTAATAATTGAGTAGTTTCTCAAATCTTTGACATCAAAGAGGAATCATCAATGGTTCTTCTAATACCTGGAGATGGTGGGCAGTACTGGGAGTAGCATTGAGAGTAGCACCTTTAGCAACCGTCAGGCTGGACCTGTGAGCCACCTTAACACATAAAGAGTGGACTTGGGAATCTAGATTTCTGCTGGCTGGGAGCCTGGAGACAAAGGTAATAATGGGGGGCCACTGTGATATAAAATTGTCTTCTCCTCGATAACTATGGCATGGGGAAAATAATGACAGCATTAATGCTTCCAGCGATGTTTTGCCTGCTTACCTTTTCATAGATAATACCTGGAATCCACAAGAGGGAATATTAGTCCCAGTCACTCATTTACAAGACTCATACATACAAATGAGCAATGAGGAGGTCAGTGTTCTTCAAATCAAGAAATCTGGGAAGTGATTGATATAAAGCAGGGTCATCCAACAGAGCTCTCTTCATGATAAGAAAGATTTACCACTATCTGCATTCTCCAATATGGTAGCCATGAGCCCCATGTGGCTATTGAGCACTTGAAATGCGGGTGGTATAGAGGAGGTGAATTTTTTATTTTATTTAACTTTAAAATCACATGGCCGCATGTGGCTAGTGTCTGCGATATAGGAAACCAAGGGTGTAAAGAGTTACCTTGTTCTTTCACATAAATAATACACCATGATTGAAACACAGAGCTAGGAATAATCCTTTTTTCTTGTATATTAAACACACATACACTGTGGCACATTTTCGAAGGCATACTGACACTAAGTTTCATTTCTATAACTTTATTTCCCCCCAGGAAAGTGTTCTATCCTGGAGCCTATTAAGTACTTAAGGAAAGACTCTTTTTACTCTAAATTCTCTGCTCTCAATTAGTTACCTCTATATCTATAATCTTCCTGCTCCTCTCAAACAGAGAGAAAAAAAATTACAAAGAAACATGGGTATGTTGCAACACTGGTATATAGAACACCTCCTGTTTGATATTTCTTTGGCTAAAATGCAGTCATTCCACTTCCTTTGGTGGGATTCACTTATTTCGGGCTTTAACCTTTAATTCCTTACTGGAGTGTTCTCTTGAAGGGCAGGGACACGTTTAATTTATCCTCGTGTAGCAGAGTGGCAATTAGCAAGCATTTGATAAGTGCATGTTGGATCAAACAGCTTACCGCAATCATACAATGCCTAAGTTTACTTAGTAAATACTAAGTAATACATTTCTCTGGATACTTTGAAAACACCACCTGATGCAACTTAACTTAAGCCAGAGGGTAAGAACAGGTTTATGGCGGCATAGCTTAAACTTCTACATTGAATGGAGTAAAGTGAAGCTAAGAAATAGAGATATGATATGGCGTCTCTGTGGGTATGAAAAGATGTGGGATCTCCCACTTTATAGATACTTAAGGGTAGTATCAAAGACAATTGCTCTCAAATGTTTTATACTTTAACTCAGAAAGAGAGAGAGAGACAAAGGAGAGTCTCAGCGTCTTTTCTAGCTCTGAGTTCTTAGATGTGAAGATCAAATACATTCAGCCCTGTATATCTCCTAAGACCTTTCCCCACCAAAAGAAAAATTACCAATTTCTCCAGTAGTCTATTTGAATTCTGACATGTATACAAGTCTGTATGTAGATTCTGACATGTATACGAAACATTCTACTGCCAGGGGTCCACCAAGCTTGGTGAAACCATGGCTCCCTGCCCTTCTGGGTGTTCTGACAGGCACCTTGCACAGAAGTAGCTCCCTTAGACACATGGAACCCACATTCTATTCGTGGCCAGGATGGTCAGCCAACAGAATCCTCTGTGAGGCGCAAGGCATAGGACCGACTGGAGTTCCAGCTAACGCGCTGTATTAAAGGCTTTCAACTACAGGGCTACTTGGATTCTCAGATCCTACTTAAGCAACAGAGGCAGTTTTCTATACAGATCTTTCCATGTAGCCATCGATCGTAACCATAACTGATTTCACCAATCAAAAGGAACTTCTAACACCCTTTAAGCTACACAATCAATCCTCTGGGGGTGTATTTAGAGAGTAATATTTAAAGTATTTGCCACTGGAGTGTAGACCCCTTATTTGGATCCTTCCAATGTAACTAAACACCCTTGGAGTATGGATTTCTGATTGGGGCGCTTACGATCTTATTTAACTGCCTCTAAAAAATCTGGCTATATGCACAATGTGGACACAGACGAATTTCCTGTAAATGAGAGACAACCTAAGAGAGTGGTTAAGGGAATGAAAACTAGGGCTCAGCAATCAATCAACAACTTTGAAATATCTGACCTGAAGAGTTGGGAAATTGTATTTTATTATCCTACCTGACTGTGTTTTCAGAGCCTTCTTCACCACTGTTCTCTCTCATCTGCCTTCATCCCAGATCATTTCTGAAGAGCAACACTCCTAAAAGCAAGAACAGAGCCTCCGGAATCAGGCTGCCTGGGTTCGAAGCCTGGCTGTGCCACTTACTCTGTCATGGCCTATCTTCCTTATGCCTTCCTTTCCTCCCCGGAGAATGAGGGCCATCACGTGCCTATGCTATCAGGTTGCTCTGAGAATAAAAGCCTGGCACTGAGCCTCACACCTACAAGTATCTGATGGACATTTAAAGAAAAGCAAATGGGTGCCTGTAATGACGGAATTGTCTCAGGCGGAGTATATAGGATAAAAGCCATGGTTTCTGGTCTTAAGGGGCTCAAGACCTGGTGGGAGAGACAGACAAGGAAACAGTAACAACGTAGTTGATCAGAGAGCAGTTCTGTGCAAAATATAACTCCTGGAGTAAACTTCCAGCCTAATTATCAAAAATACATAATGCTATATCAAGGACCACCGAAATTTCCAATATCTAATGGAGAGATTTAAGATATCAATAGTGATGAAGTACCGAGTAAACTTCAGCATTAAAAAAGATTTTAAAACAACCGATAGATTAGAAAGCGGTGTTCTATTTAAAAAATTTTTTTTTCAACGTTTTATTTATTTTTGGGACAGAGAGAGACAGAGCATGAACGGGGGAGGGGCAGAGAGAGAGGGAGACACAGAATCGGAAACAGGCTCCAGGCTCTGAGCCATCAGCCCAGAGCCCGACGCGGGGCTCGAACTCATGGACCGCGAGATCGTGACCTGGCTGAAGTCGGACGCTTAACCGACTGCGCCACCCAGGCGCCCCTATTTTAAATGTTCCACGTTAAAATTTGCCTCTGTTGGATGCTGAAAACATTTTCCAGGGCCATTTTCCTGTGAGAAAAGAGACTAACGTAAACAGTCCAACAATTAACTACACACACTTGGCCTTTCTGAACTAAAATACGGTTATTGAGCCCAAATCTACAACTACAAAACACATCACCAGCCACAAAAATAGGGCTGAATCATATTAGAAAACATGTGGATTTCAGAACGAGTATAAAGTTTCATCGTTTTAGGATTCCCTTGCCGATTCCTTAATAGGCCATCTACCTTATCACAGCCAAGCTCTCTCTGTGTTGCTATTTTCTTTGCAAACCACAGATACGAGCTGAGATTTCATTGTGTAGGCATGAACCATTTCACAAGAAAAGACAAAATAGCCAAGTGAATAAATCCTAGACAAGATCCAGAGTTTCTTTTTGAATAGAAATGACAGACTGAGGATTATTAACCTTCTGATCTACAGATGCCTTAAATGTTTGCGAATAGTCAAGCCCTTGATAGTTTTGATAATTTTTTTTTTGGATTTTGTCATGGCAAGATAAATTATACATATCCTTCGTATTTGCGGGATGAGATGGGCTGTGCCAAACATTCAGGGTGCAAGTGTGAGAATATTTTCTTTACACACCTTCTTTTATTGCAAGTGTGGAAAATCGAAACTTCTATCTAAAAGTCAACCAATCACTCACTATTTTGTTTCCCTAAATATTTTTACATTTTTTAAAATCTTTATTTATTTTTGAGAGAGAGAGAGAGAGAGAGAGACAGAGTGAGAGCAGGGGAGGAACAGAGAGAGGGAGACACAGAATCTGAAGCAGGCTCCAGGCTCTGAGCTGTCAGCACAGAGCGGGGCTCGAACCCACAAACCGTGAGATCATGACCTGAGCCGAAGACGGACGCTTAACCGACTGAGCCACCCAGGCGCCCCTGTTTCCCTAAATATTGATTTCCATATAATTAGGCTTTGTTTTGCATAATACATGGATAGTATAATAATATCCATTCACAGTATAATAATTCAAATATATATGCTTTTCTTTAACTGAATTTTTAAGAACATTACCAGAATGCTGATGCATTCCATAGAAAAACTTTTTTATATTGTTGGGAGTGGGGATGAGATTTTTAGGTAGAATGAGGGAAAGTAAAGAGATGCCAAGATAAAGAGCTTAATAGAAGTTGGGATTAAAACCCAATCTCTTTTTCATTTGAAAATGTAGAATCTGAAAGTGTTACTGTGTTCATAAAAGTGAGAAAAAATTTAATTCTAGTTCAAATCATTTAATACCAAAAAACATAATTGATACTCATTTTTAAAAGTGTAATTAGGTACATTAATATGGTCCATTAATACCTAGATTTTATACCTGCTGGGTCATCAACCTGTCTTGTCTACATTTGTGCTCATCAGCTATTTCCTTGTCACAGAAATTCACAAATAGAGAATCAAATTAAGGCTCTATTCCTTTGCAGAGCTAGATCTTAACATGTCCCTCCGCCCCCATTTATTTTACCTGTGAAGGTAGTTGGAGAGACGAATTAAAAGAACATTGCCCAAAAGATCAAATACAGAAATGAGTTTGCAATTTTCAGTCTCAGTTGTATATTCAACAGTATGCTACACATTTGGGAAAGAAATTCTTCAGCGATTCCTTTGAAAAGTAATATACAGACCATGACTCTTTCTGACCACCATCCACTTGGCCTCAAGCTTCCCCAAGAGCATCTCCTTATAATTAATCTGCGCACACTGCTAAGGGCATGCCTGGTAGCCAATCAATCTCGTCTACTGCAAGGATACACACGTTTGTTTTATGTTCTAAGTTAAGTTTTAAAATAAGCTTGAGCACCCAAATGCCAGATACATTGGAAGTTTGGTCCGTTACTTTTGAGGCTATTCCTTCCCTTTCAAATCTACGAACTGCAAGGATCATACACAGTCTAATGGGGGGATCCAGTCTGACTGTCATATCCAAACAGAGCTCAGCCATTTGCTGCCAAAATTCTCACCAACACATTGTGTTACTAAGAAGGGGGGAAAAAAGAAAGAAAAAAAAAAGGTTGTCCCATAAAATCTAAAGGCCAAGAAGGAATATTTCTGGCCCAGGTCCCTGCAGGTAGATTGGGGCAGGAAGACATGCCTTTGAGGAAGCTCATTCTACCATATTGGATTTTTGAATAAGGCCAAGTCTCTCTTGGTCAGACTGAAGCTTAGGCAGGGAGTGCCCTCACTTGAGTTCCCAGGGTCACAGTTTTAACTACTCTCTAGGATACCAACTATTCCAGGAACACCGTGTCACAAGAGTCCGCAACTTGAGGACCCCCATCTTTTTATCTTCCTAGGGATTTGAACACCAAGAGTGAGGCTGGGAAGCTTCTCATCTTCAGGCCCTCATCCTCAATAGACTTTATTGACTCTTAGAGCCCCAGACACTCCCAGTAGTGAAGGTCTCCTTACCTCTCCCTGACATTAGGCCTTGATTACCTCCTGCCCCCTGCCCGCCATGGTCTACATTCTCCACTGTCTTTCTGGGGGTGGAGCTATGTTCCTGCCAATCGTGATGTGCTTTTTCAAGGATCACCCAGGAGCAAAACAATAACAAAACAAAGAAAAAATAAAAGCGCAAGTTAAATTTCAGAGGAGACATTGCACTACAATGATATATGATCAATCCTTCTAAGCAATAGCCTGTAAGTCCATCTCCCTGGGTATAGATGTATTAGGTCCTTGGGCTGCAAAATACTACAGACTGGGTGGCTTAACAGAAATTTATTTTCTCACACTTCTGGAAGCCGAAGGTCTGAGCTGAAGGTGTCAGCATGGTTTGGGCTCTGGTGAGAGCCCTATTCCTGGCTTACAAATGGCCACCTTCCCGTTGTGTCCTCACATGGCCGAGAGAGAAAGGAAGCTGTCTGGTGTCTCTTCTAATGGGGCACTAATTCATCCCGCCAGTCTCCACCCTCATAACTTCATCTGACCCTATTTATCTCCCAAAGGCCCATCTCCAAATACGATTACATTGGGGGTTAGGCCTTCAACATACACATTTTGAGAGGACTCAAACATTTAGTCTAGCATAGTACATAAGCCTCATTGCCATTTTTTTTTTCTTGGCTAGCATTTAGGAAATGTCCCTCATTTAAGATTTATTTTATTCCTGAGATGCATCATTTCAACCATAGTGAAACTGACCACCAACAAAATTTGTTTCATATTAATCATTAATATTTCAGAAACTTAAACAGAAAGCAATCCATATTACTATCCAAATTGACTCAGCTTAAGTTTTCATCTGTTTTAACTTTTATTGTCATACACACACTCTCTTCTTAGAGAAAAATCAGCAAATATCCCAACATGGAAAGATGTGTAAATACACACACATACATACACGGTGTACCTTCGCACAGTTAGAAACAGAATATACAGAGAAACATAAAAAGTTCTGGGGTTTCCAGCCATTTCTATAATTAACAAGTCTGAACATTTTTGTATCTAAAACTTCTGAGGGTTCCTTCATCACGACTAAAGGGGCTGCAATGTCATTCACGTGTAATTACAGTTTTATACACTTTTACAGCAACATGACCATCTCTAATACGTAAAAAGATTCACAACTGATTACAACAGAAAATATTAACGTGAAACTAATATTGATATTAAATCACGACTACAAGACAGCTGACAGACGAGTAGAAGCAACGTGCTTCAACTTTTATCATCTATATTTATGTAGTTTCTTGACAACTGAAATAATAATGGTATCATTTTATGCAGTGAGACTTTTAGGTAACAGAATGAAAATTGTTTTGTTAGGCCCCCTTTTTAAACTCATACACACCCACCAGAATTTATTCTTTGTATAAATGGGCAAGAAAAATTAGCATGACATCAACTATAAAATAGCTCGATAACTTTAGAACCCCGCAAAAAAATCGGGAGGAAGAAGATTGCATTTTCTTTGGCTAGGTACCCTTCTAAGAGCTTTTATAGAACTTACACCATTTAGTCTTATAGCCTCTCTGTAAGTGAGGAAATGCCTCAGTTGTGGCATTACAGTGGGTATTGCGAAGGGCCAGGAGATCTGAATGGTCAACCTATTTCATGTACCCCATAGTGTGTGTGTGTTGGGTGGGGGGGTATCATTAGCTTCCTGTAAAGGAGGAAAAGGTCCACGCAGCTTTTTCTGAGGTAAGCTGGAGATACTCTTCCACAGTCATTTCAAGTGGTCCAAAGAACTTAAGTATTACCATTTGTAAAGCAAATATTATGGCTTAACCCCAGCGTAGGAGAGGTGGTACTAAGCAGTGGAAGGAGCTTACCATGTGTCATCTCAGATGTGTCAAGGGATCTGGTCATGAACCTGTGGAAAGCTCTGTGAGATTTTAAATCCTTTGAAGCCTTCTTGTGTTCCATTTTCTGGTACAAGTCTCAGGAACAGCATGGCAGAGGATGCCGAGACGACATGTTTTGACATCCAGACTTGGGGAAAGAGGGACACCCAGAGTAATGCATGGGGCAATAGCTACTGCAAGAGAGGAAGGGGGCAGGAAACGACATTGAATGAGTGCCTCCTGCATACCAGGCTGCACGCCAGGCACTTTGGGTACCTGATCCCATACAAAGACGGCAGCAAGTCTATGAGGTGTATGTGCTATTGCCATTTACAGATGAAAATATTGCCAAATTCACATACCCAGCACCACTGGGGGTTGAGCTCGCATTTGTCTGATTGTGAGGCCCAGGCTTTTTTCTCTATACCGTATATACAAATATACCGTATTGCTTCTACTGCATCTCAGAGACTTTCTTTCACCAGCATAAACCACTCGATCTAGATTGCAGATGGTGCTTACAACATTCTTATATATCAGTTTCTCCTGCTTTGAAAGACAGTATACAACTTGAATTTAAACTTGAAAATCTGAGCCGTTATCATATATCAAATGCTGCTTGAAGTTTTGAAAACGTCCATGGAACTGGCTGAAGGAGAAACAATGGATTCGTGGTTTTTTCTCACAGATATTTATACTTTGGTGACTATCATTGAAAAATATATACAGATTTGAGAAGTTTGGGTTTGTTTGTAACTTCCCTAATTTTTTAAAGTTTTCGTTTAAATTTTAGTTAGTTAACACACATTGTAACATTCATTTCAGGTGTACAATATGAGCCTCCACTCGGTGCCCATCACAACCAACAGCCTTCCTTAATCTCCATGAGCTGGGGATTAATAAACCCATTCCCTCACCACCTCCCTTCTGGTAACCATGTTTGTTCTCTATAGTTAAGAGTCTATTTCTTGATTTTCTCTCTCTCTTTTTCCCCTTGGCTCATTTGTTTTGTTTCTTAAATTCCACATATGAGTGAAATCATATGGCATTTGTCTTTCTCTGACTGACTTATTTCACTTAGCATCATACTCTCTAGGTCATCCATGTTGTTGCAAATGGCAAGATTTCATTTTTAATGGTTGAGTAATAGTCCATTTATATATATATATATATATAGAGAGAGAGAGAGAGAGAGAGAGAGAGAGATACATATATAGATATATGTATATAGGTATCTCACATCTTCTTTATCCATTCATCACTCAATGGACACTGGGGCTGCTTCCATAATTTGCCTATTGCACCTTCCTTAATTTTAAGGGTTTCCCTTCTACCTGTTATCAAGTTATACACATCATGACCATAATTGAGATACTCTCACTGGTCTTCAAGTGAAATTGCGGCCTTAACACACTGTTATATTTTATGAGGAAAGAAAAGGCTGAATTGTGTTTCTCAACCTAGAACCTTGAGTGCTTGTCCACATCTTTAGGCCTTGAGTCTATTCCCTCCTTGAGTCTAAGGCCTCCATCTTAAGGCCCGTCCCCTTGCCTTAAGATACACAGCTCACTGTCTCCTTCTGAGATTCTCCACTCAGAGGCTGAGAGAGTGAGGGCACTGCCCTCAGTTCTTCCCTGCACCCGGAAATCATCACAGGTCATTGGAATGTACCTTTGGCGATGGCATTTTACCATGACTCTGAGTGGAGGTCATAGCTATCAACCTAGCATCTATGTTTCCTGTTGGATAGCGTCTGGGGGGCTAATGGTCATGAATTCTCATTTAATTCTTCTTCACGACTAGATTGGCACTCTACAACAAAGCATCATGACAAAAATGCTAAGCGATGAGAGAAATAGTTCCATTCTGTCTATGACGAGGGAGGCAACACAGTACTGTGGACAGAGGACATCCCTAGCTGTTCACTCCTACCCAGAGGCAACACCCGAGTCTTTTATTGCCAGCCCGCTGTGCACGTTATCGGGCAAGTCACTTAATCTTTGTGACTCAGTTTTTCATCAAGAGGAAGCAATGATAGGACCTACTCTGTCTTCCTCCATCTACGACTGAAATGAGATCATGTGTCTGAAAAGTGCATTGTAAAATACAGAGAGCGCTCTACAAACTTCCAGGCTGCTGTGATGTTACTGATTCCAACCTTCAACAGTCTTTATTGTCTCTCTTAGTCATTTGGCATCTCATCAGATACTGCCATAATTAGGGTGACCAGCTCACCCCAGGTTGCCAGAAACTTTCGTGATTCTAACAGTAAAATCTCACTCACGCTTGGAGACCTTTAGCCCCCAACACACCAGCAATAGTCAAGTTGCTTGATAAGAAGAAGGCTGACGAAGGCTATCATCTCCTTTTATGGTTCCCTGCACAGAAAAAAAGAGGCCAGCAAGGTGTTGCCATAAGTCCGGGCTGTGTTTTCCTAAATCCTCCCCAAGCCAAAAGGTTTTCTGAGAAGGGGTAAGCTGGTAGGCCACTGATGGGAAGAGGATGGAGAAGATTGTATAACTGATACCTTGTCATATATTAATAAGGAAACAGAGCACTGCTGGGTGGGTGTTCAGGAGACCACCCTCAGAGCCCGACCCACCTCACTTTTCTGTGCCCATCAGCAAGCCCTGGTGTTCTGTTCCAGATAAAGCGGGAATCTATCTGAGGCCAGACCCCGCTTCCAGGTTGCTGCGCTGTCCCCACCCCCTCCTATCTCTTCCCACTCACATCCAAGGGTCTGCCCAGCATTTCAGGCGCTTTCCCAATCATGTGAAATCGTCAGTCCTGCTGAGGTGATGTAAGGTAACCACTTTTTTTTTCCCCCCCAGAGCCAGTAAAGCAATGATCTCAGCCTGAACTTTAGGCCCCCAACCACCCTTGGGCTAGTGGACTCAATTCTTCAATTCCGACCCCCCACTCCCACCCAGCTCAGGAGAATAAAAAGAGGCGGTGCGGCCAGGCCCCTCTCGATGCAGCAGTGACCTCCTGTGCTGCTGTAGATAAAGCCTAATCAAAGGCCTCTTGTTTTCTTCCGGCTCTGGAACTCACAGGTTGTGCGTGTCTCTGTAGCATGATCGTGGACCCTTAAAAGAAAAGAAAAGAAAAGAAAAGAAAAGAAAAGACAAGAAAAGAAACAAGGACCGATCCATCCAGTCCCATTACTTGGGCTCTAGGGCAGCAGTTTACGGAAAGGGAAGAGATGAAACGATTTCAACATGTCAGTCGTAGAAGAAAACACCTCCCTCTGAATTTCATGGAAGTAAAACTTGAAGTGACCAGAGGAAACCCCAGGAGCTCCAAAGCTATTAATGGCTGTCAGGAAAAGCAAGAACTGGCCAAACGAGCTGGGCTGCTTTCCTGTGAATCATCAGAATTAGCTCAGGCCTCCGCTGGGCTGGGCCCATGTGCCCCAGGTCTCTCACCTGTGGGAACCGGGCTCTCACGATGGAGAGTTGCCACCATCATTGATCATCAGCTTCTTGGTCCTCACCAGGGCCGGGCACAAGAGTCACAACAGCTGTCTTTATACTGAGGATTTTTGCTTTTTTTTTTTTTTTTAATCCCTTTAGAAAGTAAAGGGATGTGCTTGATAGTGTATTTTTTGAAACGCTGATTCTTTTGATGATAAACTGAAATTTAAGACCCGAGGGGTTGGGGAGGGGACAGAGGGGGGAATAGTCTGGTGTCTCTGAAAGGAATTGAATTGTGGATGTTTTCAATGATTCCAGGTTCTTTCACCGGGACAGGATTGGTGTTGTGCTGACAAATGTTTAACAGGCGCTTTGGGGGAACGGAAACAAAAACAGAGCCTGATTTGTGATGTTTGCCAATTCCATGGTGTAAATACTCCCACCATGACCAATTTGGCTGGTTTGAGCACAGCACTAGGAGGGGTCCCGGTTTTCCTTTGCCAAGGTCAGTCTTATCTGATGGCTATCATAAAAATGTATTCATGTATATATGTACGTATTTGTTTATTTCTAATCTAGGTGTTGCTTGAAAATAAATATATTTGTTAAGAACTAGGGGTACCTGGGTGGCTCAGTTGGTTAAGCATCCAACTCTTGATCTCAGCTCAGGTCATGATCTCATGGCTCGTGAGTTCGAGCCCCACGTCGGGTTCTGCGCTGACAATGCAGAGCCTGCTTGGGAGTCTCTCTTTCCCTCTCCCCCTGCCCCTCCCCCCTCTCAAAATAAATAAATGAACTTAAAAAGAAAGAATCAAACTTCATCAAAATGGTTTCAGTTAGCATACCAAAATGTCACTTGCCTTTCTCAACTTCCCCAGAGCAATTTGGTATCCTGTTCGCACCCTCCGTGCCCTGCCATGCTTGTTTGTTATTTGAAGTCTGTTTCTTGTTCTTATCTACCCCTTATCCACGTTCTCTGTGCTGAGAACTACTTTGTAGCTGGAACATGTTTCCCGTTTTTATCTTTTGACTTTGCTTTTTTTAAAAACAGTTATCTAAAACGTATCATGTCACTCAGCAATTCTCTCCCCTCATACTTATGGAACCTCGATGGGCTCCCCATGACCCTTGGGTTAAGTGCAAACTCCAGGGCCTTTGTGATATGGCTTGGACCCCAGCCTCTGTCCCCAGTGGGCCCCCCCCCCCCCATGAAACTTGCACTCTGGTCACTTTAAAATTCTTGTAGTGACCTGAATACACCACGCTCTTTCATGTCTCCACACCTTACTCCCTCCAATCCTTCCTCCACGAGTTTCTCTTCACTAAGCCCTTATGTTAGGCTCGCCCCAGCTTTCGATCTCTGCAGCGGCAGGCATCCTGTGCTGATCTGCATCTCAGCAGTGACACGAGTTCCTGATGCTGAGCTGTCTCATTCCATTTATATTGTGACCCACTTGGCACAGGGACAGTCATCCTACTTGATATTCTGGAACCCTACCCAATGCCCAGCTCTATATCAGGTGCTCAATAAATTCCTATCACTGAAGTGATGCCATTTTTGATTCCTACTTTAATTCTAAAATCCCTATTTTAATTCTTAAAATCCCTTCATCATTAATTGAAAATAGTGCCCCTCCGTTAAACAAACAAACAAACAAAAAGAACACCCGGGTGTTTCAGTCAGTTGAGCCTCCAACTTTGGCTCGGGTCATGATCTCGCGGTTCGTGAGTTCAAGCCCCACATAAGGCTCGCTGCTGTCCTCTTCGGATCCTCTGTGTCCTCCTCTCTCTGCCCCTCCCCCACTTGCACTCTCTCAAAAATAAATAAACGTTAAAAAAGAAAGAAGGAAAATAGTGTCCATCAATACATTTGCAAAGGAGATTGGTTCTGGGGCGCCTGGGTGGCGCAGTCGGTTAAGTGTCCGACTTCAACCAGGTCACGATCTCGCGGTCCGTGAGTTCGAGCCCCGCATCGGGCTCTGGGCTGATGGCTCAGAGCCTGGAGCCTGTTTCTGATTCTGTGTCTCCCTCTCTCTCTGCCCCTCCCACGTTCATGCTCTGTCTCTCTCTGTCCCAAAAATAAATAAATAAAACGTTGAAAAAAAAAATTAAAAAAAAAAGGAGATTGGTTCAATAAAATACATATAGTCTTAGAGTAGGATTGATATATTGAAGTCGAATCCCAAAAGGTGAAAACTCCAGATGCAAGAAAAAAAAGTTTGAGCTGCATTATCTATGTTCTATAGATAAATAAAAGAGCACACATGCGTGTATATATATGCAAGCTTTCGGTAGCGTATGCAAATAGACTTACTTTCTGTTTCATATTTTTCTGTTTTAGTTTTGCGCTAACATGTATTTATTATTCGTATATACAAAAACATTTCTATGAGAAAAAATACTTAGCAGGGATTATGTGATGATAAAATCATGAACTTTTTTTCCCTTCTCTATACTTCTCTGCAGTTAGTAAACATACATGGTGGGTTTTTAGAAAACAAAACTAAACTAAAAGTGGGGCGCCTGGGTGGCTCAGTCCGTTGAGCCTCAACTTCGCTCAGGTCATGATCTCTCAGCCCGTGAGTTCGAGCCCCGCATCGGGCTCTGTGCTGACAGCTCAGAGCCTGGAGTCTGCTTCGGATTCCGTGTGTCCCTCTCTCTCTCTCTGCCCCTCCCCTGCTTGCTCTCGGTCTCTCAAAAACGAAAACGTAAAACCCTAGAAAAAAATTTTTTTAACTAAAACTAAGGTAGGGGTGTTTCCCACACTGGAAGATTTGCCAACATTGTATACGAGCCCACCTCTAATTTACAGTTTCAGGGAAACCTGTTCCCTGGCAATGATTGCCAGGGCAAGCCTCCTTCCCTCGTATTCTCCATCACTTTCTCTTTAGATGCCTAAGGGCAGGAAAGACACTGAGAGGGAAGCAAGAAGTCGCATTAGCATCATTTTGTGTGTGCTGTTTAAAATGAGCTCTAGATACACCCCGTGAGCAGGCACGTGCCTCCGATGGCCACCAGTGTCCCTCAAAAGTCTCAGCACAGCTAAGCACAACCACTCCTTCTTGCCCCCGGTGCGGGCCTGCACAGCAAAGGCTTCCTGCAAAGGGAAAGACTTAAAAGGAAAAGTCTCCTCTCCCCCACCTATCACGCGTCATTCTCTTAACATAGTGTCACGGACTAAAAATAGAAGCGGGTTGTGAGAGAACACAGGAAGGTAGTTTTAATGAAAAGAGTCAATTTATCAGCATTAGAAAGAAAAAAGAAGATGGGGGTGATAAGGGGCCGCGGATCTCCCGACGGGTCTCTGCCTCCCCCAAAGGCAGGTGGCAAACCACGTCACGTGCTGCTGTCCGAACCCAGAGACTTCAGAGGAATCGCGTGTGACACGCGGTGACTGTGGCCAGGCTGGAGGGTGTTCTGGGCCCGGTTCCCCATCTCTTCTCAGAAGGAGCCCCTGGCCTCAGTAAGAACCGTGGCAGAGAGGGAGACACGCAGCGTTTTGAGCAGGAAACGCAGCGGGGCCGGTGACGAGGAGGACATGGAAGGGGTCCCCAGCCTGGGCCTGAGAAGCGGGGGCGGGGTGGCGCACCCCTGCACCATTAGCCCCTTTCCCTCCTCCTTCCCCTCTTCATGCCCCGCGGGCAGCTATGACAAGGCCAGTACATGGGGACGGTGGGAGGTGTTGGCGACCATCCTGAGCGATGGGAAAAAGCCTAAGCCGAGGGGTTCCGAGCCATTCTAACACTGGAGGTGGGGAGCCTGAAGATTGGCCAGATCTGTTTTGAGCTTTGCAGGACCTTTGCCGCCTGAAGACGGCTATCACTGAGGAAAGTTTTGAGCCCCCGGAGATTTGGGGCTCCAAACTCTCTGCAGGTTGGGCTATTGGTTTCTATTCTGTGGGCCCCTTGATTCTAATGCTCTGGCCTCTTAGGCCTGGCCCTGGGCTTAAGGGGACGGTGATTAAATGGCAGTTCTCTTGTCTGGAGCATCAGTGGCCTCCTCTCCTGATACCTGAGCTGCAGACGTAATGCAGAAGGATAAGGAACACCCCGATGGAAACTCCAGGACTCCAACGGGCCTTTTGGAGTTATCTGTGGTTCCTGATTTAGTCAACTCCTGTTTAAAGTTTTCCGGTGCTCTCAGTGCCAGCTAGACTCTTTCAAAGATCAGCTACCCTACCTGTGTCGAAAGCCCTCTCTGCAGTTTTCTTGGCAGCTAATCTCAGGTGTATAAATGGGCATTTAATCTTGGCCACGTGACCTTGATGCATTGTGTGGCCTCTCTCTGCCTTTGTTTCTTCATCTGTAAAAAGAAGACAGACTGCTGGAAGAATAGATCTCTATATCAGATAGGATGCTTTTGGCTGCAAGGAACAGGAAGACAATTCCAACTGGCTTCAATAATAAGGACAAACACTAAGGACAAATCGCCTATCCCATGTTGGATAGGCTTCAGAATTAGCTAATCTAGTGATTCAGTGATTTTATCAAGGATTCAAGTAGTTCTGTCTCCGTATTCTACAATCAATATAATTCCCGGTGGGGTCCTTTAGGGTTGTAGGTCATTTAGCCTGTGTATTTGGGGTAACCTCCTTTATTCCCACCAGGTGGAAGAAAGAAACTGATTTCCTGTGTCTTTTTTCAGCGTGTGAAGTAAGTTTTTCAGAAAGTTCTAGAAAATCTTTCCTTATGTCTTATGAAGCAGAATTGGGTCACATGCCGTGTTTGAACTAATTCATGGGAAGAGGGATGATATTGACTTTAGACCAATTACATTCACAGTCAGAGCTCAGCTTCTCCTGAGACACATGGGGAGGGTAAGAACCCGAACAAATGTGGGATTCTGTTATGAAGAAAAAAGTGGAAATGGATGCTGGGTTGGCATCCCAGCACCTGTACACATCCTTTCAGATCAAAGAATCCATTCTCCCCTCAGATACTGGTTACCGTTATCTGGGTGACCATCCTCTGAGCTATGTATTGAAAATATTTGGGGGCACCTGGGTGGCGCAGTCGGTTAGGCGTCCGACTTCAGCTCAGGTCACGATCTCGCGGTCCGTGAGTTCGAGCCCCGCGTCAGGCTCTGGGCTGATGGCTCGGAGCCTGGAGCCTGTTTCCGATTCTGTGTCTCCCTCTCTCTCTGCCCCTCCCCCCCGTTCATGCTCTGTCTCTCTCTGTCCCAAAAAAAAATAAATAAATAAATAAACGTTGAAAAAAAAAATTTAAAAGAAAATATCTGTGGCTAGTTGTAGTTAGAGTTTTGTTGTCCTCTGACAAGAATAGAAGAAGAGTGTGTTTATTTTTACTTTTTGTAATTTCATACACTATATAGTTGCAAACACACATATTTAGGGATATTAATTCTTAGAGAATCCTTTAAACGATTTTTTAAAAGACAAAAAAAAAAAAAAAAAAAAAAAAAAAACAACCCCTGAATTTAGGTTGCACTGTACGGATGGCAATATTTGACTTTCAAGACATTTTAAAACTATTTGCATGCAGTTGTCAAAAACTACCACCTGAGGGGTGCTGGCGTTAACGTCACTTAGATTTGAGTCTTTTCTTTTTCCATCTGGATGTAAAGATAATAGCACCTGATCCCCTGTGAGATATGTATGTGAAAGAGCATCGTAAAGAATAAAATAACTAAAGAGGGGTAAGATGTTAGTACAGCCAGTGTCTCACTGTCCAAACAAAGGATTTACAAGAACAAAGACACTTCCTCTAAAGACTTTAAGACCTGTCCAAATGAGAATGAAAAGAGCTTCCATAAAGTAGACCTACATGCAGCAGAGCAGTTCATGAGTGTGTTAATTTGGGCTTGTTCTTATATTTTCCTTTTTGGGAAGAAAGCAGAAACCACCTGAACTTGGTGTTCTTCCTGTCACTTGTAAAAACATAAGCTCATGGAAATGATAATAAGGAGTGTCTTGGCAAAGTCTGGGAGAAGGCAAATGCTTTTGAAGATAAGGAAAGGGGGAGATAGTGACAAGGGGGAAGAGATTTGTGGATTCCATGAGTGCCTGAGATTTGGATCCTCTCCTTGGCTGTATCCCAAGGAAGCAACGGACCTCTAATCTGCGTGGTGCACCTCAAGAGAACAAGATTCTAGCAAAATAAGAAGGGTCAGAAAACCTTCTGGGACCACTGCACTGTTGAGTAAAGGCTAGAGTGACCAACTAGGGTTGCTTGGGCCAGTCCCCTGGAACTTGGGACCCACGGTGCGAAAACTAGGAATGTCTTGGGCAGCTAAGGAATAGTCGGTTACCCTAGGGGAAACTAAGAGGCAACCTTAGTTTGGTGAAGTGGAGATAAGAAGACCTTCTCCTGCTTTGTGGGTACCATCAATGTCTTCTCCAGTTGGGAGTTAACTATGGGGGGAGACGGTGTTCCAACCATGACTAAGTGATTTAGGGGACTCAGAATCAACTTTGAGTTGCTTTAAAGGAAGCAAAGAAAGTAATACTTTTTGCATATCGTAACTTGGGCACTCAGCTTCATATGTTAGACACAGATAAGAGACCCACAATCCCTTAACAAAACTCGGGGGCCAGATATATTTGGCGATTCAGAACTTTGGGGAGTTATGAAATATATTACAGAACATGTCCTCTATATTACATGGCAATTCCAGTGTAGGAACTTGTAAGCAGACACACTGGTGTTTCTTTATAAATATTTACTGATATTTACATTGAGGTAAAGAACAACAAATAGGCTTATGTCAGTTCAGGCCAGGCTGTGCAGCCAAATGAGTTCAGATTGGTTTAGGTTTTGCCACCAAGCCAGCTAAAGTTTTCAGAAAATGTAAGATCTTAGATTTATGACTAATTAATGGATTGATGCTATATTTATAAATACAAAAACATGTACTCCATTTATTATAGTATTAGGTCAAGGATAAAATCTATCTATCTCCTGTTTCCCAATATTGACTTAAGAGTCTGGAGGGGCGCCTGGGTGGCTTGGTCGGTTGGGCGGCTGCCTTCGGCTCAGGTCATGATCTCGTGGTCCGTGAGTTCGAGCCCCGCGTCGGGCTCTGGGCTGACAGCTCAGAGCCTGGAGCCTGTTTCAGATTCTGTGTCTCCCTCTCCCTCTGCCCCTCCCCTGTTCATGCTCTGTCTCTCTCTGTCTCAAAGATAAATAAAAGTTAAAAAAAAATTTTTTTTTAATTAAAAAAAAGGGTCTGGAGAATTAATGAAGATATAGTGCTGTTTAACACATTTATAAATTTATCAGAACCTAATACTGGAATCTATAATGCATTTAAATTACAATATAAGGTGATATATGCACCATTCAAATGTTCTAGTTACACATTATAGATTTTTATCCAGACAACTGAGGTGTAATTGTCACAATTTAAAATAGCTTTCCATAAAAGTCAATTGAAATGCTGGATTTGCTTGACCTGATAATGAAGAAGTAAGATATTTTTCTTTGCGTTATACTGAACTACAGGGTGATAACGTGTACATTTTCTCCAGGGTGATCACCATGGGGCTTTTGGCCAGGAAAGTTTTGTTTAATGTCTCTGTGGAAGCCAAGTCTCTGTGGATTTACAAACTGCCATCGGGGCTCTAAGAAACGAGAGTAGTAGATATAATAATAATAATAATAATAATAATAATAATATACTTGTTTGTAAGCCTAGAAGATGTGGTTGTTGCAAGCACATTTCCTTATGTGAAAACACAGTCGTTCTCCACCCTGACTCAAAATCATGATTTTCGGGGCCTGAAAAGCTGTGCCAAATAAGTTTATAATCTCTAAAACTTTGATGGTTTAATTATTATTCTTCACTAGAAAGATAGCCCAGATCTCATTTATTCAGAGCTTTGAAGATAAGATTCAGTGTCTCGAATGAAATTCAGCTGCGTATCAGAAGTAAGGGAAAGAAGCACAGGTTCATTTGTCATAATTCTTAGATTTTTCTTTCTACAGGGAAAGCCACGGGGAAAGGGAAGGTATCTTAGCCATGAAACCATACATAACAGGTACCTAGACTGGACTTTATGCCCACGTCTGCACCTCTCTCATTCTGTCACATAACATGTGATTTCTTGCTCTAATCACATAGGATGTTTTGTGAGGCTTGAGACTTTGGACAGGATTTTTTCTTCTTTGTGTCATGTGTTTTCAAAAGTCTTCCAAACTCTCCTGTTGTCAGAACAGTTTATACTGTCTTTTGAAATCTCCTTGGTATCAGGATTCGATTTGGCCATTCATTTCCATCCCTTCCATCTGGATATTCAGGGCAAACCCATTACATGCACTGAAATCTGAAATATGTATCTGTCGACAACACTGTGCCTCTAATTACTGGAAACGAGGCTCCTTGTCTCTTTCATGGTATTTCCTCAGAGAGGGGTGTGTGAGAAGAGCTGTGGTAATCATCTTTTTTTTTTTCCCACTTCCTTTAAAACCTTCATAAAAACTCTCTTCCCACCAACTAACCCAATGGCAAATGCATTTAATGTTCCTGATGGCCTCTGGCTCACTGATTTGCCTCATGAAAGCTGGTTACACTGGGCTTACAGTGCTCCTATGACCTGTAAGTCAGATCCACGACCCCGTGGAAGCTCTCAACTGACAGAAGCTTAGCAACTAAAAGATAAACAGCCAAGGCTGCCTTTTACCTGTCCATACCAACCAATTTTGCTTTCTTTTGCACTCCTAAGTTCAATGGTCTAAAAGGACCCAGGGAAGTTTTAATTCAATACTGTTCTCCTTGCCACATTTCCCCCAGGACTCTAGCTAACACTAACCCAAACACAAAAGATCAGAATGGAGGCACAGCCCACATTTTTAGGCTCCCTATTAAATGTAATAACCAACTCCTTTCAGGCTTGGGCATGTAAGTCTGTATTTCTTTTCCTTGTCAGTCTATAATTAATCACCCTGTAGAATAAGAAATTGGAGAGAAATAGAAAGTCATGGAAATGAACTCATAATTAAGAGTAAATTATACAGACTTTATTATTTCATGGTGTAAGCCCCAAACCATCCATACTACAGTTCAAGCTAAAACCTCAGTGGAAAGTTCCTGTTTTTAAAAGTCTGCCTCATAAGCATTCATAAGAACCCTGCTATAAATAGGAGATCTTTACTCTTACTTCAGTGTTTTTGTTTTTGTTTTTTTTTATTGTTGTTGTTATAGAATGACTCTCTCTCCTGTTACAGTTGATGACACCAGCAGCCAATACACAATGACAATTTACCCCTTAAATCTGATCAGACATTGAACACTGTGGAATGAACCCAGAAGGAATGGAGTATGGTCGACCAGGGCAAGCACTTTGAGAGAGCAAAGACTCGGCGTGGAGACTGGCGAAACCTCTGTCTTTGCCAGAAGCTCATCTGTTTGCCCTCCACGGGGTTGGCTTCTTTGTGTCAACCAGAGAGAGGAGTCAGCTCCTTAATCAGAGTAACATCTACCTACTGTCCTCTGCTCTTTCCCGTTAGAAGCCAAAGGTTTCCTCTAGAACCTTAGAAACAATGAGTTCATCCAGCCCAGAGTCCAAGCTAATAGAAGAACAACACTGGAGTCGTCTGAATAGCTGTCAAGCTTACAAGAATAACAAGAAAAAAAAATCGTCTAGAAAAATGGCCAGCCCCAGGGACCACACCGAATGTGAAATTATTAGCCTTCAGTTAAAAACTTCTTTTTTTTTTTTTTGCATCTCCTACTTGTGATAAGTTCATAAATAGCATTATTTGAGTTAGCTTTGCTCTGAGATCTCCCTGCAAGCACAGAACATTTGGTGATCTTTTTCTTTCTCCCTCATAGAAAATTGGAAGCTTCCACCTGTTACCTTGAAAATAAAACTAGGTCATCCATTTTCTCATAAAAGCTTAAATGGAACCAGGATTGCTATTTTAAGGCAAAATATTTGTTGCAATAGTTACATCAATAGCAAATAGGTATATTTAGCCCAAAACTCTGAGAGAAATAAAGCACCTGCAAAGAGCTCCCCCAAACCATGCCTCAGAACAGCAATTAGGGTTTAGGAAGATGATCTTTAAGTAATCATATGAACTGCCACCGAGTGACAGGAGCCTGGAGCATTCTTTTTCAGCACTGCCAGGGAATCCTTTGAGTCCTGCTGTGTACTTACCCTCAAACCAATGGGAGATGCACTGGTCCCTTGCTCCCAGTGCACTTGGAAACACTGTGTCTTCAGATTCAGATTTATGTGACAGGCAGGTTAGGGCAAGAAACTTCGTTCTATTTGCTGATGAATACCCAACACCTAGAACAGTGCCTGGCACATAAAGGATGTTCAATGAGTGAATGAATTACCGATGCCATATAGAATACAGAGGCTACAATCACCAAAGGGAGGTCATTCAAGGTCGTAGAAGATCAGTTCAGGAAAGAGGGATTTCCCTGAGCCCTAATATACCATTTCTAGCTTTGCTGGGGTTTTTTCCTCCACCCTGGGTGTCTCTCCTTCTCCATAGAAGACAAAATGGGGTTTTTCTTGAGTTTGAGTCAAAAAGTAGAATTGTTTGCTCCTAGGGCATGTATGTAATCACCGTACTGTGCTGTAATCATTTTACTTGTCTATCTTCCCTAAGGCCAGTGTGTCCAGGAGGCATAGCAGGTGCAAAACAAAACAGACCAAAACAAAGAAAACTTTTGAGGTTAAAGAAATGCTTTAGTATATAATATCAAGATCCAAAAACTTCATCATCATATCAACACAATTATGTTGTGTTTGAATATTTTTTAAGCGGGAAGGGGCCCATGAAGGTGAAAGTGCCCCGGGCTCAGGAACGTGGTACAGCACACCCCATCACCATTAGGCTGTGAGTTTACTGCATGTGAAAATCGCATTTTTCCATCTTTGTAAATTTACAACCTAGTGCAAGTCCTGAGAAACATTTCATGCTTAATGTATGCCTGAGCAATGACTGAAATTGATATACACTCCTCATGAAAGTCAGACAGAAAAAAAATGTTGGGCACTGATATGATTTAACTCATGAGAGGAAGCACAGAGGAAAGGGCAGGTAAAAGAAGGAATCGATAAGAGAAAGTGGGTTTTTAGGACTAGGCTGGCAATAGCAGGTGAGAACGCCTCAGAGGAGGCCTGGGAAGCGGGAGGCTGAAGCCAGGGGGGTGTGGAGGGGCATCCAGAGGAGCCTCAAGAGCACGTAGGTGCTGAGTCCACATTTGGCAGGTGATGATGTATTTTCTGGCAGACTGACGAATAACGGAATTTGAGCGCTAGAAGTGCTTTTCAGATCCGCTCTAGCCCAACTCCTCATTTTACAGAGAAGTGTGAATCCTAGTACATTACTGGAAAGTCAGGGCCTGATGCTAGTGCCCTTCCCACCGCTCTCCCACCTCTTCCAATGATTACAGTTGTTATTTACAAGGCACGATGGTGAAATGAACAAGAAACACAACGTTCGTGTGTTTATTTTGCCTGCGGGTAAATTCCACTCACTTCAACGTAGCATAATAAGACAGTCATTTCCAGAAATTTTCATACAGCTACAAGATTATTTTCAGGTCACAGAAGGGGATGTTTTCATTTCTTATTTCTCTCAACTCTTCTTCAACTCAGACTTGGGAATCACTACCATTTGCCCAGCCAGCTCCCAAGTGAGAAACTGGTCAGACGATTAAAGGTATAGGTAGCCAAATCTGCCTAAAGTGGAACCAGAACCCGGAAGCTTCTCGGGTTGGCTATCAAGAACTCAAAAGGAGAGGGCGAAATTATAAACAAATTAAAGAAACTCCCCCACTCTTAACAAACAGAGGAGCAATTTGCAGGTCACTGAAAAAGGTGTTCTCACTTTCATACCAGAATCAGTAAGCTGCCTCCACTCTGATTCCAAAAACATCCTGGTTCTACAGGTTCCCCGTGAGGCTTTCCTTCATTCTGGCAAACCGCATCCACATATCGGACCCATTCTTGAGTCATTTGACAAATATACCGAAGAGTTATTCTGCAGGAACCACAGCATAGGACATGGGCTGCAAGGATGAATTACATTTGGATCCCGACTTCAAGGAGCTTGTTGTCATCTGGCTGAAGGGCCACCCGGCGGGAGGGAGAAGAGCAAGCGGGATAGCGTCCCAGTCGAGATCACTTCACTCCATTCTGCCTCTAGGACGTGATTTTAGGAGTGAACACTTGCAATGCAATCAATTCCCCCCATGTGAGCTGAGCCAGAACTGAGGAAGCTAACATGGAAGGGAATTAGGGCAGGGAGAGGTGGAGGGAGGGTGGAGGACATTGCTGTCTGAGACATTCTCAAGGACATTCCAGTTCAGTACAGGCTATGAGAGGAAGGAACACAACTTGATTCTTCAAAATCTGAAATAAGCTTCAGTGTGCAATTTCCCAAATAAGAGAGCTGTCTGATCGGTGCATTTAGCATTCTCACAGAATGAACCTATATGTGGGTTGTACCACCCGGTAGGAAGGAGGAGGCTTCCGTTTTCCATATGAAGATTGTTACCACCAGGTATCTTGACGTAGGGATGGGACATTTGTCATTACTTCTGGTTTGGAAGTTTTAAGGCACTCTTCAAGAAACTAGCTTTTATTCCATGTTGGTAAGAGGCAGACCCATTTCTGTAATTAAGGGCTCAGAGCTTCATAATCCCAGTCCTCCATCAAATTCATCTGTGCAGTATGAACAGGTTAACCTTTCTAAAATGCCAATTTCAGTATGTCATTCCCACAGTCCAAAACTTTTAATGGCTCCCCATGGGCAATAAGAAAAGAAGAAAGTCCTCACTCGGTATTGGAGAGTCAACCCACCATATCAGCCAACCTTGCCCATTGCTCCACCATGCAGACCTGCGGTGGGTTCTTCTCAGGAACCTCACGGCATGCCATGCGCGCTCTCCTCTCCACATCTTGCCTACACCGTTCTCAACCTGGTGGACACCCATCCTTTCTTTCTGCCTATTTTTTCATTTATGTGTTTATGGGATAAATATTTATGGTGCATATGGTCAGTTCTAGAAACCTTAATAGGTTCTGGAGATCCAGAGATAAGCAAGACAGACAGGGTTCCTACTTCTGGGGCTTTGAACTCCAGCTTTGGCAAGTGCCATGCAGAAGTAGAAGGCATGATGATGACACGTAACTGTGGTTTGTCACCTTCCAGTGGGTCAGGGAAGGCTTCTCTGAAGGAGTGATTTTTAATGGGATATAAAAACTTAAGAGGATGTAGGCATAGAGCATTCTATGAAGAAAGAACCACGTGTGCAAAATCCAAAGGCATGTCCAATCCTAGCCATCATGCAAGTTTCAGCCCAATTTTCAACTTCTCAAGAACCCTTTTCTGACCTCTGGAGTCCATGTTGAAGACTCACTCGCTCTTCTGAACTCACCGACGCTCTAATTTTGTACCACTTTCCTAAGATGTTAGTCACAGTTTGTCTTGTGATGGTGTCACCTTTTACGCTTTTCTTCTCACCTGACTATATCAGGGCAGAGCCATGCTTTAAATGTCTTACTATCCTTACGAGGACCTAGCTTCCAGCAGGAGCTCAAAAAACGTTAATTAAATATATATATATATGCATACATGCATGCATGCAGCCATGAACGAATGGTCCGGGTGAGTTAAGATCGCACGCATGGCCATTCAGTGAGCCTTGGCAGAGGATATTACAGCAGTACAGAAGATGCTGTATTATTAAAAGTCAAAGAGTCACGGGCTATTCATCTCATTACACAGATCCTAATCTCCCATCTCCCAAAGAACCATGGAGACAGATGAGCGTTCAGAAAGCCACTATTCATAGTGCTTGTAAGAAGATCCTTCTTCTCTACCTAATGGATGTTAGATTATATAAGTTGTTCTCGAGAAACTCTCAAAATGGAACGAGATAAACTCCGTTGGATACAATACCTTCCTAGTGAAAAAGAAATCACCTTAACGAGCCTCCAGGCAGAAGAACCCTTTCGTAGGAAACTGCTCAAGGATGTGTGAATAGTAGACACCCCTGACAGCGAACCTTTCCCACCAACCAAAATTTAGAATTAGTACCATATGCCAGTCTGCAGCGACGTCCTCTCACACCCGCCAACATTTTCATCTCAGGGCTTCCTGCCTTCTCCATCTTTATTTCCCAACCTCCTTGCATCCGACCCGCCAAATTTATACCACGTTATATCATTTTCCTCTCAAGGAAATTTCAAAATGGAACATTTGCAATTTCTGCTGGATGCCGCAGAAACCATCTCAGTGAGTCTATAGTGCATATTTGTGTTTGAAAGCTGGCTAGAAGGGGGTGCAAACACAACCATAAGGAGGCAGCCTACCTAGAGAAGGCACAGGAAATCTGAACTATCTATACCTCAGCCTCTAGTCTCTGAGTTTTCCCATCCTCTCAATTTTCTTTTTTTTTTTTGAAACTTAAAACAATTTTTATTTTAATTCCAGTAGTTAACATACCATGTTATATTAGTTTCAGGTGTGCAATATAGTGATTCAACACCTCTGTACAACACCTGGTGCTCATCATGACAAGTGCATTGCTCAATCCCCATCACCCATTTCACCCATCGCCCCCCTCCCCCCGACCTCCCTTCTGGTAACCATCGGTTTGTTGTCTATAGTTATCAGTCTGTTTCTTGGCTTCTCTCCCTCTCTCTTTTTCCCTTTGCTTGTTTGTTTTGTTTCTTAAACTCCATATAGGAGTGAAATCATATGGTATTTGTCTTTCTCTGGCTGACTTATTTCTCTTAGCATTGTGCTCTCTAGCTCCATCCATGGCATTGTAAATGACACGATTTCATTCTTTATATCTGGGTAATATTCCATCGTGTGTGTGTGTGTGTGTGTGTGTGTGTGTATCCATTCATCAGTTGTTGAGCACTTGGGCTGCTTCCATATTTAGGCTGTTGTAAATCAGGCTTCTATAAACATAGGGATGCGTGTATCCCTTAGAATTCGTGTTTTTGGGTAAATACCCAGTAGCGGTATAGCTGAATCATAGAGTAGTTCTATTTTTAATTTTTTGAGGAACCTCCACCCTGTTTTCCAGAGTGGCTTCACCAGTTTGCATTCCTACCAACAGTGCAAGAGGGTTCCTGTTTCTCCACATCCTCACCAACACCATTTCTTCTGTTGTTGATTTTAGCCATTCTGACCGGTGTGAGGTGACACCTCATTATAGTTTGGTTTGCGTTTCCCTGATGGTAAGTGAGCCTCTTTCCCTGTGGCTGCTGGCCTTCTATATGTCTGTTTTTGGAGAAATGTCTGTTCATGTCTTCTGCCCAGTTTTACACTCTTTATCAGATATGTCCTTTGCAAATATCCTCTCCCATTCAATGAGCTGCCTTTTAGTTTTACTGTTTCCTTCACTGTGCAGAAGCTTTTTTTATTTTCGTGTAGTCCCAGTAGTTTCCTTTTGCTTTCATTTCCCTTGCCTCAGGGTACCGATCTAGAAAAAAGTTACTAGGGCTGATATCAAAGAAGTTACCGTCTGTGTTGTCTTCAAAGATTTTTATGGTTTCAAGTATCATATTTAGGTTTTTAATTCATCTTGAAGTTATTTTTGTGGATGGTGTAAGAAAGGGGTCCATTTTCATTCTTTTCTTTTGCATGTTGCTGTCCAGTTTTCCCAACACAATGTGTTGAAGAGACTGGGTTTTTTTTTTTCCCCCATTGGTTATTCTTCCCTGCTTTGGCCAAGATTAGTTGATGATTTAATTGTGTGTGTATTTCTGGATTTTCTATTCTATTCTACAGATCTATGAGTCTATTTTTATGCCAGTACCATACTGTTTTGATCACTACAGCTTTATAACATAACCTGAAGTCTGGAATTGTGATGCCTCCAGCTTTGCTTTGCTTTTTCAGGATCGCTTTGGCTATTTAGGGGCTTTTGTGGTTCCCTACAAATTTTAGGATTATTTGTTCTAGTTCTGTAAAAAATGCTGTTGGTATTTTGATAGGGATTGCACTAAATATGTAGATTGCTTTGGCTACGATAGACATTTTAACAATATTTGTCCTTCCACCATTCTCTGGATTTTAAATAAAAGTTCCAAAATGGGGAACATTTTGCTCAACCTAAGTAGAAATGCAGTCTTTGCTGTAGGCGCCAAACCAGAAGGTATCTCACTAGGCCTGGCATGAAGAACAATCCCGGGATAAATTGGAGCTCAGTTCAGTTCACAAAATATCTTTTGAGCACCTACCAAGTTGTATACTCTGTGCTGGAAACTGGATATACAAAGATAAATAAAACGTCCTCTTTGATTTAAAGGAGTTTGTGATCTAGTGACAGATTTAGACACTTAACAAATGATCACTGCACAGTATAGTAAGCACAGTGAGAGGGAGGGGATGAGAAATAGGAAACCTTTATCCACATCAGGGCAGCATAGGAAGGTAGGGTGGCCTAGAGGGTTAAAATGATTCTGAAATGGACACGCTAGTGTTATAAAGATAGAACATGTTGTTACATAGCAACATAAAATGTTCCACATAAAAAGAGGTCACTGTGTTTCTGGAAAATAGTTACTTAGTTCCTGGGCTCGTGGATCAAATGAGGATTCTATGGCACAAAAGAAGCCAAAGAAATGTGAGATTTAATTATTTTAATCACTGAAAATGGGCAATGCACACAGCTCTTTGCTCAGATCCTGAAATTTGACGACAACTTTTGTAAATTGTTTCGGGCAGCATTTATCAATGTCAATACCACAGACATGTTAGACTGGATAATTTTTGGTTGTTGTGGGGTCTATCTTCTATATTATAGGATGCTCAGCCTCTACTCACTAATGCCTGTAGCATTCTCCCTCCAGCCCCCAAACTGGGACAAATCAGAATGTGTCAAATCACCAAATGTCCATTAAGAAACAAAAATCGCCCCCTATTAAGAACCATTAGTTTAGGGCTCAGTCAGCTAAGTGTCCAAGTTCAACTCAGGTCATGATCTCACAGTTTGTGGGTTTGAGCCCCGCATCAGGCTCCTTACTGACAGTGCAGGGCCTGCTTAGGATTCTCTCTCTCTCTCTCTCTCTCTCCCCCACCGCCGCCTCTCTGCCCCTCCCCAACTTGTATGTACGCTCTAACTCAAAAATTAATAAATAAAACTTAAAAAAAGAACCATTAGTTTAGGATGTTTAGTAGAAATAAACACAATCATGTCTATTTTTTTCTAGATAATCAGTTCCTATCTAAGGCTCTATGTAATAGTCCAAACGCAGGGACTTGTCATCAGCATTGTTATTAAGCCTTTTCTTAGCCAATTTCTGCTTGAGATCTAGTAATGGCTGTGAAAGAAACTTCTAATTTCTCTAATAATTCCTTCTTCTTTTTCTTACTCATTTTGGAACAGTAGCCCAAATTTCTAGCTGGCTATCCAGAATAAGACATATTCTGGTCTTGCCAATGAGCTATAAGCAGAATTCGTGTGCACTATTTGCAGAAACGTCCTTCAAGGGAGGACGGGTGCCTTTGTTCTATGTCTCCTTTCTGCTGCTTGACGTGAATGTAATTGCTGGAGCTCCAGCAGCCATATTTGATTATGAAGTGACCTTGGGAATTGAACTCACGCACGATGGAGTAATCGATGGAAAAGCTTATACTGTGGCGGGGCCTTGCCACCTCTGAACTGCCACCTCCACGCTAGTACATGAGATACTGGGGTTTTCCTACTGTTATCATAAGTCTCTGTCACTTTCAGCTGAGCCCGATGTTAACCAATACAATAGCCTAAAGTAGACATTTATTATATTTCCAAAAGTCTCCGAGCCATTCTTTTCCTCCTATTAGGAAGCTTTGTCAGCTGTTCTAAGACTTTTACAGAAAACCCTGTCTTCCATATTTTCCTCTCCTGCAGTGTGCAATACAGGAGGCTGGTTATTTCCATAATAACCTCCCACAGCCCGGCTCGCTCCCACTGTAGTGGGTCAGTTACACTAGACATTCTGTTGCTACCTAGTTACTAAAAGTTGATATCTCCTTACACCCATCAGACACACAAAAATGAAATGATAATGCATATTAGTAGCAGAGTGGCAACCAAAAAAGTATGCTTTCATAGATTATTGGTAGAAATGTGACATGTCACAATCAATTTTTTAAGTAGGCTCCACGTCCAATGTGGGACTTGAACTCATGACCTTGAGATCAAGGGTCAGATGTTCTATCAACTGAGCCACCCAGGCACCCCTTAAAACTCAGTTTAATAATAGCTAGTGCATTTAAAGATACATATACCTTTTAACCTAATTATCTAAGAAGTAAAATCAATATTAATTAAGAATATATGTGGAGGGATATTTATTGCATTTCTTCCCACAGTGGCAAAAATGAACGGAAAGAGGGGCGCCTGGGTGGCTCAGTCGGTTAAGCGTCCGACTTCGGCTCAGGTCATGATCTCGCGGTCCGTGGGTTCCAGCCCCGCGTCGGGCTCTGTGCTGACCTGGAGCCTGTTTCAGATTCTATGTCTCCCTCTTTCTCTGACCCTCCCCTGTTCATGCTGTCTCTCTCTCTGTCTCAAAAATAAATAAATGTTAAAAAAAAATTTAAAAATGAATGGAAAGAAAGGAAATATCTCTCATAAGATAAGTGACTGAATACATTTGAGAACCAACGACACATAGTCGGTATTAAAAACCTCGGGGCAGAATGAAACTGCCCAGAACATGGGTGGGGAAGGAAAGAAAAGAAGAGATGTGAGAACTGAATCCTGGAGCATTAAGAGGTCAGGATCCAGCCAGAAAGAGAGAGAGAGAGAGAGAGAGAGAGAGAGAAGTAGTGGCCAGTGAGGTTGATGGAGAACAGGGGGAGTAGCTCCCGAACAGCCCAGGGAAGAATGTTTCAAGAAGGGTGGAGTGATCAATGGTTCCAAATGCTGCCAAAGGGCTAAGTCAGGTGAGGACCAAGAAGGAACCATTTAATGTGACAACGTGGAGATCACTGGAGACAGAAGCAGAAGCAGTATCTGTGGATTGGTGGGGACAACAGCCTAACTGGCGGGGGTTCAAGAGAGAATGAAAGGTGAAGAAATGGAGACGGTGAGCATACATAGCTCTGGGTTTTTACTAAAAAGAAGAAGGAAATAGGTCAGTGGATTTATGGAAGGTGTTTTGCTTTTAGGTGCAAGGCATTGCAACATGTTCTAAAAGAAATGAATACACATAGAGTGGAAAAAGATGACTCCGTAGAGAGGAGGCATTTGCAGGGTCAAAGTCACTGACTAGGTAGCCTCACAGAGAGGTGAGCCTCAGAACAGGAGAGTGCACCCACTATGACCTGAGGGAAGGCAAAATACATGGGCACCAATGCAGGTATGGGGGCACATTTGGTGGTGCCATGTGAGGAAGTTCTCCTTGATTACTTTGGCCAACATCCAGCTCAGACCAGAACTGCTCAGCATAAGTCAACAATGTCCAGACTCATGAGCTACATATATGCTTGTTGTGTTAAGCCACTAAGTTCTGGATAATTTGTTGCGTAACATTACGGTGGTGCGACATTGTCTCATATTCAGTACATACAGAGCTGCTTTATTTTTTAAAATGGTTACATACAGCATCCAGTCATACGGGCCTTATTTTAGTTATTTTACTATTTCCCTGCTACTGTTTAATTTCACTGTTACTGTAAGCAATGATGCAAGGCATATCTTCCTACATAGATCTTTGCACACACATGGATCTATCTATACAATGAATTCCTAAATGTGGGATTTCTGGATCAAACTGTATATGCAAGGATAACTCTAACAGATACTGGCAAAATACACTCTATAGAGGATATTCATTTACATGCTTGCCAGTAATTTGAGTTTCCATACATCCTGCTGGTATCGGGTGTTTTGTCTTTGGTTTTTGTTTTGCCAATATGTTAAGGTTAAAAAAAGTAAATTCCTGGGGCACCTGGGTGGCTCAGTCGGTTAAGCGTCCGACTTCAGCTCAGGTCATGATCTCATGGTTTGTGGGTTCGAGCCCCACATCAGGCTCTGTGCTGACAGCTCAGAGCCTGGAGCCTGCTTCAGATTCTGTGTCTCCCTCTCTGCCCTTCCCCTGCTCATGCTCTCTGTCTCAAAAATAAACAAAAACATTATTTTTTTTTTAAAGTAAATTCCTATGGGTGCCATTTTCATCCCTCTGCTAATGTGTTCTAGAATGAACCCACCCGCCATTCTACTTGTTCCCACTTACTGTGACCGTCACCTATTTCCTGATTATCAGCCCTGCCTTGAGAGACACAGACACCTCCTACATCACACCATTTTCTGGTGGTTCTATTTTGTCAGTGCTCTCCTTTTGTTGACAGATTATCCCACTAAATTTCAGGAAGTCATGACTAATCTAACACGAGAAAAATAGAGAAAACATTCCACATATTTACAGAGAAATGAGTTATGTTCAAGATTGTTATAAATGGCAACATTGAAGGAGGGTTAGAAACAACTGAAAGGGAATAGGGAAATTAAAAAAAAAGAGAGAGAGAGAGATGATGAAAGGACAGAGTTTGCTGAAGTCCCTTTGACTGCTACCATATTTCCTGACTTTGACTTCTCAAGGGATTTATCTGTTAGCTGCAATTTACTTTAAATATTGCATGGTCAGTACAGTAAGTTTGTGAATGATAGTTTTTACCTTAGAGCTGGTCAGCTGTCCCAAGAGGGTGACAATTCTCACAGGTCTAAAGAGAAGTCACCCAAATAAAAAGTCATACCAAAAATAAATAAATAAATAGATAAATAAATAAAAAGTTATACCAGTTATTCACACACACACACACACACACATAGAATGAACATATATGAATATATATATATATATATATATATATACTATATATATACACAAATACCAGATAGATAGATAGATACATGTACAATCGTGGAATACTAGGATAATGGGGGACATACTAATGAATATACAAGGGGCTGCAGGTGCATATAGTGGGAGATACAATTCTCAGAGGTAGAATTTGGACCATTTTATCCCAATCCCCATATTACTATATCAAACATATATTAGGAATCTTTATATAATTATTCGATGTGCTGTACAACTTTAGGTAGTGAGACAAGAGGGAAAAAACTTCATTTATGAATAAGTGTAAGCAATTTGACCTCAACCCAAGGCTAAATTGTCCTGTTGGAAGCATTTCTAATTTTGCCATAGATTCTCAGCTTTATCGCTTTGCACTCAAAGGGCAATTAGCTTAGATAGTGGCTTTGATTTTTGAAGTATTTTTCTTTTGTACATCTAACCAGATTGCATTTGGAATAATAACCCTCTCTGAAGTCAATAGGTCTTTGGAAAAGAGAGTTGTGGATGACTGGAGAGAATCGAGATAGATCCCACCAAGACAAAGTAGTGGAGCCTAATGCAGCCTTTTATCTTCTCCATTAAATGGTCATGCAAATAAGCGGCTCAAGTGAGTCAGCCTTCTTGAAACTGATATGATTTCCTGGATGGATCAAGAAAGCATAATGTCTTTAAGCTCTGAGTTGAAACCCTTAAATAAAGCACTAACCTGAAAAGATGTATTTAAATTCAGCTGTTCATTGTCTTTTCAATTCTATCGCTATTCCACTTAGCGTATTTTTTTCTCTTTCACACATAATAAGCTTTAGTTATGAGGAAAAGAGACTGGCTGCAGAGACAACCCAGCCATTCAGGATTTCTAAACGGTCTCATCAGATAATCACAAACATTGGTGCCATTGAAGGGGCTCAGTCCATAGTGGGGAGAAAGCATGGTGGCAGGACCCCAGGCTCAGCCGCCGCGCCTGTGCTGAGATCTTGCCACAACCTTTTCCACCAGGTTGCTCAATTATATTTTTTCCCCCGAATCAACCAATGATTTGACTGAACTGAGAAAGAAGTGGCTGTTTTGACTTGAAACTCTAGCCGCTGCTGAAGTTTGTACTTCACGATAGCTAAGTTTAATTCACTGCTAAATTTAGATTCAAACTGAGATACAAAACAGCTACAGATTATGTTCTAAAGCCAGTAAATCATTGTTAACTTATTCTGTGGCTTTAGCCACAACACCAGCCTGTAAAAATCGTGTAAATACCTCTCTTACCTCTCTCTGAAAACTCCAAGCAGCCAGTGATACTTTGTTTCTTTTTCTTTTTTTCTTTCACTCTGTTATTTGTTTGTTTCTTTGGAGGATGTTTGTTTCTTTGGAGGACTGGTTGGTTCTGGCCCATTTGTTTTTATTCATAATTAGCAGGTTTCCAAGAGCACTATCTCCCTGCACCATGCGGGGTCTTCTGTACCTAAGGGATCCTTCTTCTTAGCCTTCCCAGTCTTGCCTCCACACCTGCCAAGGGTCTTTAACAACACTGGGCCCATGGAAAGAGGCAGGTGTGTATTCACCTGGGGGGCGTGAGCTCATCCCAGCTTCCCATAATGTTGTATGCCTCCTCTGCCACCCAGGCAACCTATCCTTGCGTCTACCACAAAAGAATCAGAGGCCCCAAAGTTGCCCTATTTAGGAGAAGGTTGGCAAAGAGATGTCGTTGGTCATGCCAATTTCGAGAGCTTCACCGATGACCGTGGTCTGGCTAGCTATGTCCAGGCTTAGCGGAAAGAGTGCAGTGGTTGACAAGCCATGTCTGACACGTGTGAGGAGCCCACCGGGTATCTGGTCTCCCTCCCAATTGGAAGGCATTCTTCACACTCTACGTGCTGGTGGAGCAGGTGCAGCTGGAAGGAGCAAGAAACAGGCTGTCTTTCTATCTTCCCAGGTTCATTGGCACTCAGTACTCCCACACCCTCAGAGGTCAGAGAAGACTTTTCCGAAGGTGACCCAGAAAAGGGACCCTCAGTAAAGCCCTACAACAAGAGGTCTGTAATGAAGTGGCTGAGCGAGAGCCGCAGAAGGGCCAGAGTATAGATTCACGTTTCCTCCTCACTCCCTTTAACGATCGATCCTCGTGTTACACTAAACACCTGGGAGATAGCGAGGCTACGGTTTTCCGTGATGAGAAGCAGACGCGTGATCCCTGCCCCTAGAAGCTGGCTGCCCGGGGGCTCTGTGGTGCATCCTTGCTTCCAGCCAGCTGCCAACACTGGAAAACCCTACTCCCACCTTGAGCCCATCTCCAGCCTGCTTTGCTGACATTGTCCTTTTAGAGAGTATGCCCCTTCCAAATAAGAAGGTTTGAATAAATGAGTTATCTCTGTGTGTTCCTTCAGGTGTTTCTTTTTTTTTTTTTTTAAGTTTATATTTGAGAGTGAAATTGAGCAGGAGCAGGGGAGGGGCAGAGAAAGAGGGGGAGAGAGAGAATACCAAGCAGGCTCCGAGCTGTCAGCGCTGAGCCCAACTCGCGCCTCGAACTCAGGAACCTTGAGATCATGACCTGAGCCAAAACCAAGAGCTGGACGCTTAACCACGGAGCCACCCAGGCACCCTCTTTCTTTTTAACGGCAGTGTTTGCTTATGTTAGATTAGGGCGGGGTCAGGACCGACTTCATTCCTGTCTGTGGGTTCTCACCCTTTCAGTTTAGTTTCCTCAGAAAATGTTTCGATTTATTTTGGTTTTCAGTTTTAGCCCACAGTTCTCGTTTTTACTCTCTATTTCTCTCCTCAAGCCCCACCCCTCCACTCTCATGCCTACCCTCTTGCTCTTTCTCTGCTTGAAATCTCCCATAAAAAAAAAAAAAGCATCTTTAACTCTGTAATGATCTCTGTAATGTATCTCACTCCCCGGTGGAGGGAGATATGGTGGCAAGAGTGTGCATCCAGGAGACCTGGATTCTTTCACATAGGAGCTGTGTGATTAGAGACAAGTTAACTTCCAAGAAGAGATGCTTCCTGCCCTATCTTCTTTGCAGAGTTTTTACAAAGATCAAGTAAAGAAATGCCCTCGAATTCTCTTTGTGAAGTCCAAATTGCTGGGTAAACGTTATTTAATCATCGCAATCCTTTTGCAAATCTGGTCACCCCACTGTAAGGTGCCAATTATACTGCAGGAGGATCTGATTGTCCTTTGTGGCAGCTGACCAAAGAATGACAGCTTCTAGGCAATGCCTCTCTCAAATAATTCTCCCTTATCTGGGGTTCCTCTTCATCATTCCCAAGAATGCTGCCTGATTTCCTGACATTAACCACAACACAGACACATTCAGGAGGGAGAAGCTAGTAGGGCACCTTCAGTCAAGGACACACCATCACCTGCATCAGCGTGCCTCCCACGTTACTCAGAGACTTTTATCTTTGCCATCCATAAACTTCTTTAGGTGCAGGTCAGAAATCTCCAGATCCCTCCCAGCCAATGTGTAGACAAAATTGTAGAGGAAGACTGTGCTTCCAATGTTGGGATTTCTGTTTTGACAGCCTTGTATTTGTATCTCAGTGAAAACCCCCTTAATGCTGAATCTGTTTTCCTATTGGTGTTCTACTTTAGTAAAATGATAAATTGCATCTAATCTGTGCTATACTGCGTGGGAGCACTTCCCTAAAAATCTTCTCCATACTTCTATTTTAAGAAACGATTTGCATTGAAAAGTTAATGAATATCAGCATTGTGTGTGAGGAGATGGCACCTAACTAAAAGCTCAAATATCGCATAATACAATCAGTTCGTATTTTCAAGATAGCAGTTCATCAACTATAGAAATTTGGTTTCTGAAAATCCTCAGGGTAGAATTTATAGTTGAGAAATAAAATATCATACAGAAAAAAAAAAAAAGCCCACCAGGTCTGGTAGAGCTAAGGTGCATTGTAAACCTTAAAATATTCTGACAAATATATTTTAATCAGTTTCAATGAAACAATAAAGGCAGCACATTCCATAAAGACAGAATCAGTGAGATGATGAGGTTTTCACCATTTGAAATTTCTGATGGTGTGTAGAGTATTTGTTTTGCCTCTCTCTCCAAAAGGGATTTGCCGCCATAGGCCCAGAAGTATGGCTGAGCAGGAGGAAAGTCAGTGCTCCCATAGACTCGGCCACGAGAGGCAGGAATGGGATAGAAAGCAGGCTGATTGTCTTTTGCCTCTAACCAGGCTGCATGAGACCAGGGAGTAAATACCCAAATGATACCCTGAAGTGCTGAAGGGAAAGCAGAGGAGTATATTCCAAACAGATCAATCAATGTCATGGGCATGCGGGGTGGAGAACCACGGCAAATGATCAAAGCTGAGGCTTAGAGTCCAATAAAGAGCTTAGAAAGGAGAGAAAGAAGCAAGAACGAACAATGGTGGGAGATAAGGCATTAACCTCTGCAGCAGTTTTGCACATTCCGGGTACACTGTGTGGACGCGCCAGGTCCGTCCAAATGTTAGAGTGATACCTGGGCTGCCCTTGGACCTCCAGCAAAGGTCTGAATCCAACGGCAGAAGAAATATGACTTGGGCTGTTTCTGTGTGCAGAGTCAAAGAAGTTTAAGTCCCAGGAGGGCATGCCTCTTGAGGAAGGAGAGACAGCCTACAGGGCAGTGAGTTTCTGACAGCGGACCAAAGCATCCCTCCAAAAGTCTGTCCTTCTGGCTGTGTGTCCTAGAATCAGCCAGCGCTGTGTAGGTCTTCATCAGGTCTTCAACGATTTATGTGCTTCCAACCGCCCTATGAATGAAACTAACACTTCCCTCTAGTCACTTATTATTCTTCCTTTTCAGAGATCTCTCTCCATCTTCACTTCTCCTGCTGTTATATTATACAGCATTTCTTTAATAAACAACCTCAACATTTTCAACGTCTCAGCAAGTTTTGATACAAGTACGTTCATTCATATCTTCCACTTAACAACCAAGTTTCCTGCCAGTCCTAACCTGTCCTAGTCTCAGTTTATTACTGAAGATCCTTGTATTAGGCTTATTATCAGTATGTTTATTTTCTTCTTCAACAAATCCAAAGCTGGAGAAGTTGGTTGCCAAGAGGATCTTCTTGGAACTGTCAGACCAATTCCCTGAGAATTCAGGAGAGCGGCAGTTTCTTAACGCACCTTCTCTTCTCTTGAGATTTCCACCATCAAAGTTTTAAATATTCAGGCTAGTCATCAATGAGCAAAATGTCTGATTTTAGAGACATGCCTTCTTCAAGCAAAAAACTAGACCAACACCTACATTCGTCAGCTCAGGATGCGATATAACAAAATACCATGGACCGGGTGGCTTAAATGACAGAAATTTCTTTTCCTTCTGTTATGATGACTGGAAATTCAAGATCAAAGTATCAGCACAGTGTCTGTTGAGAACTCCCTCCCTGATTTGCAGACAGCTCCCTTCTCCATAGATTCACTAATGGCAGAGAGAGAGAGAGAGAGAGAGGGAGCAAGTTCTCTACTGCATCTTCTTTTAAGGACTCTAATCCCATCCTGAAGACCTCACCTTCTTGACCTCATCTAAACCGGATTATCTCCCCAAAGCCTCATTTCCAAATACCATCACATTAGGGCTTAGAGCTTCAGCCTATGAATTTTGAGCGTTTGAGAGAATTCAGTTTACAGCGCCATCCAAAGAGCAGATAGGGTACATTTCCGGGATTACCGCACAACTTTCCATACACTTTCCATACCAAACCGAAAGCAGTATGTGGTACATAGTAGCTGTTTAATAATACTGGTTGAGCAAATCGAAAAATGAGCAAATGTCTAGACCTATCCTTCCAATATAATGGCGTCGCATAGCAAGAATCAGCATGCATTTGTTAAGCAAATGGATATATTAGTGAATCAATACTTGGTACCCACATATTCTAGCATTGGAGACCAACCCTGCGCTATAGTTTGTTAGCTGGATGGATCTCACTGCCTGCTGCCAAACCTCCTTCCTGCTCACTGTTTGTTCACTGCGTTCTTATTTCCACCGTAGAGCCTTTGGTGGTTACCTGTCCCTGCAAGAAAGACAAATAGGGTAAGGTTTGAATAAAGCACGGCTGGTTTCTAATCCCACAGCGACCATTTTATACTTGGGTAAAACTGGGCACATCACTGAATGTTCCTAACAATCTCAATCTCCTCGGGGATTCAAATACCTTCAAAGGAAAACAATTAGAATTAAATTTTTTTAAACAAAATTATATTTCATCAGCCCGACGCAGCATCTCGATACATGTCTGTTCTCTCCTGAGAGTGGGCAATTTCCATTTTCTACAAATCCTGTTTCTTCTGTGAAAGTTTTCTCCCTAAAATTGTGTTCAGTCTTGGTGACATGGTTAATCCAGGCACTCTGCCCTCTCAAAGAGGCCCTGAGATCTGATCTACCGGCTCCTTCTTTTCACCGCCTCAGGCCTCCTAGGGGCAGGCATGTATCCCAAGCTTAGCCAATCACGTTCTCTTAGGACATTGCTGAAAAGCATGATACGAAGAGAAAAGAAAATGTTTTTAGGTTCATTCCAGCCGTGATACCTTTAACAGTCGTGTAATTTTTCGTGGTCTTACCTCATTTTCCGGCCCGATTCTCTGGTCTTCCAATTGACTACATGAACTTAATCAAATATATGATTTGATTAAGTTAGCTGCAATTAGATTCTCTAGTTGGCAACCACAAAACGCTGGCTATAATTTTTAAAAATTATATTTTTACGGGTGCCTGGGTGGCGCAGTCGGTTAAGCCTCCGACTTCAGCCAGGTCACGATCTCGCGGTCCGTGAGTTCGAGCCCCGCGTCGGGCTCTGGGCTGATGGCTCAGAGCCTGGAGCCTGTTTCCGATTCTGTGTCTCCCTCTCTCTCTGCCCCTCCCCCGTTCGTGCTCTGTCTCTCTCTGTCCCAAAAATAAATAAAAAACGTTGAAAAAAAAAATTTTTTTTAAATTATATTTTTAAAACTTCTCTTAAAGGCACAAAAGTAGCCAAATAAAAAGAAATAGTTCTTGTTCATAGGCAGAAGGATTTGATAGTGTAATGATAAAATTTTTTCTGTGAAATCAACATGGTAGTAATGAAGCCACCAAAGGCTTGTTCCCAGCTGAAAAAAAAAAGTTTACTAGATATTGAAAGGCATTGTTATACCCCAAATTATCAAAACTGCAGTACTGAACTTTTTAATTAAGGATACATTGATAGCTATTTGGGGAAGAAAAAAAACCCTTCACCTATCAAAATAACTTCCAGAGGGATCGAAGATTTAAATGCAAAAAGTAATCATAAAAATTTTATGAGAAAATAATATATTAATGTACTTACGCTCTTGGAGTGGGAAAAGCCTTTTCAAGTATGAATCAAAAATTGAAAGTCATAAGGGAAGAGGCTGATTAATTTGGCTAAATATATTTTAAAAATTCTCAGTAGAGCAGAAATACCAAACACATGACCCCCTCCACTGCACTGATTCCCGGTTTGCTCCTAGCCTCCTCATATTACTTGTGATTTACCATTTAATCCCTGTAATCGTTTCTTTGTAACCCATAGTGAAGATTCCATATCAGTACTTAGTTATACAATATTGATCCAGATTCAGGAATCTGGTGATAGTCCCCTTGAACTGAAGCATGTGCATTATTGAAATATGTGTGAAATGATGAAGGTAGAGTTTTAAAATACATATTATCTGTCAAGTAAGCGCTTTACATTCATTGTCTCCTTTAATCCTAACAAATAATTCAGCCCACAGTTCTAAATGACTAATACTATTACATGCATTTTACAGATGAAGAAATGGAGAGTTGAAGAGGCAGGGTGAAGACTTGAACTCAGGTCTATCTTTGAACCGAATGTGTGTTGTTAGTAGCTTCATTGCGCGCTGTTGATGGAATGGAGATTGACACATCTCCATTTGGAACACTTAGTAAGCATAAGACCAGATGCTACCTATTGTTCTCCCCCTCTGAATAAAAAGCAAGCTTCACTACACACACAAACACATGTTCATTCATTCAAAAACCTTTACTGAGTATCTACTATGTGCCAAGTATAAATTCTAGAAGTTAGTAATCTGTCAGTGAATAAATCCAAGTGTCAAAGTGTCTGCTCTCAGGGGAGGAAACAGTACGAAGCAAACACATAAATGCTACATGGCAATAAATGCTAGGAAAGAAAAAGCAATTAAGGAGAATAGAGGGATAGAGAGAAGGCAGGATGATCTATTATGACGGATGGTCAGGAAAAGCGTCTCTATTAAGGGGACATTTGAGCAGATACTTGAGGCAGTAGGGAGCCAGGCAGATATTTAAGAAGAGAGTAACAAGCGCGAGAACTCCAAGTGCAAAGGCACGGGCACACTGTCATGCTCATGAGGACCGCCATCCAGAGCAGTGTGACCGGAGCGAGCGGTGGGCAATGAGGTCAGAGGTCTAGCAGGGGCTAGAACACCCGGGGAACATGTCCACCTGCCACGTTCACAAACAATACCCTTTAGTGCCAGTGTCTATGAGACAGCATTGGTCTGACTTTCAAGCAGAAAAAGCATTCTATACTCTTGTGTGCTCTTGGAAGAGAGCTGCACAATCTGATGGCAGGCTCAAATCACCTACTGTGCGGTACCCAACCAGAAAGGCCCACTATGCCCTTAGAAAATGGGAAGCCAGGAGACATTTATGATTAACTTACACATCTGCTAGGTAATCTCTCCCATTATTGTTTTCATCAAGCAGAGTAGACTAAACAGTTGAAATGATCAATTAGCTTAATTGCAACTTGGAGCCGTGTTCCCTACCGTGAAATGAATTCTTTCCACTTTGACGAGGTTATGCATTTGAGATTTACAAGTGATAGCGCTAGTATGATTTTAGTTTACAATTACTCTGATTCTCCTCCTTGTGGGTTCTTGTTAAAAACTCAACCTGTTTAACGTTCAGTCGTTAGCACATATTGGGGGAAGCGAATCAGGGGAAGGAATTCTGTGGATTCTGTAAATACATTTTTGTTTTTTAATTCTGTTCAGCTGTGGTCCGATGTCCTATGTAGACTTGTGATTCGGACCCAAGTCTGATCAAAATCAATGTCAAAAGATGAATTTCACAAGAAAAAGAGTGAGGGGTTAAGAAGGTAACCTTTAAAAGGGAAGATTGTTTAACTGCAATTGAGTTACTGTATTAAGAAATTACATTCCTAAGGATCAAGGAATGACAATTTTTTTTTTCTATCCAAGGCCATACAGTAAATATTTTAGGCTTTGTGGGCCATGTAGATCTCTTTTATGACTACTCAACTCAGTGTGGAAATAGTATGTAAATGGATAAGCCTGGCTTGTTCCAATAAAACTTTATTTACAAAAGCAGGTGGCAGGCAAGATTTCCCTCACAGGATGTAGCTTGCAGACTCCTGGTATAGAGCCTCTGGTTATTTATTTCTGCAAGTGATCAGGAAAACAGGTAAGGAGATAGAAAAATAGCACAGCTTCTTTCTCTGTTCTCTTTGCTCATGAATCTCCAAACCAAATGTGATTTTCTTTTTTTTTTCAACGTTTATTTATTTTTGGGACAGAGAGAGACAGAGCATGAACGTGGGAGGGGCAGAGAGAGAGGAAGATACAGAATCGGAAACAGGCTCCAGGCTCCGAGCCATCAGCCCAGAGCCCGACGCGGGGCTCGAACTCACGGACCGCGAGATCGTGACCTGGCTGAAGTCGGACGCTTAACCGACTGCGCCACCCAGGCGCCCCCCAAATGTGATTTTCAAAAGCAACCCAATCAGGCAAAAACAAAAATAAATACCAAATAGAAATAATAGTGGGGCTCAGGGTACAGATTACCTCTGCAGTCCTAGGACAATGCCAAATATATCGATGCCTAACCACGGCAGGGAGGACTCTACTTTTGCAGTGGGTCATAGCAAGTGTCTTGTTAAGGAAGGTTTCCAGTCAGTCATATGGTCCCTCCTACTTTTGTAGCATGTGAAATCTGACTAAGGTTTGGGGGCGTGGCTGTGACAATTGGATCAACCTCTATCACAGACTTTCCTTTCTGGGCCAGGAGAAACTTACTGGCTTTCCCTGGGCTCCGGCTATGGAGACCCTCCTGGCTGGCTCCCCCGCCCTGATGTGCCAGCCTCCCTCCCACATTCCCGGCCAGATCACCAGAAGGGTGCTCCTCGAGAAAGAGGCAAGACACAGAGGCAGGATTGCTTCCTGTACCCACTCAACTCAACTATAAACCCTTAGAAGGGCAAGGTCATACGGCATATTTCTTTCTTGTACCCTTTAAGAGGCTAACATAGACCTGTCTGCAGAGAGGGTGCTCGAGGAACGCTGGTTGGAAGGAGGTGCCCCCAACCCTGTTGCTATTTATCTACTGATCGTTCAGGGCCTTTTCAGGTCCTAATACTCAGCAGCCCTCACTGACCTTTCCCCCTACCTCCTCGCACACCACTTCCCATGCCAGACAGGAACTAAGCCCGAAGGTGAGACGCTTTACTTGTTGGAGAGCCTCAGAATTTTGTTTTCATGGCCCATAAGCAGATACATTTCGTGATTCTGTAACATTAAATCACATGCGTCCTCATTAACCAACAGTGGTGGTGGAAAACCTAAACACAGAAATAGGCTGGTGGGACATGTGAAAGGCACACGTTCCCCCTCCCCAACAGCCTTTTTTTTTTCTTTCTTTTCAGATGACAGTGACAGATTGTTCTCAGGAAAAGGCATAAGTTACCCCGTGTGCTGGACGCTCTGTTGTCACCTCAGCGTTGCCACCCCTCTAAGTCTGGTTACCACGTTTCACAAATTCCCTTCTCTACACGGCCCAGCTTAGGGCTTGCCCACGAGAGGAACTTGCAGACATTTGGGAAGTGGAAGTGAAGCACAGCCGTGCCTATTCTCCAGAAGCGGCTGTAGGCTGATGTGGAGGCAGAGAGGAGATTCCCAGGGGCTTCCAGAGAGTTCTCCAGAATCATCTGCTTTGCCGCAGCAGACTGAGACTGTTGAAGCTCCTCTAGGATTTCTAAGAATTCCAGCAGCTTCCAGGCAACCACCTGCGTAGGTACTCCTGCCTGAGATCAACAGCGTCAACAACCTTGACCTCTAGAGGCACCTTTGCTGATTTCTGCACCCTCAGATTTCCCACAAAACCCCTTAAGTCCATGTTAAACCCTTTATCCAGACTGAGCCCTGTTTTACCACAGGTAAAGAAGGATAGGGTAGTATACAGTTAACAGCACCTTAGCATTTACTTTCCTTTCAGAAAAGCATGGGTGTTAAGGAGAGCCAAGTGCTCTATTCCATTGAATCTAGGATGTTTTTGCTTATAAAACATACAGGCGCCACTAAGAAAGAAAAATGCCCCCGGAGCACCTGAGTGGCTCAGTCGGTTGGGCCTCTGACTTCAGCTCAGGTCATGATCTCACAGTTCGTGAGTTCGAGCCCCAAGGCAGGCTCTGTGTTGACAGCTCGGCTCTGTGTCTCCCTCTCTCTGCCCCTCCCCCGCTCACGCTCTGTCCCCCTCTCTCTCAAAAATAAATAAGCATTAAAAAAAAATTTTTTTTTTAAAAAAGAAAAAGAAAAATGCCCCCTCCATGGAGGTCAATAGGAAGCCCCTCCATAAAGCTGGGAGACCAAACAGTTATATCTCCGGTGCAAGCATAAATGAGACATCTCATTTAGGAAAGGAGGGGGAGACACTGCCGACGGGGCAGCAAGAAAATCTCCCCGGTTAGAATTTGAACTACAAACTGCTCAGGCGGCTTTGCAGTCTGAATTTACACTGCCAAAGTAGCCCCCAAATGCTGAGGCAGAGAAGGTACAGGTTTGGGGTCGGTGATGCCCTCAATAATCCGCCCCAGCAAAGGCAAGCCCTCCCTGGAAGACCTCACTTTCAGTCCAGGTGCAGGGCTTGTGGGCCTGCACCGACAACCGGAAGATGCACTCTGTTCTCAGACTCGGAGCACGGAGATAAAAACCACGGTGGGTCTTAGAACTATGAAACGTGTTGGCAGACGATGCCCTACTAGCTGTGTTCTGTGAGTTTCCCACTCAGAAGGTTGAGAGCATCGCCTTTGGATTGGGATGCGGAGTCAGGCAGTTAATCTGCATAGAGCCCAGACTCTGCTGAGTACGAGACCCCCACCTGGCCCCATCCCAGTCTCCAGACGTGCTGTCACAGGCTTCACACGCCATGCACGCGCTCTCCACACTCTGTTCCAGCTTCTCGCAGCCACTTCCAGCTCTCAAGGCTCACTGGCCCCTTGCACATTTCTGAGCTGTAATACTCCTCATCCGTCTGCTCTCCGCTCTCTCCTGTCCTTTGTGGGTTGGCTCACTCAGGAGGAGAGCATTGCCTCCTTAGGGAAGCTTTCTCTGAGCGTGTCTGGTTTACGTGTGCCTTCTCTCGGCTTCCATAGCTCTCACGTTCAGTAAGAGCCCACCAGGGTGCTTACGCTTTGCTAAGAGTTAAGCTTAATAAAACACAAAGTGCCTACCCCAATGGCCGGCACACTCTAGATGCTCTATAGATGCAATTTCTCTTCTCCCTTTCTTTTTTTTTTTTTTTTTTAACGTTTATTTATTTTTGAGACAGGGAGAGGCAGAGCATGAACGGGGAAGGGTCAGAGAGAGAGGGAGACACAGAATCCGAAACAGGCTCCAGGCTCTGAGCTGTCAGCACAGAGCCCGACGCGGGGCTCGAACTCACGGACCGCGAGATCATGACCTGAGCCGAAGTCGGATGCTTAACCGACTGAGCCACCCAGGCGCCCCTCTTCTCCCTTTCTTAAGGGCCTTGAATGTCCAGTTCAGCAAGATGCGTTCCCTACAGCATGCTGGCCACAGTTGAGGCGACAAGGGTGAATAAAACAGGCCCTGCCCACGAGATGACAATACGATGAAAGAAAAGCAAAGAAAAGTAGCTTTTTAATTCACACGAGACAGTATTACAGTGACTCACGGGATGGCCTGAGTCAGGCTGCTTGTGTGGCTCAGGAAAAGGAGCAAAGAGTGAGGATCTGACGAGCATCTCAGAGACCCAGTTATCACTAGTCTGGTAGTGCAGAAGGTAGAGATTCGTGAGCAAAGACGTGGGTGCATGAGACGACAACTGTAAGAAGCGATGTGATCAGTGTTTCAATTTACACAGCTTTGTATCCCAGAGTTCACGGGACCGGGCACATGGTGGGAAGGAACGAAGCAGTGAAGGAAGGAAGGAGAGAGAAGGAGACAGGAGAGGAGTCTGTCCTGCATTTAACAGTCCAGCTGGTTATGGGCAAATGGAGCCCATATTTATTTATTTATCTATCACTAACCACTAAAGCATCTAAGTCAAGAAGGGAGGGAGAGGGAAAGAGGGGGGCAGGAGGGAAAAAGAAAGGAAGGAAGAAAAGGAGGAAGGAACTCCGTGGGGAGGATTTTTTTAAATTTGTTTTCGTCCTTCTTGTCCCACACTCTTGACCTTCCTCCCAGTTTTTATGAACTTAAGATTCCATGGGGCGCCTGGGTGGCGCAGTCGGTTAAGCGTCCGACTTCAGCCAGGTCACGATCTCGCGGTCCGTGAGTTCGAGCCCCGCGTCGGGCTCTGGGCTGATGGCTCAGAGCCTGGAGCCTGTTTCCGATTCTGTGTCTCCCTCTCTCTCTGCCCCTCCCCCGTTCATGCTCTGTCTCTCTCTGTCCCAAAAATAAATAAACGTTGAAAAAAAAAATTTTTTTTTAAAAAAAGATTCCAAGGTGCCCATCCAAACTAGGGAGATGGCCCTCTTCCCCCCACGCCAAAGCAGCAAGGACCTGTGTGCGGTTACATGTTGGTAAATATTTAACAACCGGCTCTCCAGGAGGAAAACAAAAGCCCTGATTCACAGCACAGGCCAATTTCAGTAGCACAAGCCCTTATCTCGGCCGATTTCAGGCTACCACATGACACAACTGGTCCCAGAACTGGGAAGAGACAGCGCAGTGGGCTCTCAGGAGCTGGTACAAACCGGCCCCAGCACGGCAGTCTGCGTGGGAGTTCCAGAAATGCAGAAGGCCGGCAGGGACGAGAACCGGTAGCTAGAGCACCGGGAACAGCAAGCTGTAGGGTCCTAACTTCTGGAGGCCCCAGGCCAGTTTTTCCGCAAGGGGCCACCCCTCCGAGCACCCTGGGAGGTCACATGGTTCAAGGCCCCAGCCCTGCAGGAGGTGGTTCAGGCAGAAGATGCGGTAAGAGTCTGATGAGAATGTAGATAGTCACTAAGGCTCTGCTGCACTTGGGGTGAAATCCGAAGTCCAAAGCTGCACCCCCTCCCAAAGCCCTAGAAAGCCAAGAGGCGGCTGCGGTCCCGAGCTGAACACACAGGAGCCCCCCTTGAACGTGTGCTGAAGGAATTAAGGTGCTCTGCTGTGCGCCTGGCAGGTGGTCAAGTCTCCTCGAGGGGAGGAGGAAACAGAGAGGGAGGGTGAGCACAGTCATAGTATCCGAAATACCTGTAAGCTTCCAGGAGCGACAGGAACATTTATACAGCACGAGGGTATCCATGGGAATGAGGGAAGGGTAGTGGACAGAGGGAAGTTTAGACTTCTTATTAGAAATGGCTAAATAATGCAGGTTCTTGGGACAGAGAGAGACAGAGCATGAACGGGGGAGGGGCAGAGAGAGAGGGAGACACAGAATCGGAAACAGGCTCCAGGCTCCGAGCCATCAGCCCAGAGCCTGACGCGGGGCTCGAACTCACGGACCGCAAGATCGTGACCTGGCTGAAGTCGGACGCTTAACCGACTGCGCCACCCAGGCGCCCCATTAATGCAGGTTCTTGAATTGCCCTCTCTTCCTCCTTTTTCTTATCAGCTGGGAGAAAATGGTGAGTGGGCACAGAGGTAGTGGGAGTAAAACAAAGAAACTGTTTGTAGCAAAACAAACAAGAGGCTGTGGCTCATGGGCATCAAACTGCAATCTCTCTCCTTCGCCAGGCAAATGTGGGGCTCCCTCACCCCGTCCGACCCCCTGCTGCTAATTCTCCCCTGGATGTGATCAGAGAGTTCAGGCAGATTATAAAAATGCTGAGAGATGTGTCCGCACAAAGGCTTGTACGTGGATGTTTATAGCAGCGTTACTTAAAATAGCCAGAAGGTGGAAACAACCCAAATACCCATCAACGGATTAATGGATAAACAAAATATGGTATATCCAGACAATGGAATGTTACCAGGCTATAAAAAGAAATGAAGGACTAATATATGCTACCATATGGATGAATCTTGAAGGCATTATGCTAAGTGAAGGAAGCCAGCCGCAAAGGACCACGTGTGACCATATGATTCCGTTCCTTTGAAATGTCCAGAGGAGAATATCTATGAGATAGAAATTAAATTGACAGTTGCCTAGGGCCGAGGACGGGGCCGGGGGAAAAAAGGGATTGCGGGTTGCTTGGGGGGGGGGCGACGGAAATGTTCTAAAATTGACTGTGTGGATGGTTGTACCTATCCGTGAATATACTAAACACCATTCAACTGTACAATTTAAATGGGTGAATTTTATGTTAGATAACGTGTATCTTAATAAAGCTGTTTTGAAGAAGCTGATGGAAGCTGACGTATGATGTGTGACGTCTGACCTGTCCTTGCCTCAACCCCTCCTCCTTATTACCCCAGTCACAGCGTGGCATCATTCAGCCGGACTGCTGAATTATGGGTGTAGGACCTCTCGGACTACTGAAGCAAAACTCGTCAGACAATAAAAACAAATGAGACAGAACACATCTGAGGGGAGAGATTAAAAGTAAACAGAGGCGTGCAGCCACTGTCTCTCCAGCTACCCAGTCCAGACACCCAGGAGTTATCCTTGGCACTTCCTTGGCCATCATTCTCCGTATTGGGTCCATCATCAAGCCTGTGGATGGTGCTGCCCCAATACTTCGAACCTCTCCCCTTTCCCCTGTCTCTACTGCTAACCCCTAGGCCAAGCTATCACTTAAACACTCCAATAGCCTCCTAACCATCTCCCTACTTTCACTCGTGCCCTCTCTGGCTTATTCTCCATGCCGTAGAGCAAACTTTCTGAAACCCAAATGTAACTGAGTCACAATCCCCAATAACTTCCTATGGCTCTTAGGAAAAAGAGAAAAATCCCGAAGCTTGCCTACAAAGTTCTGTGTCATCTAGCCCCTACCTTAGCCTGCTGGCCACAGCTTGTAAGAGCCTTCCCCTGGCGTTCACTGCTCCAGACACACTGGCTTTCCTTTATACTTCTTCAGAGGAACAATGCTTCCTTATTCCACAGGGCCTTTGCACATGCTGTTCTCACAAGCAGAAAGGCCAAATCCCTAACCGTTCACTTGGATCCTTTTTGTCCTTCAAGTTGTAGCTCAAATATCACTCCAATGGCTTCCCCTAACCACATTACCGAAAGTGGCTGTGCCCCATCCCCTACACTCTGTCACACAATCTGGTCGTTCCCTTCATAACATGAGCACAGTCTGTAATGGATTGATTATTTATTAATTCTCTACTGGAATGCCAGTCTCCTCATCTTGTCCCAGACTTCCTAGTCCTAGTCTCTCCCACACACCCACTGCCAGCCCCATACAGGGAACAAGTTCTCAGCATAAATTTAGGAAATGTGACATTCGTGTTTATTCTCTTCACGTGTTCTGTTTCACCTCTGCAATTCCCCAGGGCCCTCTATCTTCTCGCTGCTCTGGGGCCTCAAGGCATATCCCCTCACCTGGCCTGGCCTATCCAGACAGTCTCAGTAAAAAATGGCGTTCCTCCTTCCTTCTGCCCCTTCCCCATCCATGTTGCTGCTGACCTCAACTGAAGCGTAAGAAATCCATATCCAACCTAATTAATTTACACGATAGTGAGGATGTGGCTAGCCCCTTAAATAGGTGTAGGAATGATATTTCTAGAAGAGTACCAGCAAGAGAACCCCTTCAGCAGAGTAGCACATGAGGGTATGGCCAAGGGGCTAACTACCCCCCCCCCCCACCCCGTCCCCCCGAGACAACCGTCCTCAGCTGCTCTGGCATTTTATCACCCGTCTCCTTCCTTTACTCCTGCAACTTCCAGGGCATCAGCAACTCCCAGATGAGGGCAGGGGATGGGACAGACACGACCTCAACTGTTTGTACACAGGGCCATTTTCAAGCCTAGGTTTTGCATTTGGGCACCGCCTACGCTGCAGTGCTGATAAATATATTTCAATTGAATTCTTCCTGAACTCCGTGCCCCAGACTTACCCAGATTGTTATATTGTTTCACATCAGGTGTTTTATCGTAGCACTGAAACAGGAAACCACTGTAAGAAACCAGCTCCACACCTAAATTAGTCTAGATCAAAGGACTCCAGATTCTGAGTGCTTGTTGGCCTCTGTGTCAGGTCACAAGTTCAGGCTAGGTCCTTCACACTTGTGGGTCCAATGAACAGAGCTCCCCAAGGTTTCCTCATTCAAGACCCATTGGGGGGGGGGGGCTGGGTGGCTCAGTCAGTTGAGTGTCTGACTCTTGATTTTGGCTCAGGTCATGATCTCACGGTTCATGGGTTCGAGCCCCTCGTCGGGCTCTGTGCTGACCGTGCGGAGTCTGCTTGGGATTCTTTCTCTTCCTCTCTTTTTGTCCCTCCCCGCTTCCTCTCGAAAATAAATAAATTAATTAAAAAAAAAAAAAAAACACATTCGGGACACTTGTTACAAATGCATCTTCTCAAGCTCCTGGCTTGCTGAATTAGAAGCTTTATGGGAAGGACCACCTGGTCTAAAGATTATGGGAAATCTCCGGGAGAGGGGGTGACTCCTAGAGCAGTCGTGGTTTTGTCCTTGGTAGTTCCACCCCCGGGAAACCCTCATGGTAGTCCCACCGTTGGAATCTCTGACCTAGCAGGATGGGGCCCAAGAAAGTGAATTCCTAACAAGGTCCCTGGCCGGGCTGGAGCTGCTTCTCTGGGCACCACCCTTCAAGGATCGCCGCTTTTGAGCAAAAGTCTTTGAAAGGATCATCGGTGTTTGCTGTCCTCCACCCCTCCGTGGCCATTCTCTCCTGAACGCACTCCATTTCGGATTTACTCCCTTTCTTTCCCCTGGAAATACTCCCGTCAGGATCATCCAGGACCCGCTCTTTGCTAAGTCCGGGCTCCCTTCATCTTACTTGGCCTCCCTGACATGCCCCATCCGTGAAATGTTTCCTCACCAGACCCCCAAGACACCCCCCTCTCACTCTCCTGGTTTCCCTTTTAATGGCACTGACAACTCCTTGGCAGTCTCCTGGGCTTGGGGACCTCTTTTCTTTATTCTCTTTCCTCACTGCCTACAAAATCCACATGCTAATGGCTCTCAAATATACTCCACCTCAAGCCTGGCTCTCTCTCTGGAACTGTACGCGAACCGTATGTATCTCATATATCTGACCGCCTTGTCAACAATTCCACGCACATGTCCATTGAGTAGGCATCTCAGACGCAGTTACAGAATTAAACTTTCATGCCCCTTGCCTCCACCGTCCTGCTCCACGCCCCATCTCAGCAAAGGGCACCCCCATGCTTTTCATTGCTTAGGCCCAAATTGTTTGTGTCATCCTTGACTCCTCTCTTTTTATTTTTTAAGAAAAGTTTTTTAATGTTTATGTTTGAGAGAGACACAGCGTGTGAGCGGGGGAGGGGCAGAGAGAGAGGGAGACACAGAATCCGAAGCAGGCTCTGAGCTGTCAGCACAGAGACCAAGGCAGGGCTCGAACTCTCAAACCACAAGATCGTCACCTGAGCCGAAGTCGGATGCTTCACCGGCTGAGCCACCCAGGCCCCCTCCTCTCTTTTTATCACAACTCATACCCCCTCCATGAATAATACTGTGGGATTTCAAGGCTCACCTTCACTGCCACCACCCTGGCCCAAATGACTCTTGTCTCCTTCCTGGATTCTTTTTTTTTTTTTTTTTTCCAACGTTTATTTATTTTGGGGACAGAGAGAGACAGAGCATGAACGGGGGAGGGGCAGAGAGAGAGGGAGACACAGAATTGGAAACAGGCTCCAGGCTCTGAGCCATCAGCCCAGAGCCCGACGTGGGGCTCGAACTCACGGACCGCGAGATCGTGACCTGGCTGAAGTCGGACGCTTAACTGACTGTGCCACCCAGGCGCCCCTCCTTCCTGGATTCTTGCAACCACGTCCTAACTGGCCCCCTGGCTTCTGTTCTTACCCTGCTTTGGTCTGCCCTCCATGCAGCAATCAGAGTGATCCCGTGACAAGAAGGACTCAAAAAAAAAAAAAAAAAGTCTCAAGAGTGACCAGCAAAAGCCTGACCAGTCTGTGCAACTGCCTTGTCCCACATCATCGTTTGCGCACTCCAGCCACTCACGCCAGTGCAGCTCTACTGGGCTCGCTCAGATATGCAGGACACCTCAGAGTCTTAGCGTTTGCTCTTCCCCTACCTGGAATACTCTTCCATTATACGCCTGCACAGCTCACCACTCTTCCCTTCCATCCCTTCTCAAGTGTCATCTTCTCCGGGACGCCTTCCCTGACCAGGCTGTTTACAAGTGTTTAAGAACCCCAGCTCTCATTCCCTGTCCTCTCTCATGTTCGTCGTCAGATGCGTTCCCTTAATTGTCTTATGTTATTTACTGTTTATCTACCTCCACTGGATTGTAGGTCGATAAAGGCACAGATTTTGTGCATTTTGTTTATTGATGTATCTGTCGGCGCATAACCAGTATTGAAAAACATTTGTTGAATGCATGAATGAGTTCTGATTTTGATACTAGGTGCTATGCATAAGTTATCTCATTTATCTCCATTTCCCAGCTAAAGAAACTGAGGTCAACACGGTTATATTAACCACGTTTGTCTAAGGTCGGTACAACCTCCAGGGTGAGCCCTTATTTGCCCGTGGTCTTGAAGGGGGCCCATAACTTTCTGACTGACTCTCACCGGACACTGGAATTTGTCCCCAAATGACAGGTCATTCTCGGTAACAAGGACAGCTGGGATTCAGGTCTGTTTGGCTCTAAAGCCCTGATTTTTCCACAATGCTACCAAACCCCTACTACAGATTCCATGGTATTCTGGTAAATGTGGTTAGGTCATTCAAAGCATTCTTTTTTTTAACTTTTTATTTAGATTCCAGTTAGTAAGCATGCATAGTGTAAGGCGTACAATTTGGTGATTCAACCCTTCCATACATCACCCTGTGCTCACCACAAGTGCCCTCCTTAATCCCCAACACCTATTTCGCCGCACCCCCCGACCCACCTCCCCTCTGGTAATCATCAGTTTGTGCTCTGTAGTTGAGAGTTTGTTTCTTGGTTTGCCTCTCTCTCTCTCTCTCTCTCTCTTTTGCTCCCTATGCTCATTTGTAACGGAAAGCGGTCATAATTGACTGCACGTTGAGTAACAGTTCACCCTGTCCAGCTCCCAATCCCCATGCTCAGTGCTTTCTAGATTTCCTAACCGCAGATTGTCTATTCCCACTCAGAGTCTTGCTGAGCCACTTCTAGCTTCTGAGCCTGAAGCGGGGTTGGACTGCAGACAGGGCCTGCTTCGTCAGCCAGTGCAGAAATGAGTGCACTAAAAGGCAACCTCCAACTTCCTTCTCTAAACGTCCCCTGGTCCTCTTGCTTTCTCACTGCTTCTTTAATGTCTCAATAGCCGCCATGTCAGCATTAGGATCTTCATAAAACAAAAGGAAGCCTCACTCTTAGAAGAAAAACAAAACAAGACAAAAGTTTTCCATGGAAGTTGGCTCTCTCCCCATGTGCCCCCACTTATGGGGTCTTTTCAGTCTCTGCAGAAATAGTGTCTTTTCCACTGTCAACCAAGAACCCTCGGCTGTAAGACTTAGAATTATTTCCCCTACAATTCCTTTACTTTTCCCAAACTGCCATGCAAAATCTCTACCTCTTTGTGGTCCCTTTTTCTCTCTTGCTTATGACTCTCCTGTCTCTTTTTAAGTGAGTATTCTTAACACAAGTACTTCTAATTCCATGAAAAGTCAATGAAAAGTCTCAAAAATGCCTAAAAATGCAGAGAGCATTTAATTTGTCTTAGGAGACCTGCTGGAGGAAATATTGTTGTCCTTGTCGCTGAGAATTTCAGTGACTCGGAGACAAATTACATCTATTGCCTAAGGAATGAATCAGAAGATGTTGGCGACACCCTCTTAGATATGGACAAACAAGGAATATTCCCTTGTGGAAGGGTGTGCCCAGGCAATGTTCAGAGACACAAAGGTCAAGATCCAGATAATCCCCATGACCATAGTCAGCCCTTCTGCTGTCCCAAGAATGATCAGAGCCGGGGTTACTTGGAGCCGTTTTCTGAGGAGTCCCTATCTACCTTACCCCCTAGGACTTCTGTGCTTGTGCAGTGTGACTTCACTGCATGAAAATAGGGAAAATAAATGCAAAAAAGAGCAGGGTCTCTGCTCAGAGAGCAGCGCTAGGGCTCTCTTAGAAGCCTTCCAATCATGACTCAAAGCATGGTGGAATTTTTTAATTCGCCCCCTTGTCTGCCAACATGATCAAAAGTACCCAAGTAAGAAAGCACCAGGAGCTAGACAGTCTTCCCAGCAGAGGCTGCATTACAGCTGAGCATTGTATTCAAGGGGCCTGTCCCAGGCAGAGAAGGTACAGGAACCAATTAAGATCTGTGGAGGCCCTCGGTGTTGAGAAGGCTACAAAGAGGTCATTTTTAAATAAAAAATGCTAAGCCATAAAATAAATATAAAAGAGTCCTTTTTTTTGCCCACTCTGATATCAAATAATGTCTTTTAATTTTTTTTAACGTTTATTTATTTTTGAGAGAGAGACAGAGCATGAACGGGGGAGGGTCAGAGAGAGAGGGAGACACAGAATCTGAAACAGGCTCCAGGCTCTGAGCGGTCAGCACAGAGTCCGACGCGGGGCTCGAACCCACGGACCGCAAGATCATGACCTGAGCCGAAGTCGGACGCTTAACCGACTGAGCCACCCACGCACCCCTGATATGAAATAATTTGAAAAGAAAAGATACTGTTCCTCTGACTTACCGGCGCCCTACACACACACACACACACACACACACACACACACACACATTCTGTTTTCGAAGTAACAAGGCCATGCCAGGCAGAGGTTTTCCTCATAGGAACTTGCCTGAAAGCAGAAGACGTTTATCCAGATTCATCCATCCCTTATTAAGTGCCAGCTATCTGCCAGATGCCACACTCAGCAAATTTGCACATCGCCTTTGCTGATCCTAGCAATACAGTTTTATGGTGATTTGGGGACCAATTCCATCCATTCCACGCAAGTGAGAGCAAATCAAAGGGTTTGGTAACTCCTGCCTAAACGGCGGACCATGTTTTACAAACAAGAAAACTAAGCGTGTTGGTGAATCCACCAAGTAGCAGAGGCCAAAACAGGCGAGACACGCAAGTGATTTATTAAGGGAAAAAACAGGAGCAGGCAGGCAGAGCCTTCAGACCTGGCTCCTGTGAAGCCAGGAGAGAGAGAAGAAAGGGGGTCAAGTAGGAAGAGTCTAGGCCTGTAGCACACATACATGAAGGGCACAGCCAGGCTTAGGAGGGTCCTCAAGCCAAGGAGGGTGCCCACTGGAGGAGTCACAGATGTGTCCCGAATGGGGCTGCCTTGATGTGTTACTGTGCTAGGTCACAGGCTGGGAAGAGACCCCCTGGCTGGGGGTAGATCCAGTGACTGGGGAGTGGGCTGGAAACAGGGCATCTGTCAATTATGTCCCTGAAGCAAGACATCTGAACGGTGTATTTCCTTGGTCACCACACTGAGGCATTAGAGAATGAAAATCAGTTTTCCTGTGTCACCTCGCTTGTTTGGGGGTGAAACTGTGATTCAAATCCCGGCTTTTTGGGTCCGTGTTCCGTATTTTTCTCACTCTACCAAGCAGATCCCTTAATTCGAGATGGTGTGGAATTATGGAATTTTAGGTTATTTGCATTTATGTGTTAAATTTCATTTTTTTTTTAAAGGTCTCCTTTCAACGTGTGGCAGTCAGCTGGCTTACGAGTTGGGGAGTTTTGCCAACTATCAGGCTGTCCTGTGTAGGATTCTATCCAGGTTTCTGGGTATAAGCCCGAGCCAAGAGAAAACATGACACCCTTGAAAAGTAACCAGGCATCATCGTACCTCAGGCGTCTCTGAAATAGAACTTGCATTCTTGTCGGAGACACAGCATCCTGCCCTATTAAACATCTTTTCTTCCGGCGGATACCATAAGACAATGAACAGACACATCAACTTCTAGCTGTGACAAAGATTGGCTTTTCTGACACATTCACACCCCTCTTTCTCTCCTGCTAAGGAGGAGGTCTTGTGGCACAACAAGCCATCAAAGTTGTGCTGTCGACGATCGCAAAAGAAAGGTTTGTTAAATAGATGCCATCCTCTGAGGAATTCGTCCATTCCACAAATATTTACTGAATGCCTCCTATGTCCCAGGCACTGGAAATGTAGTATTGGGTATGGGGACAGATGAGCCCCTAGTATGAAATTTTCCCTCCGGGGGGAGGAGAAAGGCAAGAAACCACAAAGAAATAACACGGAATAGCAGTAACCGCTATGAAGAATATAAAACCTTAGAAGAGGCTTGAAAGGAGTGGGGAAAGGTGGAGGTGCTTAAATAACACTCCAGGGATGGCTTCTGAGCAAGGACATGTAAGAACGGAGCCATCTGTGTGAAGATGCCAGGCAGAAGGAACCTTGGGGAGAAAGGGCAGCTCCCGGAGGCAGGCACACGCGTCTGCATTTGAGGCGATGGAATGGAAAGCCTGCAAAGTACGTGGGGGTGTCATGGCTCAGAGACTTAGCTGGGGACCGAGTCACACAGGGCTTTGTAAAATCCAGATAAAGATTGGATTCCATTCTAACTGCACCCGCGAGCCGCTAGAGAGTTCTAAGCACAGTAGCGTTGGGAGTTGAGTTAGTGCTGTGGGAGAAATGCATTGTGGGAGGCGAGGATAGAAGTGGAGTGGCTGTTTGGCAGGGACTGAAGTGGTCCAGAGGGAGAGCATGGTGGTGATGGCGATGGTGAGATATGTTCAGGTCCGGAAGCCCTTGGCCTCCTTCCACACGAGCCTGTGGGAACCCCGCCTCATCCATGCAGAATGGAGGCCTGAAATAATGGTCTCTGAGCCCTGACCACATAGGATGTCATCTGAGACGTCAGTAGGATGCAGTGTCGAGCTGGGATGTGGCAGAGGGTCTTAGCCAAAGACAGAGAGGGAAGTCAAAAACGTGTCTCACTTTGAGCACGGTTGAAAGGAGATTCAATTCAACAAGCAAAAACCTATTAAACCGTATTTTGGGGGATTTGGGGCATGTGTTTAGGATCCGCTATTGGTAAGATGCGTTGCTTCTGGTAATCGCCTGTGGCTGCACACCCCTGGAGACACTACAAGGCACACTGGTGAGTCACATGCTCCCAGCGGTAGCTAACAATTCTACAGAGCTCACTGTAGCAGGCACCGGGTGTTTTTCCCCTACTATCTCATCTAATGCTCATAGCAACTCTATAATGAAAGATCATTATTCCTACTTCATGGATGAGGAAACCGAGGCATGGAGAGGCAAAGTTATCAAACCTGATTACTCTCACTTTGACAGATCTCTTCTGCTAAATATGAGTGGGGCTCCAATGACTCCAAGGACCTTCGACCCTCACCCTGTAACCCATGGCTGTCTTGCATTTAAGGGCACCTGTGGCATTCTGAGGGGCATCTTCTAAGACATAGAGCTATGGTGCAGTAATCACGGAAGTGAGTTTTCTCATTATAGGTGTTTCCAATGTATCCTGGCTGTCAGAAGGGCCCAAGAGAAGACCTTAGAAGAGGGCACCCAACCCAGCAATTGCACTACGAGGTATTTATCTAAGGGATGCAGGTGTGCTCTTTTGAAGGGACACATGCCCCCCATGTTTATAGCAACACTATCGACAACAGCCAAAGTATGGAAAGAGCCCGATTGTCCATCGACGGATGAATGGATAAAGAAGATGTGGTATATATATATACATAATGGAGTATTGCTCAGCAATCAAAAAGAATGAAATCTTGCCATTTGTGACTACGTGGCTGGAACTAGAGGGTATTATGCTAAGCGAAATTAGTCAGTCAGAGAAAGACAAAAATCATATGACTTCACTCATACGAGGACTTTAAGAGACAAAACCGATGAACATAAGGGAAGGGAAAGAAAAATAATATAAAAACAGGGAGGGGGACAAAACATAAGAGACTTTTAAATATGGAGAACGAACAGAGGGTTACTGGAGGGGCTTGGGGAGGGGGGATGGGCTAACTGGGCTTACCCAGTTAGGGTACTACCTTACCCAGTTAGGGTACTGGTAGGGGCACTAAGGAATCTACTCCTGAAATCATTGTTGCACTATATGCTAACTAATTTGGATGTAAATTTAAAAAATAAAATTAAAAAAAAAAAAGAAGAGGGTGCCCAGCCCTCAATAATCAGAAATTGCACGGGGCGTCTGGGTGGCTCAGTTGGTTGAGCGTCCAACTTCGGCTCAGGTAGTGATCGCGCAGTTCGTGAGTTCAAGCCCCACGTTGGGCTCTGTGCTGACAGCTCGGAGCCTGGAGCCTGCTTCAGATGCTGTGTCTCCCTCTCTCTCTGGCCCTTCCCCTCTCGAGCTCTGTCTCTCTTTCTCTCTCTCTCTTTCAAAAATAAATAAACATTTAAAAAATAAAAAAATAAATTGCGGGTCCACCAATGTCATGGTCCAGCTCTAACCAAAGCACTGTTCAGCCTCATAGTGAGGAAACTTTTAGCAACGAGTTCATTTATTATTTATTGACCTACTAAATGCTAGGCACTGTCCTAGACACTAACGGTGACAGAGAACAAAACTACTCTCTGCCTTCAAGATTCTTACAGGTTAATAGAAATACCAACCAGGTAGACTGGCTAAAGTTCACAAAAGGAGAGAATTAACCACACAAAATGTGTGTGTAAATATTTAACCAGAAAACTGCAGACCAAAGAAATGTGTTAGCTGAACAGAAACTAGGATCCAGAATCCATGTGGGTTGGGGCGGGCAGGGAGAGAAGGATTTAAGAGAAGAAAGGGGGAAATTATGAAGGCCGCAGCAGAGGAATTTGGAGTATGTCTAAGGATTCCAGACGTTTCACTGAAAAAGGTAGCATCTGGCTGTGTTTCTGCCCGAGGCCATTGTCCTCCTTTGAGGCTGAAAGCACTTGCCATCTGCTGGAGGATGCTAATGTTAATACAAGAAGCATTTTGCTTATGACTTCTATTCTGCCCAGGAGAGGTGGGTAACAACTCTAATAGCACATGGAATGGAGGAAAGTATGTTCTTGGGAAGCTCCCAGGCTAAAATCTGACCACTCTTAAGACCTCTTCGTGAGATAGTAGGCAAGATTTGCTTAGGGATCTTTTGCCAGTAATTTTTTTTTTTTTTCCAATTGGGAGAAACAAATCTATGGCAGAAGGATGAACGTTGGGAATTTGAGGATTCTGGGGCTAAAGTTACCCTTCTCCTTCATCCATCCCACTCTCCCAGACATATGAAAGAGTCACTTGGGTAACGAGAAGAGGAAAACAGGAAAGGTTTCTGGTGAAGGTCCCACCCTTTCTTCTGAGTTAGAATTGCTCATCTGGGTCATATTACAGAGGTGGGGACAAAGTTTCCAGAGGCTTCACTAAAGTATTTTCTGGGAGAGGGAATTGGCGTCTTCTTTTCTTCCCCTCTTTGGCATGGATTATTAGTTCTTTGACACTAGGTGAAAACAAAACGAAACAAAAAAAACAAAACAAAACAAAACAAAAACAAAAACAATGGGTCTGGGCAATAGGAAAGAGAGGGCAGCTCTGGGTAGAGCACTTTCTCGTGACACCAGCCTCCAGGCCAACCATCTGGAACGCACCTCTTCATCGATGCCATGAGTAAGAACTCTCCTGTCAGTCATAACACCGCCTTTTCCACTTAAATTACAAATACTTTTATCTGGCTTGTGGTTACCTTTTAGTTCTGCTTACAATATTTTTTACTTACTGAAGGATTTTCCTTTTGTATAGATAGTAAGCTCTACCAGTGTTGGTCTTTATAGTTTCTACCTTTGACTTTAAACATACACAAGGCTCCCACATCCAACATTTTGAATTATTCATCTATATGCATTCTAATTCTTAATTTTTTTTAACGTTTTTATTCTTTTTTGGGGGGGGGACAGAGAGAGACAGAGCATGAACGGGGGAGAGGTAGAGAGAGAGAGGGAGACACAGAATCTGAAGCAGGCTGCAGGCTCTGAGCTGTCAGCACAGAGCCCGACGCGGGGCTCGAACTCACGGACCGCAAGATCATGACCTGAGCCAAAGTTGGACGCTTAACCGGCTGAGCCACCCAGGCGCCCCTATATGCATTCTAATTCTTTAGCATTAATCTATTCTATTTTTGTGTATGACATGGGATAATGATCTCATTTTAATTCATTTTCCCACATAATTAATTTTCCCGGGACAACTTTTTTTTTTTAATGCATTTCTTCAGTAATTTGAAATGTATTTTCATCATACACTAAATATTTTATACGCTTAAGTATGATGGATCGCAGCACCACAACATTGCAAAGTATTTTAGAGCCCCTCCTAATGGTATCCTGCCTGCAGGAAGGTAAGACAAATCTTGTTGAATTCAGGCATAGCCATATAACTTGTGTCGGTCAGTGAAAGGCAAGTAGGAATGACAAGTATCACTTATGCAAAAGGCAGTAAGAGTCAGTGAGTGGCTCATCGTGCCTTTCCCCCCCCCCCCTTTGTAACAATACCATTAATGCTTCCTGATAGATACTTCTCCATCAGCCCACATCCCAGGATGAAAACAACATGGAAGAGGATAAATCCTTGGGGGGGGAAGCTAAGCATTCAAATTGTCTTGTACCCAGTCAGTTTTAGGGTTTCGGTGTTATCTTCCCTCCACTAACACAAGAGTCCTGGCAACAGAATGGGCTGTCGTGCCGTTGTCCGCATTACCATTTCACATATGACCATCTCTGTCAATTCCTGCCTGTGGGCCCGACCAGAGCTCCGTGGGAAATGGTAACATTGGGTTGCCAGAAGTGGTGTGGGAAGGTGAAGAATGGGATATACTTGGGGAAATGCTGAAAGGTAAGGGATGTGGGAAGCCGGTAGAAACTTGCCCAAATCCCCTTTCCTCCAACCACGGGTGCTGCTTATGCCTCATGAATGCAAGCATGTTTAGAGACGCTGCTGTGGCAGTCCCCCTGTAAGGCACCGGACTTTCTGAGAGTTGGCACTGTAATTGAAACACCACTGGGTCTGGAAAGATTAGGTGCAAAGAAACCCCACTTTCAGGGGAAGGGCTCCTTTCGTGCCCTGCCTCCGCTTCCAAGTGACTTGCCCGTCCCCCAAAGGGCTGAATGCCAACCCTGAGAGATGTCAATGAGGCCCCAGAGAATGTTCAGGTTTGCATGTTTCCAACTTCAAAACCTCTTCACAGCCTCAGGCTTAGCCAGTGGGAACCGATGGATTCTAGTCCGAATCACGTTGGTGTACGATAAGACCTAATTCTGTGCCTCTGCCTAAACTTTGACATTGAATGGCAGCCAAAATCTGGCTCTCTTTTGAGCTGGAAGTCAAGGCGAACTGTACTATTTCAAAGAGCATTCCTACTCCAGCACCCCCCCCCCCCCCCGCCACAGCCACCTCCACAGCTCTGCAGAGATTCACAGACATATAAATCAGAGTTGGCTCAGGGTAGAGGAGGAAGGAAAACTGGACGCCACCCAAACTGGAGAAGTCATACCCAGAACAATTAGTTACCAGCAACATACATTCCAAACAGCACATCACAGGAACAGGAATCTCCCAAGTTCAGTGCAACTAAGAACAGAAGCAGCTGGAAAAACAGAAAAGAAGAAGAAAAAAAAAAAAACTGGTAAAAATTCTAACAGAAAGCTACATTTTTGCTATTGACTGAATCTTTCTGTTTCCTCCAAATTCACGTGTTGAGACCTAAGTCCTAAGGTGACGGTATTTGGAGGTGAGGACTTTAGGAAGTCCTTGGATCATGAGAGCATATCTTTTCTGAATGGGATTAGTGCCCTTATGAAAGAAGCCCCAGAGACCACCCTTCTCCCCTTCCACCATGTGAGGATACGGCAAAACGACAGCCTCTGAATCTGCCAGCATCACGATCTTGGACTTCCCAGCCCCCAGTACGGTGCTGTTTATAAGCCACCCAGTATGCGGTATTTTGTTGTAGCAGCCTAAACAGACTAACACAGTAAAATGAAACAGGATTCTTTCCAGCTGTTATGGGAAGTCCTACCTGAGAAAAGGGCATGCAAGAACGGCACTGGGCACAGGAAGAGTGTTATCAGTGAATTAGATGGTGGAAAGCAGGGAAGGGCACAAACTGGACCAAATCCAACCTATTCGCATTATTACCCCCTTCCTGAGAAGGAGGCTAAAGGAGCAGGTTATACATGATGGTGGTATCACTACAGTCATGCTGATGTGGCTGTAAACTTGACACGGTTCTTACTCCGTAGCTGAGGGTCAATCATTCTGAATGATTAAGAGTCGTTTTTCTTCATACACCCAGTGCCCAGACCGGGCAGCCCAAATAATCAGCACTCCTTCCAGAACTGCGCCGTATAACGAGGCTTACGCTTCGTGTCTGTGAGCTCCTTGGATCCTCACGGTGCCCTCGTAAAGCAAGTAGGGTCCATATTTTACAGATTAGGAAACAGGGGCACAGTAAAGCCTGGGTCATAAAGTTGGCAAATGACAACGCTTTCTCATTGAAACTAACTCTTCCGGAAAAACGCTGCGAAGATTCAATGTTCAAGCCAACCCAGAAAGACATGTCCTAGACATATTTGAGGATGGCTTCCAAGCTCCTTTGAGATCTCTCCTGAGCCCAGGGGTGGGCCCTCAGCAGCCAGACCTAACACATGCGACCTTCCTGCACCCTGGCCACGGCTGATGGATCCAGGTGGAGGCTTGATCCCATGTAGACCATTTAGAACAATGTCACAAAGCAGTGCTTGGTGGCTCAGTTAAGCATCCAACTCTTGATTTCAGCTCAGGTCATGATCTCACGGTTTGTGGGATCGAGTCTCATGTCAGGCTCTGCACTGACAGCGTGGAGCCTGCTTGGGATTCATTCTAACTCTCTCTCTCAAAATAAATAAATATACAAACAAACATTTAACATGTCACAAAACAAACAAACAAAGAAGGAAAACCATGAGAAATTCAGAGAGAGTGAGGCATTAGAACTAGATTCTGTTAGGGGCAACTCTCTCAAGCAATTCTTCTTGGGTGCTGTGACATACTTCAGTATGTCCAGATACTGGACTTCAGTATGTCCAGATACTTCAGTATCTCCATTCAACTTTTCAAAAAATATAATTTAGGGGCACCTGGGTGGCTCAGTTGGTTGAGCGTCCGACTTTGGCTTAGGTCATAACCTCACGGTCTGTGAGTTCGAGCCCCACGTTGGGCTCTGTGCTGACAGCTCAGAGCCTGGAGCCTGCTTCGGATTCTGTGTCTCCCTCTCTCTCTGCCCCTCCCGCGCTCATGCTCTGTCTCTCTCTCTCTCTGTCAGAAATAAATAAACATTTAAAAAAATATATATATATATATATGTAATTTAATTTTTTTAAACTTTTGCCGAACTAATCACTTTCTGCCATTGGCAACTAAAGAACCACAGTTAATACAACACAGTTTTCCCAGTCTGTCTCTTTCCGGGTCTTAAACTTGTCTTTCCACATAACACCTCTTGCTTTCATCCAAGTGCAGTTCTCTCTTCACTGATCATTTTCTCTGCTTTTGTGTAACGATGGCAAAGTTGGGGTACTTTCTCTTTAGGCCACATTTTCCTTGGACTCACCAACTATTGACCTTCTCAGATGACCACGAAAAAAATCAGAGGCTAGAGAGAAAAAACCCACTTACGTACTCAGGAGGAATGAGTGGGCTGGCAAGAAGCCAATGGGATTGCGAAATCCCTGTTAAATTAATAAACTCCCTGTCAAACTGCCTCAGTTCCTCTGCACACTAACAAGACACTAGCAGTCTGTCTCGGGCCCACCAGAACCAGTGAGCTGACTCAGATTGCAGGGTAGGTCAGTGCAGTATCCTTAAATCACCTCCCCTTCGAGTAGAGTTTGCAGCTCACATAATACCAGATCAGCAGGCCCGTAGGTAAAACAACACTCAGCAGAGTATTATGAGCTCTAAGTCTGCAAAGTGGAGTTATTTAAATAAAAAAAAAAAAAAAAAAAAGAAATCATCAGTTTAAAACTTCATCCCTCTTTGCTTGAGTGAAGGGAGACAAGGACAACCTTTTAGCTGCGTTTCCATCCAGTAAGGCTGAGCGCAGCAGCTATAAATTAGCAAATAACGAACAGAGTGGTGAGGTCACACCGGAAGTGCCCTGGAGCCTTCCCGCGCTTTCCAGGGAGTTCTACAGGATTATGGGAAAAGCGGATCCAGCGTGGACGCAGTCAAGAGGGATGATCGCACGAGAGGGCCCAACGGGCTTCGCACGGAAGTCTTCTCGTCTCTAGGTGGTGCCAAGCATGGGCAACCAAGGGCGTTTTTTTATGAGCCTCCAGCGTCTACTTGAGCACGGTTAAAGGTGCTCTTAATTGGTCTTCTATTCAGAGGCCTTAAATTAACTTTAACTAAAAATAGTGCTTACTTGGTTCAACGAAGGAAAATTGGATTTAGATTTAGAGTTGCTGTACAGATGCAAAATAAGCTCTAAAGCCTTCACTTTTTTTTTTTTTTTACCATAGCATATGGGCAAAGCAAAATGCAAATGACTTTGCAGTTCTCGATTTGAATAGAAGTACTTTTGTGTCTGACACCAACATGCTTTTTCACTTTTTCAGTTTGATATTGGGGAAGAGGAGAGTTAGGGAAACGGAGGCAGATTGGGACTCTTCTCCATGGTTAGTCACCGTGGATGGGTAAACCTCTCTCTGGGGTGTTCCTGGAGACACTCTACCGTTCTTGGGATACTTTTTTTTGCCTCCTAAGTATTGTCCTTAGTATTTTAGCACTTCTTTTAACCTCCTAGCCTTGCTAGCCTATAAATTCCTGGGAGAGGAGGCTACGTGCTACCCATTTTAGTCACTCGCCCAGTTCTGAGACGGATGGCTTCCCGAATTAGTTTTACAAATAAACTTATGAAGTACAAGTAAACAAACAAAAATGACGGAAAACACAGCGAAGTAGATGGTGGGCTCTAGAATCAAAAAAAACCTTTAATTCTGCCCCTGTCCATATTCACTATGGGATCTCGGACAGTAATTCTGTTTTCCATCTCCTCATCAATAAAGAGGAGATAATCACAATACCCCTTGTAGAGGGTTGTTGTAGGAGGATTAAATGGGATAATGTGTAAAAGGACCTAGAAGACCACCTGGCATTCAGTAAGAGTTCAATAACCGTTAACCAAAGTTGTTGCTATTGTGTCATTACCTCCCTCGTTTACAATTAGTCGGTGGCTCTTTGGGCTGTTTTGAAACATCCCTCCTTCTCCTAAGAAGAAAAATACATTCTGATGCAGTACAGTCCTGGGTAAAAACTATGATTCTGAGTTAATTAAAAAAATTGTTTTCTAAATATGCTAAGCATATCTGCTTAAAAATTCAAGGAAGTTTGGTATTTTAGAAACATGTCCATCAAATCACCACTATAAAATGTCAGCACTTCAGAAGACTTCCCATCTATGAGTCACTTCGTTAATATGATCTATAGTTCACCGGTCTCGAGGTGTGCAAGAGTCATTTGCTTATTTTCTCTTAGTACGGCTAAAGAGAAATGAGGCACAGAGAAACATTCGGCTCCAAGATATAGAATCAATTGCATAGCTTATCCAAAAAAATCTCTTCATTCTCAAGTCTTCATCCAAATACCAAATGCAGAAGCAAATTTCATTTCGCTGTTTCTTTTAAGTATAGCTTTTAGTTAAAGGGCGTTATCATTAAACTGAACCTTCAAGCATCCAAATCTACAGTTAGATTCAAACAGCTAGCATTCTGGTGGTCCTGTCCGTTGAAAGAACGAGCTTCAGTTAATTTATCACATGGAACCCAGTCAGGAGACAGAAACCACCCCAATAATTTTAACAAGGGAAAGTAATATAAGAAATCGCTAACTAGGTACTGAAAAACCGAAAAGGCAAAAAGAGAAGCAGCAGTGGCAGGAAGCGGCTACTCTCCTAGGCCAGGAGGAAGAACAAAGAGAAGATGTTGGTGCCATGGAGCTCAGCTGGGACATCTCAGAAGGGCAGCTGCATGGCGGGTGCTGGTTTCTCTAAGCTCGGAGGATGGCTCCAAGGGCCTGCGACCCATGCCCTGAAGAAAGGCATCCCCAGGCTGCTGCTGACACCTCTGAAAGGTGTGCGGAGGCGGGTTCTGGGCGTGAGGAAACCTACATCCTACAGCCCACTGCTGCTACTGCAATGACAAAACGCTTTGCAAGGGCGATCTGACAAGAACTGCAAACAAATGGGAAGAAGGAAGTCCCTCCTCCCTCCTTCCGGTCTCCATCCAGCACCTGCAATCGGTGGAGGCGAACCAGAAAGCAGCCGGCAAAGTAGGAAGTGCTTTGCAGAGAGTCTGCTCTGGTTGACATCGCAATAAAGAAAAAGGTGTGTTGGGGTTAAGAGATAATCACTGAACCAGTGCCTAAAGGAGGGACAAATTAAAATATTTTGTTTGGCTTTATCATTACTTATACCCAAGCTAGTGATCTGTCTCCTATACTTTTCTTGGCTCCTATTTGCATGTTTTTGGGTTTTTCTCCTACTCATAATTGAGGTAAGAAAGTTGATTTACCGATCCAAATACGTTTTTTTAGACCTTTAGATTAAAACTGGGGGTGTTTTTTAAAAGCAGAACACCAGATTTTTCACTCTGAAGCCCTACAAAATGATGATTTATCCACTATACTTATTTTCATAAATGCTATTTATCTTCAAGGAAAGAATATATAGGAACCTGTACTTTTATTTATTTAAAAATTTTTTTTTAATTTATTTTGACAGAGAGAGAGAGAGAGAGTGAATGAGTAGGGGAAGGGCAGAGAGAGAGGGAGACAGAGGATATGAAGCAGGCTCTGTGCTGACAGCAGAGAGCCTGATGTGGGGCTGGAACTCAGGAACTTGGACGATCATGACCTGAGCCGAAACCAAGACTTGGACACTTAACCGACTAAGCCACCCAGGTGCCCCATAAGAATCTAGAATTTTAAATGATTGAAAGATAACACTGAGAACCTAATGGACTCTGTAATGTGTCAGCAAATAATTATAATGAATAAGTTTATATAGTTATTATTAACGATAAGTACATATAAATATAGTAATTGCTCTGGAATCATCCTGTTACTGGAAAATCCTCAACATTTTTGTTGTGACTGTCTTTGTTTGAATTGTTACCAAGGATGAATTGTTCAACACAAGTAATCCCTAACCAAACCTGTTAAAACTTAATTTCATTCTACTTTACAGTAACTAAGAAGTTGCATTCAGATGCATTGGAGACCAAATCTGAAATATTTAGCCAGAGAATAGCACCCCTATTCATTTAGGACTACTATTGATTCAAAAAACATTCTTGCATGTCTGTCACTGAACATGACTTTGTAGGGTAAGGTTAAAACAATGTCTCTAATTCAAGAAGCTGATAGTTTAATTGGAAAGAACTTACTAACACATCTAAATGGGCCTGAGTCTGGGACAGGTGGCTGATCTCCTCATGGCAGTGGGGCATTTGGAAGGCTGGCTGCAGCACAACTCCCAGCCTCCCTTTCAGCAACCTGTGACTCTGTGATTAATTTCTCTCCAGCGGACTATGACAGAGTAGGGGTGCCTGGGTTGTACGATATTCTACACGCGTTCCTTCGCGTTTCTCCCTTGCCTGGAGGTGTGATGACAGACAATGACTAGGGTGACTTTGGCGGCCATGTGTTGAGGGCAGCAGAGTGACATCACTGTGAGTTTCTAATTGACCGTACAGATCAGGGACAACCCTCTCGCATCACCCCCACCCCCAACCTGGAACTTCTTCCCTGGACTATAATGGGAGAAATGAACCTTGACTACACTTAAGCCAGGATACTCTGAGTCTATTTGTTATTCGAGTTTAGCCTACTCTAATTAGTCGAAGACCAATACATCGTACAGAAGGATTTCAAGTAATAGAGTCAGAGTTCCTAGAAGAGATCAAACCTAATCTGGGTGTTGCCTAATTACAACTACAATTGATTTGGAACTTTAATGTGCCAAGGACTGTCCCAAGAACTGACACATATTATCTAGTTGTCACAACAGCCCTTCGTGTTAGGTATTATTAATCTTTACTTTGCAGATGAAAAAAATGGAAGTTCAGAGCCGTTGAGGTACTTCCTCTAAGTCATACAGCAATGACGAATGGGAGGCCTACAATTTGAGCACAGGTATTTCTGTCTTCACAGCCAGGGCAGGCCGGTGGGGGAATATGGATGCATGTGTTCTCATTGAGGCTGGGGGGATTCCGGGAGTGACAATAGCTTTGGGACTTTTCCTTCCCAGTGATATTCTTCTATAAAAAGAGTCCACCTTGTTCTCCTGTTCTTCCAGCCAGTCTTGACTTCTAAAATCTGAACTGCGCTGCTTTTTTTGCCACCAATGCTACAGCAGTGGGAAAGCCCAGAATAAATTATCAAGGTATTTGGTGCTGAAAAGGAAACAAAAAACTCAGCCCTCACCCACCATCCCAGCCATCCCCCAGCAGTAGCCCAGTCCATCTGAGAGAGGATTGAATGGAGACCGAGAGCAATAAAGTGGGTTACCCTTCCTCTGTATAAGGAGCCTCAGGATGATCGGAAGGGTGAGGGGCAGGGATCTTGGCCACAGAACAGAAGGCGAGGAAGCCCAATGAAGGGCAAATACGCATTGCTCAAGATCACCAACCATTTGCAAAGATAATCAAGAACTAACCGTAAGCCATTTGTTTTTGGCACTTGGCTGGCCCCAGAGGGATTCAAGGCAAATAAACAAATGTTGGCCTGGGGATGTCTAAACAAAACCACATCCAAGAGCTACTAGGCCTCGGAAGCCATGCAGAGCTTTGAATAGAGGAGGTGGACATCCATGGGGCATATGGACAGTATTTCAGTATTTCCAATGTTGTCTTTGAGCAGACATGTTTAAAGTGTTAGAACCGGTCTTTTTTATTTTTAATGGAGCACATTTCTAAGTCATTTCTATTGCAGATGGTCCGGTGCCCCAGAATGCCATGAAATAGCTAAATAGAGCCTTATGTTCAGCTTGCTGTGCTCCAAGACACTCTTGAAGCCCTTCCCCGAAGCCTGCAATTCTCCTTAACCAACATTGACAGCCAGCAACCAAAAAGGTTAAGGTCACTCAGACTGAGAAAGCCAAATGCTTTCACTGCAGAAGCAGAACAGCAACAGAAACCATGGGATGTCCTAAGTACCGTTTGCCAAAAATGCTTGGCGTCTGGCTTCTAGACACTGTCTTCTCTCACGTCCCCTAGGCAGGTGGTCGAGGGTGGCCATGCAACTGATTCTGGCCGATGAGTTAGCAACAGAAGTGACAGGGCCACTTCCAGCCTGGAGCATTTAATTGCTGGTGCCAGACCTTCCAGAATTATCTTTCCTTCTGCCACAGCCACGGGCAACATTTGAGATGATGGCTGCTCCTTGAGGGGCACGTAGCTTGAGCAAAAAAAGAGACTTTGGTTATGTCAAGGCCCTGGGATTTTGCAGTTATCTGTTGCTGCGGCCTGATCTTAATTTTCCTCACTGGTAACAATAATAAACTCTCACTGAGTGCTCTAGTCTAAGCACTTGATACATACACATTTAATTCTAACAACCCCCCTCTGAGACAACTACTCTTGTATCCTCATGGCACAGATGAGACAGAGCTACAGAGAAGTTATATAAATTAAGACGGCATCACTAATACAAAAGATTCAGGTATAGGAAATCTGTCTCAGTGCCTGAGATTTCAGCACTGAGCTGTGTTGCCTCTTGACCAGTGTCATGCATTTTAATATGATCACTGTGACACGCATTGATAAAACGGTGCATCATCAGACACACCCACAAAACCTGCAGGAAAAACATGTCGTCATATCAAAGTCACCATATGCTACCATCAAGTTTAACTCTTGTTGCAATTATTTTATGAGGAGGAAAAAAAAATGGCATCTGAAATAATTGCACCCCAGATGTCACTACTTGAGTCGCCAAGTTGCGTGACAATTTTTAAAAAGCCAGAGCATGCACACGAAATAAATAATGTTTAATCACGTAGGCTATGCTTTCCACTTCCCGCAAGATCTGGGTCTACGCTCTTGAACCTGGTCTTCCTGAGTTCGAGTAATACCTTAAAAAAAAAAAAAAAAGGCAGGAACTGGGAACATTATCTATTTAGCATGTTTCATTTTAGATTAAACAGATTTTACTCCCTGTTCCCTGGTAATTATATATAATTAAAAAGCACCAAGGAATGTGCGTAAAAGCACAATGAAGTAATAATCATGTGAACAGTGGCTTATTTTAACTCACCGCTGAGGGGAAGCTGCTTCTATTCAGATTAATTTGTGAAAGGGCTGACGAGAACATGGCAGTGAGGCAGACAGGGAGCGTGTTCTTTCAAATTGCTCCGCTCAGAAAACACGATTAATGAAACACATCTCATTGCACCAATGCTTCAGAAGGCATTATTGCTGAACATGCTTTAAAGGTCATGCTCCTCTGTAACAGCTTTCTCTTCGGAGGAAACCCATCCTAGTTTTCAGAACGTTTCTGAAGTCAGATTGACTGAGATCACTTCTAACACAAGACCTACTGGAACAGCTCTAACGGTTGGGAGCGAGCACAGGCATCTTCTCGGAGCCACACCGTCCCTCACTCGTGCACGTTCTCCAGGACAAAGAGAAGTCTGGAAACACCGACTCTGCTAATTAAGTCATGTATTTGCTAAAGAGTGATGTACTGGGCAGCGGGGAGCCTGGGCGGCTCAGTTGGTTAAGCGTCTGACTCCTGGTTTCGGCTCAGGTCGTGATCTCGTGGTTCATGAGTTCGAGCCCCACATCGGGCTCTGTGCTGACAGTGTGGAGCCTGCTTGGCATTCTCTCTCTCTCTCTCTCTCTCTCTCTCTCTCTCTGCCCCTCCCCACTCATGCTCTCTCTCAAAATAAATAAACTTAGAAAGGAAAAAAAAGCAATGTATCAGGCATCTACAACAGCAGTGAGGCACTGAGCTGGGTGCTTAGAAAGTGACATACGAATAAGGAAATAAAGGAAGAGGAAGCCACAGAACTCTCTGGGGGAGGGCACTGTAGACATAGAGAATGGCTTGTGCAGAGGACTTGAGGTGGGAGGGTGTTGAAGGGAAGGCGGGAAGGTGAGGAGGAAAATAGGGACTTGTCACAGCAGAAGAGAGCCAGAGCATGGACGGTCACATAAGGACTACAGGGACAGGGCGAGAGTCACTCTAAGTGACAGGGCAAGTTCGTGGAGTGTTTTGAGCAGAGCAGGGTGATGATCTGACAACCACAGAATCCTCTGGCTGCTGTGCTGAGAACAGACCCAAGGGCAGCAAAGAGGCAGGGAGGCTAGTTAGGAGGCCCCTGAGACCAATCAGGCACAAGGTGACAGGGGTCTGGCCAGCGTGGCAGCAGTGGAATGTAAGAGAAAAGGCCAGATTCTGGATTTACTGTACTTTAAAAGTAGAAACAATAGGGGGCGCCTGGGTGGCGCAGTCGGTTAAGCGTCCGACTTCAGCCAGGTCACGATCTCGCGGTCCGTGAGTTCGAGCCCCGCGTCGGGCTCTGGGCTGATGGCTCAGAGCCTGGAGCCTGTTTCCGATTCTGTGTCTCCCTCTCTCTCTGCCCCTCCCCCGTTCATGCTCTGTCTCTCTCTGTCCCAAAAATAAATAAACGTTGAAAAAAAAAAAAAAGTAGAAACAATAGGAGTTGTGACAGATCAGATGGGACGTGTAAGAGACAGTGGGGGCGGAGATGGCCCCAGATCATTGGCCTGGTAAGGAGAAACTCGGAGTGGTCATTGACTCGGGCAGGAAAAACTGAGAGGAGCCACTTTGGAAGCCCAGTTTGGGGCATGTAAGTTTGAAATACCCGTAAGATGACCAAGTGGAAAAGTCAGAGACTAACAGCGCTGAGCTAAAGGGATCAAACTGAGCTGGAAATACACACTTGAGCCTCATTAGCATAAACATTGTATTTAAGGTCAAAGGAGTGAATGAGGCCACCAAGAGGGTGTAGAGGAAGGATGCCCAAAGGCTGAATCCTGGATCACACCAATGTTCCAAGTTTGGAAGATGAAGAGGAACAAGCACAGGGCATTCGAGAAAGCAGCCACAGAAGCAGGAAGAAAACCCGAGAGTCCAGACCGGTGATCTGGGAGTCAGCTAGCTAGAGAGAATAACATTGGTCTGGCTCTGCCTACTTCGGTGGTGTTTTGAAACACAATGAGAGGATAAAGGTGAAATCCTTTAAAAAAAAAAAAAAGTTATTGTTGTCCATGTCTCCAAGATCCTCAAGAACATCCCAAGTGTGTGTGCAAATTAAATACATTTATTTTTAAAATAAGTGTATGGGGCGCCTGGGTGACTCAGTAGATTAAGCCTCCCACTTTGGCTCGGGTCACGGACTCAGGGTTTGTGAGTTCGAGCCCTGCATCGGGCTCACTGCTGTCAGCACAGAGCCTGCTTCGGATCCTCTGTCCCCACCCCCCCCCCCCCGCCCCTCTGCCCCTCCTCTGTTCATGCTTTGTCTCGAAAATAAACATTATTTTCAAAATAAGTGTACAGATGCTTATTATACTGATTTAAAATATATGAACTTAAAGCCAAAATTTCTGAGGTGAGGCTCCAGGAATAATAATAAAAACTCCAACAGGTGCAACAAGTTGTAAAACCCACCAAGATTCATCAACGCTGTTGAGTCTCCCTGCACCCCCAGCCACCTGACGAATCTTTCAGTGGCAGTGCTTAAAGAGAAAAATATTGGCCTTTTGTGGTATCGGTATTACTGTAGGATTTAACCTCCTACTCTCTACCCAAAGCTACAGAGCCAGCTCTGGAGGGTTAGGAACCAAACATGAGTCTGTATCCCCATTTCCCCTAAAAACAGGGACATCCTAAATCTAGTGACTTTTTTTATTTTTTTTTTTTTCTTAAGCTTCACCCAGCACAGAGCCCAAGGCAGGGCTTGAACTCATGACCCTGAGATCAAGACCTGAACTGAGATCAAGAGTCAGACTTGGCCGACTGAGCCACCCAGGCGCCCCCTAAACCTCAGGACTCTTAACCTTGTGTGGTATCTGTCATATATTTACGACCTGTTTTTAAGATCATGATATTTGTGTTTATTGGACTTAGAGCTTAGGAGGAACCTATGAGTCTTTAGGGAATGGTGATGACAGATACTCGTTTACTTATTCAGCAAAAAAGCTAGAGAGGCAAGACATAAGGCTGTTGTTGAGAGCACGGTGCTGTCCTTAAATCCTAACTGGGCATCTATCAAATAGAGACAAGCATCGGACCTGCCTCCTGGGCTTCACACATGCCCAATGTATGCTCAATATTGTTGTAAGTGCGGGGCGCCGGGGAGGCTCAGTCAGTGAAGCGGCCGACTTCGGCTCAGGTCATGATCTCGCGGCCCGTGAGCTCGAGCCCCGCGTCGGGCTCTGTGCTGCCAGCTCCGAGCCTGGAGCCTGCTTCGGATTCTGTGTCTCCCTCTCTCTCTGCCCCTCCCCTGCTCACGCTCTGTCTCTCTCTGTCTCTCAATAGTAAATAAACGTTAAAAAAAAATTGTTGTGAGTGCTGGGGGTGCAATGGAGAACAGTGCAAGATCCATACGTGGGTGATGGCGGAGCCCAGAAAATAAACAAGGAGATAGCTAAATGGGATATTTATTTTTTTTCTTTTTTCTTTTTTATTTTTTTATTATTTTTTTTTCAACGTTTATTTATTTTTGGGACAGAGAGAGACAGAGCATGAACGGGGGAGGGGCAGAGAGAGAGGGAGACACAGAATTGGAAACAGGCTCCAGGCTCCGAGCCACCAGCCCAGAGCCCGACGCGGGCTCGAACTCACGGACCGCGAGATCGTGACCTGGCTGAAGTCGGACGCTTAACCGACTGCGCCACCCAGGCGCCCCATTAAATGGGATATTTATAAAGAGTGTGCAGTATTAAACATAGACCTGTGTCCAAGAGTGGCTAGGAGTGGGGGGAGGGGAGGAAAGACCTCTTTGAGGAGGAGAAATTTGAACCAAGGCCTGAGCAATGGAAGACACCAGGCCTGCCAACAAGCCAGGGTTAGAGGACTCCCGGCGGAGAAAAACCACAAAAGCAAAGAGATACAGCCATGAAGACAAAATAGCCAACTTGATCTCAGAAAATAAACCATCTAATTAAATGTGGGGAAGGCATATGAGTCAGACATGCAGGGCCAAATGAAGCCATTCAGGGTCAGGCAGGGAACGCATCCACGGGGGAAACTTTCACACTCCTGGGCAAGTCTCAGAATGTACTGGTGAAGTATTGATCAGGCTTGATGCTATAATGTAAAGATGCATTTGAATTCTAATGTGATTGACCTGTAAATTTTTACAGCAGGCTTTAGGAGTATGCCTCCTCCTTTCACCCACCCACCTATGCCCGCATTAATACGGTCACATGATCTTTTAAGTATGTGCTTTGAACCAAGGCAGGACAAGGGAGTGGTCACTTTTCTCGACCGTGTGAAATGACCTTCCTGTATGGTTTATTTTGTCCACTTGTGTGTGCTGCTTCAATTCCTTTCTGCCAACTGCGGAAGGAATGGCATGAATTCAGACAAACAGATTACCTGGTCCCACATTTTCTGTCTGGGACTGTCCTCAAATACTATGTTAACGGCCATCCAGGATCCTGCAGCTAAGGAAGCCTTTCTGTCTCAGCCTCCACGGCCTTTCTGCTCGCACAGCCTGACGGATGAGTTTGTGCCTTTCTGCCGTCCCCAGCCCCTGGATCTGTTTCACTTTTGACAGCTATGGACCTTTGGGAGAAGCCAAACAGGTTTAGAAACCAGTTTAGTCCCAGCAGACCTGCCCAGTGGGAACTCACCTCTACATATAGGGATGTGGGGCAGGGCCTGCCTGGGCACTAGGAAGTCAGCCCAGGTTCCCAGAGAGCCCTAGGCATCCCGTCTAAACAGATACATCAATCTGCTCACCGAGAGAATAAAGCTGGCTCTCCCCATATAATTACAGGGTGGCTGATTTATTATTCTGAACATTATTCTGTGCATGGCAGGGGTAGTGTTATTTGTGCCAGTATACAGCATTGGGCCAAAAGATGAAATACCAAGCTAGTCTGATTGGCTCCAAGAATCCATTTGCAAAAACCGAGCTCCTGCATATGCCAATGTGTGTTCAGGGATTATGCCACGTGGTTTAGTCTCTCTGGCAAAGCCCCTTCGAGAAGGAAATTAGTGGCAGGGGTCTGATGATAAATCTTCCTATTTGGAAGTTCTCTATGAAACGTTTTCGCATTTATGTTTACCTTTCCATCATCGTTTAAAAATCAATCTGGCCAAATCCTAGATTCGCCGAAAGACCCGTTTGGATTAGACTTTAAGGCTCAGGGCTGTTTGTGAGGGGTAGACACATTGATACCTGGTTTTAGGGTATACGTATTTCAGCAAAAGTAGAAACAATTCTTAACAAGAATTCTTATTCAATTTTTCTCCCCCACGGAATGAATTCATAGATTATTCAGTTTTCTGAATCCCAGCAATACCTCATCACCGTTAATATAATTATTATGAAGGGAATAAAGAACCTGATGCAAGGAATAAACAGCTTTATGCTATTTTAGGTGAAATAAGCAGGTTATAATAATGCACATTTATTATGATTCACATTGTGTTGAAAAAATTTTGTCCAGGAAAACCAACATAAAGGAATAGCCTAAATAATAATTGTTATCTTTAGGTAATAAAATTATGAGTGACATCTTTTTCTATTTTAAAACATTTTTGTCTCTAATGGATATACATTTTACAATCTTTTTTAAAAAAGTTTTTATTAAAAAAATTAAAAAATAAATAAAAATAAAGTTTTTCATGTTTATTTTTGAGAGAGAGAGAGTGTGTGAGAGACAGAATGTGAGCGGAGGAGGGGCAGAGAGAGGGAGACACAAAATCGGAAGCAGACTCCAGGCTCTGAGATGTCAGCACAGAGCCCCACATGGGGCTTGAACTCACAAACGGGGAGATCATGACCTGAGCCGAAGTCGGACGCTTAACCGACTGAGCCACCCAGGCACCCCTGAATTTTATAACCTTAAAACCTGTGTCTCAAATGTAAACAGCCCCTACAGGATGAGAATAGCTTGTAACTAAAATACAGGCTGAGTCCAGATCGGCCACTGAAGGAAGGGGTGAAGGAACCCCTTGACTTCCCAGCATTTACATCCCAAACCCCCAGACCCTGGTTTGAGGAGATTCCCGTACTGTGCACTTCAGAGCCTTAAATGCTCCCCTGTGTAGCTCCAACAGGTGTGATTTACAAGGCAAGTTTCTCTCTTAAAACACCTTTCCGGGAACCTTCATTCTTTTCAGTACTGGTAAGTTCCAGGAACTGTCTGTGCAGCATGAAGGGGCTCACCCTCCGTGGTGTTCTCCCTTGGAGTGTCCCCGCGGCCCGTTCCTGGCAGACAGAGAAATAGGCCTGTTGGTTTTCTTGTCTCTCTGGCACCCCTTTTGGTCACCTCTGCCCCCTTTCTGGAAGTCTTCCCCACGCCTTAGTCACCGAGCCGCGCCCAGGCCAGACCTTCCTTGGCGGGCCTTCCAGCGCTGCGTGCCCGTCCTCCTCGATACTTGGCTTTGAACAGCGTGGTGGGAACTCCTACCTCTGCCAGCTGCTCCCTTCAAGTGCCTGGGGCTAATGGGGTTGCACACGCGGGCACACACACTTATTTACTTGTTGGTATTTTAAATACTCAGCTACCCCAAAGCACACCAATCGGGAGCTTTGGAGGTTGGCTCTGACATGGGTGGTTCCAATGTCCAGCCGGGGTGGGGAACCACCTGATTAACACCCAAAGCTGAGGCGGGACGGTGAAGGACTGAGAACACACACTCTGAAACCAACTGCCTGAAATGAATCATGTCTCCACCAGGAACCTGACAGCTGTACAGCCTGGGGCACTTTATATCCCTTTGTCCGTCTTCTCCTTATTTGTCAAGAGGAGGGGATGCTGATAGTGATATCTGCCTCTTGGGGTTGTGGGGGGGGGGGGGTCGGATCCGATAACGCTGTGAAGTACGCTGTGGTCCAGCCCACAGTCGGCGCTTCTGGGATCGGGACGGAAGGCCGAGGCAGAGTTTGCAAAGTCCTCCTTCGCCTCCGAGCGAGGTCCTATGAGTGCTCCTGTCCTGAACAGACTTCTGCTGGTCTCCAGCCCCTACCAGGGGCTGCTGGGAAGGACACTTGGGAGCCGCGTGCATCAGCCACACCGGTCTGGGCCTCTCCTGAGACAGGGGCTTTAAGAAGCGCGTGATGGGAGCTTCTCCTGCAACTATAAAATCGCATTTCTCACCGACGGGCCTGGTTTTCGGGGGGGCCCAGGCTGCAGCCCTTGCAAGGCTTTGGCAGCTCTCCCGGTGCCCCGGGCTGGGGAGCAGTGGGCAGAGTGGCCCTATCGGGTCCGGGTTTATTACCCCCTCCAGTGTACTAGCCCTCGCTTCAGAATAAATACCCTCCCACGCTCAGTGTGCCGCGCACCTGTTAGTGTTTGTTTTCAACTGACAGTGTTGATTTAGCGTTAGGCCCAGCAGGGGATGTGGTTACAGCGCTATGATAAGGGCCCGAGCGGCTCTGCGCACAAGAGGAAAATGCCAAGTTGGGTAATGAAAACTGAACCGCCCCATGCTTCGGCTTAAAAATATCCTTACCGAAATTATGAAAGCGCCACAAAAACAAAACAACGCACAAATCATCCCTCTCTCCAAGAGCAGTTTTCCTTCCCCACACTGCACCGCAGCGAAAAGCAGCCTGGCTTGTCTGAAACTCAGGGGAGGGAGCCCTGGGTTCTCTTAGCACTTCCTGCTCTCCCTTGGGGGCTGCTGGTAGATTTCACCTCTCCTCTCCCGGCCTGGCTTTCCCCTGCGATGGAGAGAAGGGTTTGAATGCCCTGAGCTCTCTGATTCCTTCCAGTACCCCTTCACCCCGCCTAGCATATTGGTGAATCCACTGATTCACTGATGCATGATGCGTTCAATTATAGAGCACGATCTACACAACAGGCAATGCGGGACGCGGGGGAGAGAAGGCAAGGCAGAGCAGGCCAGGCGCCATCCCTGGAAGCAAGTGTGTAAACAAACAGGCACGACCAAGGGTGCACGCTGGCAGCGACATATGTTCGGGGGGAAAGGTGATTTTCACGGATCAGATGAGTGGTCTTTCATAAAGAGGGCGACTCTTTAAATTGAGTGTTGAGTGATGCACCGATGCTTGCCAAGGTGGGGAGGGGTGTAAAGAGGGCTGCTATGGGCAAAGCTTTAGTAAAAGGCGAGCTGCAAAAGAGCCTGGTGGGGTGGGGGATTGCCAGTCCTTTAGGGAGTCAGAAGCCTAGACTGTGGGCTGTGTGTGTGAGAAAGAGAGACAGAGACGGGGAGACAGAGAGGAGAAGGCTAGTAGAGAGCAATGCTTTTGGATATCAGAAGAGATTCAAAGTGGGCAGAGGCCACATTAAAGCCGTACGATATGAAGGAGCTCAGAGTTTAGCCCACAAACGCGGAGGAGCTATGACAACCCGTTTTGAAGCACAACTCAGTCAAATTTGGGCCAGTAGAGACTTTATGCAAAATAGTTATATGTGCAAATAATTACGAGATTAGAATTTGTCTTATTTGCCACATTTCCCCCCGGTGTTAGATAACAAATGTGCAGGCGATGGCACCATCCCGTTTCCTGGTTTGCTCGTTCAGGTGGCTGGACTGGAGCCTTCAGGACCCAGGTTTACAGGTGGTTGGCTTTAACCTACAACCTTCTTCTTCATGCCCCTTCCATTTCCACAATGGAGATTGGAAGACTATCACTTCCTAAAAGCTTTCAAGACTAATCCTGTTGTATTCTTACCACTCCTTTCCCTTCCTTTCCATTCTCGTCTATCGTGCATCTTCCTTCTTTTTTGTGTGTGTATGTACCTTGATTATCATCTGGCGAGCAGAGATTATATCATGAATATTTTATAACCCCATAGCGCCAGTATACAAGAGCCTATTAATAGCTCAATGACTTCAAAGGATACTTGCACATGCCTAAAACAGGCCAGGTACAGAGCAGGTGCAAAATTATAAGAAGGCACATAAGCTGTGGAGTCAGAAAGTGCAGCAGTTTAACCCCTAGCTAGGTCACATAATCATTAGTGGTCCTGACCAAGTCATTTGATTCTGAGCCTCAGTAGCTTCCTCTGCAGAGTGGGGTTAATAATAATGTGAAAGGGTATTTCTTTTTGTTGTTGTTGTTGTTAACGTTTATTTACTTTGAGAAACAGAGACAGAGCATGAGTAGGGGACGGGCCGAGAGAGAGAGGGAGACACAGAATCCAAAGCAGGCTCCAGGCTCCGAGCTGTCAGCACAGAGCCCGACGAGGGGCTCGAACCCACAGACTGTGACATCATGACCCGAGCGGAAGTCAGACGCTTACCTGACTGAGCTACCCGGGTGCCCCATGAAAGGATATTTCTTAAGAAAAGATAAAATCATGACTCCCATACAGATATAAAATAAACACATGCTAAGGATTTTATTTAACAGATAAATGTTAAATTGGTTCAAAGGCGAAATAAAAGACGCATAAATTTATATGGTGTTAAGAAGTGTTGGAATGAGTTTACACATCGACAGAAACTGGCTTTTTCCAATGAGGGTTGAGTGGGTGGAGAAGCCAATGTAATTGCATCCAGCGAGTACGTATTTGTGTATCCGCAGACAAGAATCATTTGCATTGCTATCAGTTATCTATAGCGTACAGAGTAGTAAAATCGCTTAAAGGCAGTGAAAGGCTCAGAGCCCCCCCCCCCCCCCCAGGATCAGAGTCAGAATCTGATCCTGGAAAGAGTGTGCACTAAACAATGATAGTGTTCTACAGAAGCACAAACCTTTCTCTGTAACGCCTAGCTGGCATCCTGTGATTGCTGGGAGGATCAGCTCTCACAAATGTGGAACACCTTGCATAGTCCCGAGAATATACCAAGTGCCCAAGCAAATGAGAATTGATTTTATTACTATCACTATAAGTTATAAAATAAAATTGCTTTTTGGCTAAGTTTTTGCTCATCAAACCAGAATGGGTATTTTTCCATCGTTATCATCTAATGGCATCCAATATAGTGCCCGGGTACTGGCTTAGTACTCAGTAGATTTTTGAATGACAAGTTTATACGAAGGACAATATTCTGGTGAACCGTGAAATAGATTTTTTAAGTTTATTTATTTATTTTGAGAGAGAGAGAGAGAAAAGCATGAGCAGGGGAGGGGCAAAGAGAGGAGAGAGACAGAATCCCAGGTAGGCTCCACACTCAGCATGGAACCTGTCGCGGGGCTCTATCCCATGAACCGTGAGATCATGACCTGCGCCGAATCAAGAGTTGGACGCTCAACCGATTGAGCCACCAAGGCACCCCGTGAAATAGATTTTGAGAACCATTGATGATTAACCTTGTGAGTCAGGACAGATGGCAAGGAAACCGAAATGACTTCTGCCATCATGCTCTTATTCTGAAAGTCAGTGAGACTTTCAGTGGGACCTCGCGTCCCATTCATGTAAAATGATGGTGTTTGAACGCTACTCTGCTCTGACCCCTCTCCACTGTTTGCCAGCATGAGTTCTGTTGAAATGAGCATTCGCTTTACCCTGGGTCTAAGTCCTTATTCAAACACAGCTTTCAATGATGCCAGCTGAGTTTTCCCACATGCCTGCTGTGACATCCAGTAGGATCTTCTTCAAGGAACCAATGGCAGTTCAGTTCTCGTGGGAAGCAGACTAGGACCAACAAACAGTTTCCTGAACTCACCCCATTTTAAATGATAAGCAAAGACAGAAGGGGAGCTCAGTCGAGCGAGTGTATGTGTGAGTGTATGCATGTGCTTGTGATTAAATAGCAATAACTACAACAGCCACCCGAAATTTAAAATGGCGTTCCTTGCATAACGCTAAAATAAGTTGCTGGTGGCCAAGAGGAAAGTGGGGATGGAACATGGATAAAAATTGGATGTATCTTGGAACTGTCTCTGGTTTTAGTGGTTTGGACCCCAAAGTGGTTCTACTTGTCTCTTCCTTCTTTTTTCTTCTGGAAAGCCTTTCATTTTAGAATGGTAATAAGCAACCACCCAATTTGTACTTAACTGTGGACTTGGCTTCTACTAATTTTCAAGAGTTAAAGAAAGACAGAAAAAATTCTTTAAGCCTGACAGAGTTTCTGGAGCCCCAGCCCTCCTTGAACACCTTCCAGCATCCTACCTGGGTCTTAGAGGAATGCCGGCCCAGAGACAAACTTAATACGTACCACCCTGGGGGCGCCTGGGTGGCGCAGTCGGTTAAGCGTCCGACTTCAGCCAGGTCACGATCTTGCGGTCCGTGAGTTCGAGCCCCGTGTCAGGCTCTGGGCTGATGGCTCGGAGACTGGAGCCTGCTTCTGATTCTGTGTCTCCCTCTCTCTCTGCCCCTCCCCTGTTCATGCTCTGTCTCTCTCTGTTCCAAAAATAAATAAACGTTGAAAAAAAAAATTAAAAAAAAAAAAATGTACCACCCTGACTCCAGCAGCTGCTCTTAACTCTTCCATGCATAGAGAAAGCTCTTTGACTAGAAGGAAAACTGTTGTAAGGACAGGTACGGGCCAGGGTGGTAGGAAAGGAATGATGACTTTAACCAGAAAATAAAACTCAACTGTGGGCAAAGCCAGGGCTGGTCTTCTGATTCGGGGACTATCGACAATTATTTCGTGAGTTCCCGAGCAAGATCCATTCTGCCAAAAATAATTCCACTTTGCAAAAGGATGCCAGGAAATCCACAGTTTTGAGTTTTAGTTCAGTCAGTGACTCAACCATCTGTTAATTTGCAAGGATGGGTGTCTCCAATTCTTCCTTGGATTCTCAGGGAAAGAAAGGACCACCTAATCTAGTGATTCTAAGCTCTTTTTTTTTTTTTTTTTTTGGATGGTGGATGCCTTTGAGAACCTCAGTTTTGCAGCTCAGAAAGATGTAGACAGGCACTCCATGTGAGTTAGACTTTTCTCCCACTGCAAACAGTAGACGCCTGCTGCGGCTAATTTAAGCAACAGAGGGATTTAATGGAAGGAAATGGAGTGGGAGAGGAAATAGGTCTAGAAAGCTTTGGGATCTAGAAAGCAGGAACTAATTCCTAGTGGGCATGATTTCTTCTGTGCTGTCAGCAAAATGAATCCGATAAGCCATTCCCCCCACCAACCCCCCCCCCCACCTTGTTGCAAGAAAGATTTCCCAAGAGGAATTCTGTTTGGCTTACATTAGACCCTTCCCTCTTCCCCCACCATGGCTAAAAGAAGTGAAGTTTATTGACTGCAAGTGCCACCAAGATAGAACAATATTCAGAGGCGATCAAGGTCCTAAAAGGGTAATTAGGGTCTTGATATTACTGAAGGAGAAGGAAACGATGCTGGGCAGGTGAAACCTACCGGTGTCCACTAAAAACACCTCCACCACAGACACCCGAATATCACGTGAGTAGGGGAGCCATGGACCCTTGGCCTAGACCCCAGCCCTGAAAACTGGGACCAAGAAACCCCTACTAGGCTACACCCTATGGTCAACATTGACATGCATGCTCTCACACACTCCATTTCCGGAGAGTAGGTGTGTTGTTAGAGGACCGGAAGTTCAAGAAAAAATGGGGTACCTGACAGAAGAAAAAATAAGCCTGAGGATACCAAGAGTGACAAGATGCAAACAGAGACGCTGGGAAGAGTAAAACGAAGTCTTTCCCAGACCTGATCCTTGATTAAGTGATCTGCATGTAAGGACGTGTCGTCTACTGTTGCACCAGTCACGGGCTCTCAAGTCAGGGATCTGCTGGTTGTGCACTTGGGTCCGGCGCTATTGCAGTACCTAACGTTCCAGGGACGTGCTCACTTCCGCAGCACATATACTACAATTGGAACGATGCAGCTAGGACAGCAGGGCCCCTGTGCAAGGACGACGCGCAAGTTCGTGAAGCTTCCACATCCAAAATAGTTCCCGTGAGGATGGTCTCGAAGGACCTGCTACCTGCGGCATGAGGTCCCTGGAGGGAAGGGTGCTAAGCCAAGCCTCTAGGCTTGATTTCTGATCTCGCTGGTGTGGGTACAGCACCAGAGAAACCCGTGAGGGGATAGAGGGAGTCTTGCATCCATTTCAGCAGGGAAGCGGCATGGATCCAGCCCCGAGATGGTCTGGGATACATACGCGGAGGACAAGGAACGCACCGTGCATCTCTAAAACTGTTTGTTCCGTACATGACCATGGGCTATGGGGTGAAATGAACTCCTCTTGGACTTCACCATTTCAGACCTTTATAACCCGATTTCTGAATAGATGGTACGAGTACCCTGTGAGGCCCACAGTGATTTTTGCCCCCGCCCACTTCTCCGGATTCATCTCAAGCTCCTGTCACTCTTACATACTAGTCTTCGGCTACCCTGGCCTCCTTCTTCCCCGAGACCTCAAGGCTCTATCATGCATTGTGCCCAGGCCTTCTGTGCCCTTTCCGTCTCTGGATAACTCCAAGTTATTTCTCAGTCCCAGCTTAAATTTTTTTCCTCACAAAAATGGTCACTGATCCAAATTAGATCAGGCCCCCACCTGTCGGCCTGTACTTATTTTTCATGGCACTTACCATGCTGGTTAAATATTCACGTGCTAATCCATTATACTCCTGCCTCCTTAACTTGATAAACTCTGGAAGGGTCCAGGCTGTATCTGTCTCATTCACTGCTGGAACTCCAGTGCCAGGCTCACGGTAGGTGATCATTAAATATATGTTGAATAAATATCATGCATTATTACACTGAATGGGAGGAGCTATCAGAGACAAATAGTAGAAATGAAATTAGTTAAGATAGTAAATTTAGAGAATGATATATATGCTAATAAGTGTGGAGGTGGAAACAGATATAAAACGTAAGATGCTAACAGAATTGTGGAATAGCTTCCATTCTTTCAACCTCAGGAATGAAGGGAGCCAAGAAAGCCTATGGAATGTAGCCAAAGAGAGTTAAGGTTTCAATTAAAGCAACAAGCTTATATATCACATTTGGTTGCCCCGGCAACAGAATTACCATCTTATGATAATGATATTATAATATGATAAAGCAAATACAAATAATTTAACAATTTATCAGAAATGGAGTAACAAATGATTTACTTAGCTTCACTTTGGGGGATAATCTAAGGGGAAAGTTTGGAAAGGGCTCTCTGTTGCAAAGGATACTGTCCTAGAACTTGAGTTATATATAAAAAGGTTAAACCGAGCCACGGAATTTGACACCAATTTTAAAATCTATACGGAGAAGCACATAAGGCTATGATCAACTTAGATGGTTTTAAATAACAGAACAAGATAGGAGACTTGCCCTACACGTCAGTTATCTTTTTGCATTATTATGTTGTGGAACCCACGGCTATAAACCTCAGGGGCAGAACGCAATAAGCATTCGTTTTGGCTCACAAGTTCATGGGTCAGTTGTGCCATTCTGGTGATCTAAGCCAAGCTCGGCTCTTTGGCTTAGGCTCATTCATAAGGGCAGCTGGTGAATTGGCTGGGCACTGGCTGGTCTAAGCTGGTCTTAGCTTGGATCGACTCCACCCTGTACCACGTGTTCTCTCATCCTTCGGCACACTAGCTTGAGCTTATTACTATAGTGAAGGCAAAAGTCCCAAAGAGGAATGGAAGCGTTCAAGGTCTCTGAAGGCCTCAGTTTGGCACACTGTCACTTCCACCACATTTCCCAGGCCAAAGCAAGTAGTAAGTCCAGTCCCGGTTCAAAGGGTGGAGAAATAGTCAACTTCTTGATGCAATGACCTGCAAAGTTGTAAGGATAGAAATACAGAGAGGCCATTGGTCATGCCCATCAATGCAATTAACCTACCATACCAGAAGTCAACTTATTATAAAGCTATAGGAACGAATTCAGTATGATATTGGTGTAGCAATAAAGAGAATAATTAGACCATATCATGATCCAAAAGAAACTCACATGATATTAAAATACCATGACAGAGGAGGCATCAAAGATTCTCTATGGGGAAAATGATAGACTTTTCAACAAATGGCACTATGACAATAGGCTATTCAATAGGGGAAAATGGATCCTTACTTCACATCATACTCAAAAATCAATTCCAAGTATATTAAAGATCTAAATGTAAAAAAACATGCTTTAGAACTCTTAGAAGAAAATATCTCTGCAGTTTGAGTGTTGAGAAAGACTTCTTAACACCCAAAAGGTACAAACCATAATAAAAATGTATATAAATTTGGTTGCATTTCAATTTATAACTTCACAATGAGATATCACTTTACACCCGTCAGAATGGCCAAAATCAAGAACATAAGAAATAACAAGTGCTGGAGAGGATATGGAGGCAAAGGAACCCTCGTGCACTGTTGGTGGGAATACAAATTGGTGCAGCCACTGTGGAAAACAGTATGCAGCTTTCTCAAAAAATTAAAAATAGAATTACCATGTGGTCCAGTAATTCCACTACTATTTACACAAAGAAAATAAAAACACTGATTTGAAATGATATATGCACCCCCTATGTTTATTGCAGCATTACTTCCCAGAGTCAAGATATGGAAGCAACCCAAGTATTCATTCATAGATGGATGGATAAAGATAATGTAGTGTGTATATATATGCAATGGAATATTACTCAGCCATAAAAAAATAATGAGATCTTGACATTTGCAACAACTTGGATGGATCCAGGGGGTATAATGCTGAGTGAAATAAATCAGATAAAGACGAATACAATATAATTTCGCCCATATGTGGAATTTAAGAAACAAAGCGAGTGAACAAATAAAGAAAAAAGAGACAAAAACCAGACTCTTAAATACAGAAAACAAACTGGTGGTTGTCAAAAGGGAGGTGGGTAGCAGAATGGGTGAAGAAAAAGGGCATTAAGAGTCCTCTTGAACTGATGAGCACTGAAAAGTGCATAGAATTGTTGAATCTTTATACTGTGCACCTGAAACTGATATAATACTGCATGGTAATTACACTTGAATTTAAAAATAAATAAGTCTTTCAAATGTAGATAAGTTTGATTACATTATAATTTATAACTTCTCTGCAAAGAAACCTCCAAAAAGAGATAAGAAAAGCCCCAGTCCTCAGGAAGATAGTTATAAAGCAAATAATGGAAAAAAGATTACTAGTATAGTATTGGGAACTAATAAAGAACTTCATGAAATCAATGAGAAAAAGATAAGTCAATAGAAAAAAATAAATGAAAATTAATATGCAAAGAGAGGCAATTCACAGAATAAGACACCTGAATGGCCAAGAAGCATATAATTAGTAAGTGGGCACATGCAAATTAAAACTGTAATGAAATATCATTTCACAACTATTAATTTGGCAAGGATGATGTACACTTATATCAAAAGTTAATCTGGAGCCACTGGAACTGTCCTACACAGTGGGCATGACTCTGTGGAGAGCAATTTGGCAATATCTAGTAAAACTGAGTATACACATACCTGTGACCCAAAAATATATACACCAGGAAGTTTCTCCTACTTTTCTCAACTTATGCTTGAAAATATTCACTGTAGGCTTATTTGTAATGGCAAATGGGAAACATCCTAAGCATCTATAAATGAGAGTATGTGTAGCTATGTATTGGCATATTCATCCAATGGAATACAAAACTACAGCAAAAATGAATGAACTAGGGATAATATATTACCATGGAAAAAGCTCACAAATGTAATGTCAAACAAAAAAGCAAGTCGCTGGAAGATGTATACAACATAATAACAGTTACGGGGCACCTGTGGCTCAGCTGGTTGAGTGTCCGACTTCAGCTCAGGTCATGATCTAGCGGTTCGTGGGTTCAAGCCCCACATCGGGCTATGTGCTGACAGCTTAGAGCCTGGAGTTGTTTCAGATTCTGTATCTCCCTCTCTCTCTGCCCCTCCTCCACTCGTGCCCTGTCTCTCTCTCTCAAAAATTAAAAAAAAAAAAAAATTTTTTTTAAATGTATATAGTAACAGTTATATAGTTTAAAGACATATTAAACCACACCGGGGCGCCTGGGTGGTGCAGTCGGTTAAGTGTCCGACTTCAGCCAGGTCACGATCTCGCGGTCCGTGAGTTCGAGCCCCGCGTCGGGCTCTGGGCTGATGGCTCAGAGCCTGGAGCCTATTTCCGATTCTGTGTCTCCCTCTCTCTCTGCCCCTCCCCCGTTCATGCTCTGTCTCTCTCTGTCCCAAAAATAAATAAACGTTGAAAAAAAAAATTTTTAAACCACACCATATTGTTTAGGAATACCTACATACATAGTAAAAGCCTAAAGATATGCATAAGAATGATACATAAAAAATTCCGAATAGTACTGGTAAGTTAGTTATTTCTGGGGAGCAGGTGAAGTTATAAAGAAGAAAAGGTCATTGGGAAAGATACACATGAGGTTTCAACTGTATCCATAATGTTAAATTTCTTTTTTCTTTAGATTTTAATTTAAGTAATCTCCACACCCAATATGGGGCTCAAACTCAACAATCGATCAACAATCAGATACTCCACTGACTGAGCCAGCCAGGTGCCCCCATAATATTATATTTCTTAAGCTGGGTGATGTTAACATTAGTGTTTTTTCTAATATTGTTCTCCACATGCTACTTGTTGTCTGATGTTTATTATTTATTTTTTTATTTTTTAATAGATCAATTTCTTCTTTTTTGAGTTTATTTCTTTTGACAGACAGAGAGAGAAAGAGAGAGCACAAGTAGGGCAAGGGCACAGAAAGAGGGAGAGAGAGAATCCCAAGCAGGCTCCACACCCAGCAAAAGGACCCGATGCCGGGCTCTATACCATGACCATGAAATCACAACCCGAGATGATATCAAGAGTCAGACGCTCAACCAACTGAGCCACCTAGGCACCCCTATATCTTTTTAAAGTTTATTTATTTACTATTTTTTTAAGTTTTAAAAGTTTTTTAATGTTTATTTTTGGGACAGAGAGAGACAGGGTGCAAGCAGTGGGAGATGGGACAGAGAGAGAGGGAGACACAGAATCCCTCTGAGCTGTCAGCACAGAGCCCGACGCGGGGCTGGAACTCATGGAGTGCGAGATCATGCGAGGTGATCAAAAAGAATGAAATATTGCCTTTTGCAACTATGTGGATAGAACTAGAGGGCACTAGGCTAAGTGAAATTAGTCAGAGAATGACAGATATCATATGACGTCACTCATATGTGGAATTTAAGATACAAAACAGACGAACATAAGGGAAGGGAAGCAAAAAGCAAAGAAAAACAGGGAGGGGGACAAAACACAAGAGACTCTTAAATACAGAGAACAAACTGAGGGTTGCTGGAGGGGTTGTGGGGGGACGGGCTAAATGGGTGATGGGCATTAAGGAGGACACTTGCTGGGCTGAGGAGTGGGTGTCACACATAGGGGATGAATCACTGGATTCTACTCCTGAAATCATTATTGCACTGCATGCTAACTAACTTGGGTGCAAATTTAAAAAGGAAAAAAAAAAAAAGAAAAGAAAAGAAAAAGAAAGAAAGAAAAAAAGAAAGTGCTTGATCCTTTTTTGAACTGTGTTGATTATTACTTACACGAGAGGGGGGGAATAATAATGCACCTGTCTTCAGAGACTAGTTTTGGAGACTAGGACTGCCATAACACAGCGCCACAACGTGAGTGGCTTAAACCACCAAAACCTATGGTCTCACAGATCTCGAAGAAGTCCGAGATCAGGCTGTGGGCAGGGGCTGGTTCCTTGCTGCTGAGGGCTGTGAAGGAGAAATCTGTTCAAGCCTCCCTCTTAGCTTCTGGAGGCTTGCTGGCAGTCCTCAGCGTTCCTTGGCTTCCGCTGCACCACCCCGGTCGCTGCCTTCATGTTCGCGTAGCATTCTCCACGTGCGCAGGTCTGTCTCCAAATTTCTCCTTTGTATCAGGACACCAGGCGTATCGCGTGAGGGGCCCACCCTACTCCAGCCTGACTCCATCTCAACCGGGTATATTTGCAATGACCCTTTCTCCAACGTGGTCACATTCTGAGATCCTGGGGGTTGGGACTTCGCCATAAGAATTTTCAGGAGACGCCGAGACCAATTAAAAGCGCATCTATGAAACTATTGCTACATTCTCGTAAGGGGTTACAAAGTGTAAGATTCTGTGTTTGTCACAAATGATCACATCTTAAAGCATCTAGTAACCTATTCGTTGCACCACACGGCAAGAACTTAGCTTGGCACAGATTAGACAGTTTGGGGGAACGATGCTAACAGAGCTTGTCCAGGGACTCTTTAAAGCAAGCGCTCTGTTGGGTTCTAAATCTGTCCTCGGTAATTGATTGCTTTAGCTCAGCTAACAGAGAAAAATCCATTCTGTAAAGAGTTACTAGATACATGGGGTTTGTATATAAAAGGAGCTACAGCAGTATGTCGAGAGATTAAATAATTGCTTGTAGGCAGAGATTCGAAGAAATTTCCCAAATTAGCCGGGCTGTTCCATGGTTAAACTAAAGAGAAAATCCAGCTTTTCTAATGTGCAGGCTTGTGCTATGCCCACTGACCCCAAATGCGTGTACTTTCTTAATGGGTGACTTTTATAACATCATTTGCCCTGAACAGGAATTCAGAATGACATTAGGCCACCTTTTACCTAGCAGGGCCATTCAGGCCAAAATGACCTTGTCGTTAAGGGGAAGCAGCATATCATGGTGGTCAAAAGCAGGGATCCTGAAGTTCAGCTGCCTGGCTGTATGTTCTGGGTTTCACTGTGAGGTCTTAGACAAGAGATTTCCGTGACCTTTAGCAAATAATCATGCTCACCTGGTAGGGCTGCTATGAGGATTAAACCCGATAATCCGTGAAACAGAACCCTCTCTGGAACATAGACTGTGTTTAACGATTGATGGTTACAATTACTCTCTGTAACGACAGAACCTCGGAGAAATCACTTTGAGATAATCTTTCCCTTTTAAATTGTGAAAAGGAAAAATAATGATACCAACCAACACAACCACTTTCATTTTTGTATAGCATCGTATGGTTCCGAGGATACTTAGAGTGAGATATCATTTTGTATTGTGCTGCTTAAATGTAAGCAGCCTCCATGTTCCTACACAGGAACTCAGTTCCAAACGGCTGTATAAGATTCCATTGAATTGATACATCAAACTTTACCTAACGTTGTTCTTATGGTTAAATATTTGGATGGGGCGCCTGGGTGGCTCAGTCGGTGAAGCGACCGACTTCGGCTCAGGCCATGATCTCGCGGTCCGTGAGGTCTAGCCCCGCGTCGGGCTCTGTGCTGACAGCTCAGAGCCTGGAGCCTGTTTCAGATTCTGTGTCTCCCTCTCTCTGACCCTCCCCTGTTCATGTTCTGTCTCTCCCTGTCTCAAAAATAAATAAACGTTAAAAAAAAAATTAAATATTTGGAATTTTTTGGTTTTGTGACTCTGGGTACCACTGACTAATATCACTTTGTAGAAACCAATATATTTTTTCTCATTAAGATAAAGCAGCCAGGAGGCGTCTCGGTGGCTCAGTTGGTTAAGCGTCTGACTTTGGCTCAAGTCATGATCTCACGGTTTGTGGGTTCGAGCCCAGAGCCTGGAGCCTGCTTCGGATTCTGTGTCTGCCTCTCTCTCTGCCCTCCCCCACTCGTGCTCTGTCTCTCTCTGTCTCTTAAAAATGAACAAACGTTTAAAAAAAATTTTTTTAAGATAAATCAGCCAGGACCATCTCCCTTACCCCTCTGCCTAAGGGCCTTTGCTTCGCTTACATCCTCCTCCATATTGTTTTGACCTAAATTATGTTCCTTATAATCTACTCCCCAATGTTTCCCAAACTCTATTTACAAAAGCCAAATCTCCATTACTGTTTCTTATTTCCCTCTGCAGATTCCAGGCTCTCCACACTGTTCCTTGCTGTGTCATGTCCCAGATACACTCACTGCCCTCCCCCACTTCCTCGAGCTCGCAGTCCACTTCTGGGGGCATCAAGTATGGGGACTACAAGGTTAGGCCCATTCGGCACACTTTATGCTTGCCTTCTTATGCTGGGCATATTCTCAGAATCCAAAAGGGAAGTAATATGATTCTTTCGAAAGCATCGTTGCTCCCGTTCTGTGTCTGGAAAACTCCCTCCTCCTTCAATACTCACCTCTGATGCACCAACCCCCAGGCGTAGCGGCTCACTGCTCCACCCTCGCTGTTCCCAGGGTACTTGCTACATCTTGGTATCCTCAACATCCAACAGTGATTGTCCGTCGTAGATGCTCAGAAATGCTCAAAAACCAGTGACTGCGCATTACAGATGAATAAGTCAGTTATGGACAGACCTGTGTACGTGAAGTTAGAAACTCTTTAAATTGCCTGTTTGGATGGGATTGGTGGCAGCTATTAAGACTAGCAAAAAAAGATGCTGGAAAGTCAGGCTGGCCCAAAGTGTTGTCCCCCACTGGATTTTTTGTCTGCGGATCCTAGGTTTTCACCTCTTAAAATATAAATGAGGGTGTAGCATTAGCTTACCAGGAGGACTGAGCAACCCCTGTTTTCAGTGAGGCTCTGATGTGAGTATTGATGGATGTACTCTATTTTTTGCTCGCTCTTATCACAGATGCTCATTTAACAGAGCTGCTAAATGCATACCCCACCCTGTCCTGTCCAACGCCAGCCCATCTCCAAGCCTCTTCCACAGCTGATTTGTTGTCTGCAATCCATCTCATTTTTGTCTTTTCTCCGAATGGAGCGTTGTGTCTAGCCAGTCTGACTAAAAGCGTGAATTCAATTTGTGATCTGGAAGGACTGACGGTGATCAAGTCACTAACAGCCATGACTTGCTGGTTACGACCAGTAACTATAAGTAATTTAATAAAAGATTGTTGACCCCCCCCCCCCCCGCAAAGAAAGTGGAATTGTTATGAACAAATGAGGAGGAAGCATCATGAGAAAACGGAGATTTAAAAATTTTTTTTTTCAACGTTTTATTTATTTTTGGGACAGAGAGAGACAGAGCATGAACGGGGGAGGGGCAGAGAGAGAGGGAGACACAGAATCGGAAACAGGCTCCAGGCTCCGAGCCATCAGCCCAGAGCCTGACGCGGGGCTCGAACTCACGGACCGCGAGATCGTGACCTGGCTGAAGTCAGACGCTTAACCGACTGCGCCACCCAGGCGCCCCGAGAAAACGGAGATTTAAACAGCACTCCCAAAATGTGGCCCCGAGCAGCAAGAGGGTGGTAGACTGTGGGCATCTCTTAGGAAAGAAGAGGAGTGTACACGATGGGGAAGAAGGGAAGACAAGGGAGGAGTGGTAGCCCAGGGATCAGGCTTCCTGTGCCTAGCGACACCCAACACTCACCCGCTAGGCTGGTGAATGGGCTGCAGGCTCTGAGGGAAGCCAGTGACACCCAAGTTGGATCAAGCTTGCAGGCCTTGGTACCACTGGACCAGTGCCTGTTAGTGCCAGGCAACCTTATAGGCTGTCAGACCATCCAGGAGCAAGGAAAGATACGCTCATTGGCCCTAGGAAAGCTCTTTAAAAACTCGAAGCTTTGCGTGTGATTGAGGTGCATAAGCTACAAGGCAGAGTATTGAAATGCAAAAGTCTGCTAAGGAATACAACCAAAGCAATGCCAAAGAATTTAATCTAAACGCAGACACGTAACAAAATCATAATTCTGTTTGCTTGGCCCAGATGCCTGAAGCATCTTGAAAGAAGGCACATTTCTGCACCTGAATAATGTTAATCTTGGGCTTAGAAAGCATTGGAGTGAATATGGAGAGTTTTGAGACTGCTAAAAATCACTTCTGATAACTATTAGGTATTCTAGTAATGCAACCAAATAGTTATTAGAAAATTGCAATGTAGAAGACATAGTACTGACAAACGATGGTGATGACAACACCTAATCTTTATTATGGTACTTTAGAGTTGACACCAAGCCTTTTACGTGGGGGAGGATGCTCATCGGTGTCCAAATAATATGCACGTGTGCAATCTGTTTTGAGGCATGATTTTCGCCCCTCAAAAGCTTACGGTGCAGCCACAAAAGAAAGACATGAACACAATGTAATATAATACAAGCTGGATGATGCTAAAAGCTAGAATACAGGTAATAAATTATGATTTTCAAGGGCTAGGCTACAGAAAGGAAGCATAATTTAAAATGTACTTTGAACTTCTGATAGGTAGAGGTGTGAGACAGGCATTTTAAGCAAAGAAAACATCACGTACAAGGGCAAGAAATGGAAAATTGCAACGTGTTCAAAGAATGATAGGAGACACCAGAAGAGTAGGTTGTGGTGGACATCTGTTACTTTTGCCTACTCAATATCCACTCTCTATTCTCTTCCTAGTGGTAAATGGTTCCTTTGGGGGAACCCATCTACTCTTGGTATCTAACAAGTGGAGTTGACCTTACTCCGGGAGTCAAGGCAGGGCCAGAGTGATCATCACTTGACCAGTCACTGCCTTCTATCTCCCTGGATATAGCAATTGCTTCAGAGTTGGGTACACAACTCAAGTTATCCAATGTCCCAAGGCGAAATCTCAGGAATTTTGTTGGAAGTTTGGAAAGAAACATTCTCCTTCCATGAGATTAGTAGCTCTAAAGAATAATGAAAATCTGGAATATTCTGGAAAATCTGGAATTGTGGTCTCTCTGAGGAGAGTGCCTGACATGGAGAAAGGCCGACAGATTTATACACCTGGATCCTGTCATGTCTAAAACAATCTGCCCCTTGACTTTTCAGATACAGGAGATGACACATTCCCCACGTGTTTAGCCAGTTTGAATTTTTTCCTATAATGCAGAGCTGAAGACAGATTAGAAAGGGCCTTCATGGATTCATGAATTCATGGGAATTCATTCTCTAGTCAACAAAAAGCCACGGGATGTTTTAGGAAAGTGATGGAAGTTGAATTCCATGCCCAAAACAGTTTGGAGGCACTGTTGGAGACAGGGAAACCAAGGAAGTGACTTCTGCAGAGGCAAAGCCAATGGTGAGAATTGTTGGCTCTTTGTGAGTTCCACGGAATCATCATTGCCTTCATTTCTGAAGCTCAACGTGCACTAGTATTTTTCTAAGCACTTGCACACCCATAAACCCACTTGGTGCTCACCCTAACCTTATGAGAAAGGTCCAGTTATTATCATTTAACACACCAACCCTGTGAGGATGGTCCAGCTTATCCCCATTTTGCAGAAGATGGAACAAACCTCCAAGGTCCCACAACTAACCAAATGGCAGGTTGGACTTTGGGAGTCAGGTCTCAGGGCCTGTCTTCAAAGTAGACAACTGCCAACACCATAATGTCTTGGAGGTGACAAACTATCCTCCCCAGTGGCCCATCCTTTCCTCCCAATAGCCTGGAAGTCCATATCGAGAATCATTTCTTTGACCTAGAAGATGAAGTTGGAGGTGTTGCTTCTAGAATGCTCCAGTTACATTCTCACCTGACTAGGAGGATAGGGTGCTGACCTTCACATTAGAAGAACAGAGCCTTAAGGGGGACAGGTAAGCTTTGAACATAAAAATGTGGATGTTGGGGCATTATTTGAGGAAATGCCAGTTTCCCCTTGTATTGGCAAGAGGAGCATCTGGTGTGCAGGTGAGCAAAGAAGCGGGGGAACAAAGAGAGACTCTGTGTCCTAACAAAAATCCGCTATCCCCTTCAAAATGCAGATTTTTTTGGTCAAAATTCCCAAAAGCACATTCTTGCAATGTTATACTCACTTCCATAAATGGCCCTTGTCTGTGTTGTTTCAGTCAGTCCCTGGATACGAGGAGATGAAGTCAGGCCTCCCAAGTACTTTCGCTGTCAAGTACTCTCTCTCTGCCAGACCTTCCCACGGCCCCAGATGGTCTAGCTTCTCCTTCTTTGTCATTTCCTGAGGGGGTGTCTTTCCTGAGGAAAGAGTTAGAAAAGAGGCAAGAAGCATCGATTTGCCAGTATCAGCCCTGGCTCTCACACAATCCACCCAGTGGGCCAGGTTTGAAACAGACCATGGGTTGGTAAGTGGTTGAAGCTTGGCCCTCTGCCCATGCTTCCCTGCCTGCCCACATTCCTGGGCAGGAAGTACCACCCACTTCCTGCCCACCTCAGGCTATCTGTTCTCGTAGGGGCTCTTAATACATTCTCACCGCATTGATATAAATGATGAAGTATGCACCCTCCTGTATCACTGGGGTGATCACATTAATAAGAGCATCTGCGGGGAGAATTTAGAGGAGACGTCATGCTTCTGGAGTCACTTGTTTATTCACCCATTAAGCAAATCTTTATTGAGAACCTATAATACACCAGGGAATATTCTTGATACTGGAGATAGAGTGTTGAATTTTTGTGGAATTTTATTCTTGTAAACATACGAGCTCATTTCAGGGGGTGAGAAGTGCTATGAAGACAAAGAAATATCACTACGAATAGTTAGAGGGGTGCCTGGGTGGCTCAGTCAGTTAAGTGTCCAACTTCGAGCTCAGGTCATGGTCTCATGGTTCGTGAGTTGGAGCCCCGCATCAGGATCTCTGCCGTAAGCACAGAGCCTATTTCAGATCCTCTGTTCCCCTGCCCTGCTCCTCCCCTGTTTGTGCTCTCTCTCTCAAAAATAAAGAAACGTTAAAAAAAAAAAAGAATAGTTAGAGAGTATGAGATTTTGATTTAGGAAGAGTTTTAAGGGAAGTCCACACTGAGGAGACAGCACTGAGGCCATGGGCCAAGTGAAAATCAGAAGGAAGATCACGCTAGGCTGAAAGAAAGGAAGGAGGGACAATCACTGTTGAGGATAAGAAGGTCTGTGTGGCTGGAGCACAGAGAGCAAGTGGAACAGTCGTTCAGAATGAAGCTTGAGGAGCCATGGACCAGATATTCTTAGGGTAAAAGGAAGCCAGTGGAAAAATTTTCCCAGAAGAATGAGATGATGTGCTTTCAGGGGCGCATAAGGCAAAAAGAATGTAAGAAGACAAGTAAAGAAGCAGGAAGACCAGTCGGGAGGCTTTACGGAGGTTCAAGTGAGAGACGAAGGTGGCCTGGACAAACCCCATGTATCTAGTAACTCTTTACAGAATGGATTTTTCTCTGTTAGCTGAGCTAAAGCAATCAATTACCGAGGACAGATTTAGAACCCAACAGAGCGCTTGCTTTAAAGAGTCCCTGGACAAGCTCTGTTAGCATCGTTCCCCCAAACTGTCTAATCTGTGCCAAGCTAAGTTCTTGCCGTGTGGTGCAACGAATAGGTTACTAGATGCTTTAAGATGTGATCATTTGTGACAAACACAGAATCTTACACTTTGTAACCCCTTACGAGAATGTAGCAATAGTTTCATAGATGCACTTTTAATTGGTCTCCACGTCTCCTGAAAATTCTTATGGCGAAGTCCCAACCCCCAGGATCTCAGAATGTGACCACGTTGGAGAAAGGGTCATTGCAAATATACCCAGTTAAGATGAAGTCATGGTGAAGGTGGGGAGAAGGGCTAAAGCTCCAGTTATATTTTGAAATCAGACACTTAAATCTCACTTTGTGGGTATGTGGTGGAAAGCTCGGATGCCTGTGTTACTTGCCTTTGACTCACCTCTGATTTCAGTTGTGACTGTGGTGGACAGTTCCCAGAAGCTCACTCGCCTGGGGCTACTTCTCCAGTACCAAAAGAGTCCTCTTGGCCTACAGACAGGCTCACGGGGAGTGCAGGCTGGAGGTATTAGACACCGGGGCAACCCTCAACCAATAGGAGACTGGAGTCATACAAATGCTCCAGCTTCCTTTCAGGTGGAAGGTTCTAAAAGGCATTCTATATACTTCTCAGAGTATACGTCAGTTCAAGGCCTGTGTCAGTGACCTGGGGCACATACCCTTATCTTAACTCGTCCTTCTTCCCCTGCTCTTCCTGCCTTCTCACTCCTGCCTCCTAGGATCACCTCCCAAATAAGCTGCCTTCACTCAATTCCTTGTTTCGGCCTCTGCTTTGGGGGAACTCAAACTAAGACAGCGAATTTGCCTACTCTACCTATTTCTCATTTACCAGCAAGCTCTGCCCCTACCAAACACATACAGTTCCCTGTCCTGGCTCAAGGCTCTTGAAGAGAACACCCAGGAGATGCCACCCTCATATTCCAGTTTCTAATTTTTTCCCAAGATCTATGAAGTTTGCAACAGGAAACAGAGCTTTTCCTTAACTCCTTCAAGACATCTATCATCCATCCCTGCTTCAAAGGTTGATATCTAGCCCAACTCATGGAAATTTAACTGAAAACAATTGCACATTATAGGGAAAAGTTAAAAATTATCAAGGATCTCTTCCAGTCAAGAGAACATGGGATACTGTAAGGAAGACATAGTCTCGAAATACATAAATGACTTTGTAATGGACCTGAATGGACACATTGCCAAGTTTATAAATGATAAAAGGACAGGGATATGGCTGAGTGATAATTCGGCTGAGAGATAATATGTTTAAATGAGACTTGGCAAGAATCACTTAAAGTGCTTTGGCTGGTAGGTTCTGAACATTCTTTATTAGAAATGACTATAGATTAAAGCGAGTTGAGACAACTGAGTAATACAAAGCAGAAGAAATCCTTAAATCAAAATAGACATTTTAATAACTATGCTTTAAATAAATCCCCCCTCTGAAGTCTTCTAATGTTTAACAGCTGCAAATAAATATGACACCAGGAGAAGCTAATCAAATAGTCTAAGGAGGCAGGAAACAAAAGAGCAAAGAGGAAATGGAAATAACCCACCTTCAGTCCCCCCATGATTTCAACTTCTCTCTCTCTTCTGCTTTGCCACCCAGCCACCCCAACACCCTACAGGTTGGGCAGCCTCCTGGCGGAGAACTTTGGAGCCAGCCAGCCAGACTGGGTTTGAATCTCAGCCACGTCCTGTTTCATTTCTGCGTGCCCCGGCAGTAACTTAACTTCCCAAGCCTTAGTGTTCATGTCTGGAAAATGGGACGAAACTCACGGCATCGGGTTGTTCCAAGCGTTAACTGGGCTAATTCATGTGAATACAGAGTAAATACTCGACAAAGTATCAGCTATTGCCGTTATGATCACTACCTTGCTAAAAGAGCAGAAAAGAACTAGAGAACGAGACACAGGCTGACAGAAAAGAGAACCGATGAGAAGGATACCTTGGAGGTAACTAAGCTGGCCACCCAAGTAGGGCCAATATTCAGGCAGTGTGCCCAGGCAGGCTGACCAGTTGGTTTCAGTTTAGGTCAGTCAGTACCAGTGCTTCAACTAGTTGATACATTTTGAATCTCATCCCTGCCTCGGCTTGTGCGTTATTCAATCACAAAGAATCCACGGCATGTAAACCTTTACTATCCGTTAAGAAATCAACGTGGTAACACACATGAAAGGCCATGAAACTAGTTATGCTTTACCCCACTCCTGGGAATTTATTCAAATACAAAAGAAGAATAAGTTATAGATCCACTGATGCTTACAGAGGTGTTAGCCATGAAGGCAAAACACCGCAAGCAACGCTAAAGTCTGACAAGAGAGGAGTAGTTAAATTCACTGTCATTCCTACCTTCAGTGGAAATTATGTAGCATCAACATCATAATTATGAAAATCAAAAACCCATAGAAAACGTGAGGTGCTTACGGTATAATGGTCAGCCAAAAATGGTAGCATAAAAATCGTGACTATATTCTGATATAACATGCAAATTACATATGGATAGAAGCAACAGAATATGCAAGAATATCTGTGGCAGTTTTTCCAAAACTGTTTAGAATGTTTGTTATAATATATATTTTTTAATTTTTTTAACATTTATTTATTATTGAGAGACAGAGAGACACAGAGCATGAGCAGGGGAGGAGTAGAGACAGGGGGAGACACAGGATCCGAAGCAGGCTCCAGGCTCTGAGCTGTCAGCACAGAGCCCGACACAGGGCTTGAACTCACAATCTGCGAGATCGTGACCTGAGCCAAAGTCGGTTGCCTAACCAACTGAGCCACCCAGGCGCCACTGTTTGTTATAATATTTTAACGATTAAAAGCGGCTGGGATTTGCAGAGAAAATGGGCTTTCTCTCCTCAAAACCCCATGCTCAGAGACAAGGAATAATATCTATAAAGCATGGGCCAGAGTTCTCCTTCTCCCAGAGACACTATTATCCCACTGGGGGCTTTTGTGCAAATTAGGAACAACAGCCCCTGTCAAAAAAAACCTTCCCTAGAACGCAGACGTTTCTTTTGTATTGAGCTCTGTTCAGAGCCTTGCCATCCTCCACTGCAAGCCAGTGAAATAGGATTCTTCCAGGAATATGTTGGCAAGATTACCAAAGGGGAAGCTACCGCAGACCCAAAGATTAATTATTTTAGGCGGTATGCAGATGAGAATTAGGACAATGGCAGCTGAATAAACAAATATGAGTGGTATAAAAGCGGAATTATATGCTATAGAAATTAGATCTCTTTCCCCTTGACATCAGCAAGTTGGGTGCTTTCTAAGCATTCCTCTTTTGCCTACTGAAGATTATATTTAAACCAAACGAAGAAAGATACTGCACCCGAGATCCCACAAAAAGCTTGCGATGTGAGTCCCAGATGTAGAAGGAAGTGAATTTGCCAAACCATGCTGTCTGCACCTTCTTCAGAAGGCAGCACCCTTCCAGGCCTCTGATGAAGGGGTGAAGACAAGTCCTCTGTGGTGCAGGGGGGAGGCACCAGAATCTGGAGTCGCGGGTCCATCACAGTTCTCTTTGTTCCACATACATCAAAAGAACACAACGTGGATCCCGGGCACCTCACAGGATGGCTTGTGTCTTTCCGAGGAGCCCGCAAGTGCGTAAAAATGTTCAGGAGCACGTAAAACTTTTGCTATAAAAGGGAGCTTTTCTATTCAGCTCCCTGCGGTCCAGGACCCAGTTCTTGGAGGCATGCCCCCCAAATAGTTGAACAGTATAAGCGCTCAGGTGTACTGAAGAGAAGCAAGAAAATGTAGTTTATGCTCTGGGTGAAGAATAAGGGAGAAAGCTCTTGCGCCCTACCGTGGTTTCCGTACATCCGGGTGCCGGTCAGACTTTGCCGGCATGTTTACCTTGAAAACATGGAACCGCTTTTGCTAGAGGTTTGAATGAAGCTGGTTTGGGACTGAGGCAAACAGCTGTGCAGTGTCCTCGGGCTCAGCACACAGATTCCTACAACCCGGGTGTCCTTTTCATACCCTCCTGCCGGAGCGTGCAGAGGCAATGACCCCCTCCCGAAGCTGAGGGTGTGATTTCTCTTGGGTGACTTGGAGTTCATGCCTGGCAAAGCCCCGTGAGCCCGAAGCAGGGTGGCATGGTCGCGGGGGGTGGCTGCCTCCCTGAGGGAGCAGGGTTCTGAAACCAGCAATTTAGGATCCCGCAGGCTCCTCTTCGGCCCGCTCACCTCCAGCTTGTGGCTCCTGACGCCACAGTACTCACTCACCGGGAGAGCCTCCTCTTGGCCTGGACGGTCCCATCACGCCTGCCCAGTGCCCCCAACAACAGGGCAAATGGTCGATGAGACCAGGGGCCCTGTGATAGGTCCCTTTCCAGCAGCCGTAGGACCCATCTTGTAAACCTGGCGCGTTCTTTGCCCTTAGCACACATGTACTTTAAGTTTTCTGGAACAGATTCCACTTTCGTACTACGGGTTGGTAAACAGAAGGCAGTCATCAGGAAGGTATTAAAACAAATGTCACTGTGCACGTCACTCTCCCCCAAAGCAACAGCAGCCTGTTCAAATGCCGAAGGATACCAAGAAATTGGTGGGGAGGAGCTGGAGGCAGAAGCCCAGCTTTTCTTTTCCTGGTCGTGCAGCAGACAGCTTACTGCCTTGGCAGCCCTCCAGCTCTGCTTTCTTTTCAGAAGGTTCTAGGTGCCCAGACTCTGCACTGTGCTGCCTGCTCGTCCGGAGCACATTTGCACTCTGCTTTGAAGGGGACAGCCATAAGTAAAGCGACGGGGGGGAGTCGTGGGCAGACTTCAGCACACTCTGAAAGAGGGGACCACCTTCTGACATGCGCTTGTGGCTGGCAGGTCACCTTTCAGTCTGCCACAGCTGATCGGCCAGAAGGCTTTAACCTCCGTAGCCTCCAGCTAGGGTAGATCCACAAAAGTCGGCTTCAGAGTGGAGATGTCTCCCTGATCCACCGATACATGGTTTGGGGAAGGCATGCTAACGATAGTTATAGCCAGCTATGTTGTTTTCTCCCTCTTGCCTTGTATCTCCTCTGCCCCTGAGCACGTCTACCTGGCCCCAAGGCCCAGCTCAACCCTCCCTCCAAGATTCAGATCATATCCCTTCATTCAACAAATATGGCGTAAGCACCCACTTTTGAGCCATCACTGAGCTATCGGTCTACCAGGAAAGATGACAAGTAAAGAGTGCCATATGCACTTCCGGAGGATGTATCTGTTATGGGAGTGACTTCATTTGGGTGGGGTTGGGGGTCACAGAAGGATGCCGCCTCCTCTCCAAATCCTTCCTGGCTTTCCTGAGGCCACTGTCACTCTTTCATTCTCATGTCTACTCGAAGGCAAGTATCATCCCATCGGGTTACTGCATGGAATTTCTAGATGATGCCTCCCCCACTCCTGCCATCCCTGCCATTTCGCTGAGGGGGCTTTAAGGTCACGGATCATCTCAATCAGTCCCCTGGTAAATGTTCAGTGAACGAAAGAAAGAAATCTCTACCCAGGTGCGATCAATACACTTCAAATCTTGGTTGGGGCAATCTCAGAAGTGACAGCGTATTTTACCATTTTGAACGGAAGCATGTAGATGAGCGTGACTGAGCAGGTGAACCAAAGCTGAATTAGGTAGTGAGTGCAGGGGTGAGTAAATGGAGACAATGAGGTGAGGGAAAGAGAGCAGTGAATGCTTAGAGCGGCTGCTGACTCAGAGGGTAAACCGGCTGGCAGCAAGGGCTAAGACAGAGGCCAATCTAATGGCAAGTTTCACACAGGTTTTTCTGAATCATTCACATCCTAACTACTAAAAACGCGTGAAAGTTATTTCAACGCCAGAAAGGCACTTGAAATCTTATTAACCTCCTTGCACAGAATGCCAAATGCTACCTCTCGATAGTAATTAGCCAAGCGAATGCAGTAATGAAACGGCAGTGATGAAACGATCAGCTGAGAGGGCCCGGAAACAGTGCTTCTCAAGCATCAGTGCGTATGTTAGCTGAGTATCTTGATGAAATTCAGATTCTGATGTAGCAGTCAGGCAAGGCAGAAGATTCTGTATGTCAAATAAGTTTTGGGTTCGGTTGGCCCGCAGGGCTCACGTTGAATAAATAGTTTCGAAAAAATCAGGGAGGACAAGTCGCGATTTTGACAAAAGACGCTATTACTCGTCTTTCACGTCTTTACTATTTATTGAAATTTTTCTAATTACGGAGTTAACACACAATCATTGTGGCGAAGTTGGAAACTGTAAAATGTACAAGGGGAAAAATCAAATCACCTTCAATCTCATCATCCAGAGAGAATCTGTATAAACATTTTGATGTGTTTCCTTTTCATCTTTTTTTTGTTGTTTTTACATCACGCCCTCCATAAATTTTTTAATCTTGATTTTATTTTCCTTTTAAACTGTGGGCGCTTCACATGCTATTATATTATTTGAAAACATATTTCTTACTAAGCCAATCAGCAAACATTTAGAAGAGTACATGGCAGTTTCTAAGGGTACATCAGTTAAAGAAAGAGTCCCTGCCCTCATTTTGCAGTGAGGGGAAAGAATCTGATATTCAATCTGATAATAAATGAGATCAAATGGATCTTAAATGACTGAAGTGTATTTTATTTTACAGCTGATCACAGTATAGTTAATCCATCTTTCCTTCAGATATCTAATTTCCTTTCTGTTGCTGTTATATATTTGTGCTATATACATATGTACATACACATATATATATCTTGCTGTCATATATGTATATATCAATTTTTGCATGTACTCCTGATTTCCTTCAGATAAATTTCTTTTAAATGGAATATCTGAGTCATTGAGTGTACACAATTTTTAAGTTTTTAATACATATTGCCAAGCGGATGCCCAGCAATGCCGTGCCATACACACTCCTACCTGCAATCGGGAGGGTGCCCCAAAAGCTTTATCACATGTTTTCCAGCATTAGTTGTCATTTATTTTCATCTTTGTCAAGTTATTTTTATTTAAATTCCCTTTATACCTATGAGCTGAAACATTTTGACATGTGCATAAGCCATTTGATATCTTCTTTTGTCAAGTGTCCATTTCCTCTGCCCATTTTGCCTTTGATGTGTTTGCCTTTTCTCCTTATTAATTTGTAACTGCTCTTTATATATTAAAGATATTAACCCTTTGTTATACATTTTGTAAATATTTTTCTAATTTATTGTTTATCTTTTAACTTTGTTTCTGGGTTTTGGTTTTGGTTTTTTTGGTTTTTTTTGGAAAAACATATTATTTCGAAGTATGTTGTTTAATCTCCACAGGTTTTAGGATTTTCCAGTTACCTTTCTGTTATTGATTTCTAGTTTAATTCTGTGGTCTGAGAGCAGGCATTGCATGACTTATATTCTTTTAGATTTGTCAAGGTGTATTTTATGGCCCAGAATGTCGTCTATGTTGGTGAGTGTTCCATGTGAACTCAGGAAAAATGTGTATTTTGCTGTTGTTGGATGAAGTAGTCTATAAATGTCCATTATATCCAATTGATTGATGGTGCTGTTGAGTTCAACTAAGTCCTTACTGATTTTCTGCCTGGTGGATCTGTCCATTTCTGATAGAGGGTTGTTGAAGTCTTTAACTGTGCTGGAGGACTCACATCTCTCTCCTTGCGGTTCTATCAGGTTTTGCCTCTCATTTGTTAGGCACATACACATTAAGGATTGATGTCTTCTTGGATAAGTGGCCCCTTAATTATTATGTAATTCCCTTCTTTGTCCCTGATAACTTTCCTTGTTTTCTTCTACAAAATTAATACAGCTACTTTTGTTTTCCCCTTATTAGCATGATATGGTTTTCTCCATCCATGTACTTATATAGATTAAGTGCCTTTATATTTAAAGTGGGTTTCTTGTAAAAAATACACGGTTGACTTGGGTTTTTTTTTAATGTTTACTTATTTTTGAGAGAGAGAGAGAGAGAGAGAGAGACAGAGCATGAGTGTGGGAAGGGCAGAGAGAGAGGGAGACACAGAATCTGAAGCAGCTCCAGGCTCTGAGCTGTCAGCACAGAGCCCGACATGGGGCTTGAACCCACCAACAGTGAGATCATGACCTGAGCTGAAGTCGGACACTTAACCGACTGAGCCACCCAGGCGCCCCCATAGTTGACTTGTTTTTTAATTCACTCTGACAATCTTGTCTTTTAATTGGTGCATTTGGACCATTAATGTTCAAATGGGTTACTGATATAGTTGGATTAATGTCCACCATATTTGTTACTGTTTTCTACTTCGTTCTTTGTTTTTATTTTGTCTTCTGTTCTTTTTTTGCCTTTTGCTGTTTTAACTGAGCATTTCATAAGATTCCATTTTCTCTCTTTTCTTAGGAGATCGGTTATATTTTTACCTCTTTTAGTGGTGGCTTTAGAATTTGCAATATACACTACAGCTAATCCAAGTGCACTTTCAAATAACACTATGCCACTCCACAGATAGTAGAAATACCTTAAAATAACAAAATAATCCTAATTCCTCCCTCCTATCCCTTGTATCTTTGTTGTCATTCATTCACTCTGTACATATATGCATGCTTATATATGAACATACATAATAGAACACATTGTTGTTATTATTTCAAATAAACTGTTAACTGTTAGATCAATTAAGAATAAGAAAAATAGGGGCTCTTGGGCGGCTCAGTCAGTTAAGTGTCCAGCTCTTGACTTCAGCTCAGGTCATGATCTCACAGTTTGTGAGTTTGAGCCCCTCATCAGGCTCTGCACTAACCGCACAGAGCCTGCTTGGGATTCTCTCTCTCACCGACCCCCTCTCTGCCCCTTCCCCACTTGTGTGCTCTGTTTCTCTCTCCAAATAAGTAAATAAACTTCAAAAATTTAAGAATAAGGAAAATAAGCATTTTTATTCTACATTCACTTATTCCTTCTTAGCTTTTTCTTTCTTTAGGTAGATCTGAGTTTTTGCCCTATATTATTTTCCTTCAGTTGAAACTTCTTTTAACATTTATTGCAAGGCAGGTCTACTAGTAACAAATTCCCTCAATTTTTGTCTGAGAAAGCCTTTGTTATTCTCATTTTGAAGGAGGATTTCACAGGGTACAGAATTCTAGGTTTTCGGGGTTTTTTTCTCTTTAACATTTTAAATTTTCACTCCGTTCTCTCCTTGCTTGCATGGCTTCTGAGCAGATGTCCGCATAACTCTTGTTCCTCTGTAGGTAAGGTGTTGGTTTTCTCCTGATTCTTTCAAGATTTTTTTCTATATCTTCTTTTTCTGTACTTTGAAAATGATATGCCTACGTGTTGGGTTATTTTGTTTTGTGTTGTGTGGGTTTTTTTTTTTCCTTGGCATTTATATTGTTTGGCATTCTCTGAGCGTCTGTGCTTTGGTATCTGACTTCAATTGAGGAGTAATTTTTAAGTAATCATTGTTTCAAAGATTTTTTCTGTTCCTTTCTCTCTTTCTTTGCCTTGTGGTCTTCCTATTGTGCATACGTTATATCATTTGTAGTTGTCCCACAGTCCTTGAATTTTCTAGTGTTTTTGGTGGGGGCTGTTCTCTTTACTTTTCAGTTCTGGAGGTTTCTATCGAGATATCCTTGAGTACCGAGATGCTTCCCTCAGCTGTGTCCAATCTACTTATAAGCCCATCAAAGGCATTCTTTATTTCTGTTAGAGTGTTTTTGATCTCTAGCATTTCTTTCTGGTTCTTCTTTAAAATTTCCATCTCTCTGCTTACGCTGCCCGTCCGTTCCTGCATGCTGTCTCCTTTATCCACCAGCGCTCCTGGCGTATTGATCGTTATTGTTTTAAATTCCCTCTCTGATAATTCCAACATCTCTCGCATGTCTGGTTCTGATGCCTGCTCTGTCCCTTCAAATTGTGTGTTTTGCCTTTTGGTATGCCTTGTCATTTTTTTGTTGGTAGCTGGGCATGATGGCCTGGGTAAACTGAACTGCTGTATGGAGATGGCACGGATGGGGAGAGAAGCATTCTATACTCCTGTGACTAGATCTCACTCTTTTAGGGAGCCCATGCCTCTGGACCATGAACTTCACAAGTGTTCCTCAGATTTTTTTTTTTCCTCATCAGGTGGGACAGGATGGCCAGTGTGGGCTGAATCTGGGTATTTCCTTCTCCCAGGCGGAAGGCTGGAGCCAGGTGGAATTTGGTATTTCTCTTCCCCTGGGGTTAATTAGGCTCTGATGATATCCCGGCAGGCTAGGTGCTGGTTAACTCGTTTCTGCTGATGGAAGGCCTTATTAAGGAGAACGGAGGACGCCGGCAGATTTCAAGATGGATCCTCTTCGTCTCAGCCTCCTGGGGCCACATGAACTTTTTCTCTGCTATTTACCATGAGAACCTACTGGAGCTCCAGGAGGTAAATCCCACAAAACTGTGGGGCCCTTCTATGACTGGATCTCCCTGGGGTTTTTGGCTCTCAGAGTCATCCACTTGGGGCATCCAACATTCATCAGGTGTTCACAGCCTGGCTTTTCCACCCGTGATTCTCTGCCCTGGTAAGCAGCGACTCCCTGCTTCTCTCATCCTGGGGGCAGTAGTCTGACCTGTGTCCTCCCCTCTCTTATGAATCCAAGAAGAGTTGTTGGTTTTTCAGTTCAGATTTGTGCTGGTTTGGATGGAGTGGCAACCTCCAAGCTATTTACATGTGGGACGAGAAACTGGACATTTGTTTGCTTTTTAAAAGCCTATATAAATTGCGGGGTGCCTGGGTGACTCAGTTAAGCGTCGGACTCTTGGTTTTGGTACAGGTCACGATCCCACGGTTTGTGAGTTTGAGCCCCGTGTTGGGGGTCTCTGCTGACAGCATGGCATCTGCTTAAGATTCTCTCTGACCCTCCCCTGCTCACACACACGTGTGCACTCTCTCTCCAAATAAGTAAACTCTAAAAGCCTGTATAGGTTATTAATTTTTAAGTAAGTGCTAGCTATTAATCTTCTCCACTGTGAATTCGGTCTTTGTTTTTATGTTTGGGATAGCCTTGCCCTCAATAAAGTGAGAAAGTAACGGATCCATGTTTCTTTATAATTTGGTGGGGTTTTTCTTAATTGTTTAAAGTTTATTTATTTTGAGAGAAAGACAGAAAGAGAGAGAGAATCCCAAGCAGACTCTGCACTGACAGTGCAGACACGGAGCTCAATCGCACGAACCATAAGATCATGACCCGAACAGAAACCAAGAGTCAGACGCTCAACTGCCTGAGCCACCAAGGCACCCCTCCTTCTAGTTTTGTAAAAGTTTCTTATGTTGTGTGTGTATGGGAAGGTTAGAAAGCAGTGTTGCAAAGATACTCCCCTCTCCTGCAGTATGGTTTGTCCAAATCCTGGTTGTCCAACAGGCTTCTCACTAAAGAACCAGGAACAGGGAAACACTGAAAGTCGAGATGTTTCATGATTGTAATAGGAGTTGAGAAGCCAGCTTCTCTTTGTTCCATTAGCATGTGTACTTCTCCATAGGAAGGATATGATGGGGTCTTTCATCTAACGTATGGTAGATGGAATAATATCCTCCAAAAATGTACATATCCTAGTCCTTGAAACTTGTGAATATGTTCCCTTCTGTGGCAAAGGATTTTGCAGATATAATTAGGTTAATGATCTTGAGATAATGAGATTATCCCAGAGGGCCCAAAGTAATCACAAAGGCCTTTGGAAGAGGGAGAACAAGGGTCAGAATCAGAGAAGGTAATGACAATGTAAGCAGAGGTCAGAGAGAAAGAAAGAAATGTGAAAATGCTATGCTGCTAACTTTCAAGATAGAGGAAAGGGCCATGAGCCAAGAATTGCAGGTGGCTTATAGAGGCCTGGAAAAGTCCAGGAAATAGATTCTCCCTTAGAGCTTTCAGAAGGAATGCAGCCATGCTGACACCTTGGTCTTAGGACTTCTGACCTTCAGAGCTGTAAAACAACAAATCTGTGTTGTTTAAGCCACTGCGTTTGTTTAATTTGTCACAGCAGCAATAGGAAACTAATATGGGATTGTCAGAGTACAAGTCAAGTGCAGGCCAAGTCCCCGTGGTGGTTCCTGAACACCACTGTTTCCTAGCCTGGGTCCAATTTAGTTGGCTGTTGCCAGGACAGTGGGGTTGATTTCACCACCATTGCATGGTCTCGGAACCCTGCTATCTTACCCGGAAAGAGCCAGCTGGAGTCCTTTGCCTAAAAGTAAAAGGGCAGGAACTTGAGGCTTTTGGTTCTTCTCCTTGAATTAGCCCAGAAACATTCATAGGAGTCATCAGAATATGTCATTCTGATTAGTTTCTAACAGGGACAAACTTCGGCCTCCTTTTCCGGTTACTATGAGGATTAAGAGTTAATACAGCCAGGTGTGGCCCTTAAAACATTGCCGGGCACTTTTTAACGTCTTTAGTAGGTGTTAGCGGTTATTTGTATTAGTCATAGTTCTCCAGAGAAACAGAACCAATAAGGGGTGTGTGTGTGTGTGTGTGTGTGTGTGTGTGTGTGTGTGTGTGTTATACACATAGAGAAATTTACTTTAAGGGTTTGACTGACACAACTGTGAGGTCTGGCAAATCTGAAATCTGCAGGGCAGGCCAACTGACTGGAGACCTAGGGAAGAATTAATGAGGTCTTGAATTCAAAGGCAGTCTAAAAGCAGAATCTGTCCTTCCCTGGGGACTTGAGTCTTTCTCTGAAGGCCTTCCACTGATTGGATAAGGCCCACCCACATTATGGAGAGTTATCTGCTTTATTTGAAGTCTATAGATTTAAAAAAAAATTTTTTTTCAATGTTGATTTATTTTTGAGATACAGAGTGTGAACGGGGGAGGGGAAGAGAGAGAGGGAGACACCGAATCCAAAGCAGGTTCCAGGCACCGAGCTGTCAGCACAGAGCCCAAAGTGGGGCTTGAACTCATGAACTGTGAGATCATGACCTGAGCTGAAGTCAGACGCTTAACCGGCTGAGCCACCCAGGTGCCCCTCAAAGTCTGTGGATTTAAAAATTAATTCCACTTCAGGGACTCCTGGGTGGCTCAGTTGGTTGAGTGACCTTGGCTCAGGGCATGATCTCACGATCTGTGGGTTCAAGCCCCATGTCGGGCTCTGTGCTCAGAGCCTGGAGCCTGCTTCCGATCCTGTGTCTCCCTCTCTCTCTCTGCCCTCCCCACTCTCATTTTGTCTCACCCTGTCTCTCAAAATTAAATCTGAAAAAAAATTTTTTTTAATTAATTACACTTCAAAAAATCATCATAGCAACATCTACACGGATATTTGACCAAACGTCTCAGTACCATAGCCTCGCCATGTTGATGTGTAAAATTAACTATCACATGGTTAATTGTTCCCTATCTTCTATCCGTGGCTAAAGCTTCCAGAAAAATATAAAATCCTGGGGCGCCTGGGTGGTGCAGTCGGGTAAGCGTCCGACTTCAGCCAGGTCACTATCTCGCGGTCCGGGAGTTCGAGCCCCGCGTCAGGCTCTGGGCTGATGGCTCGGAACCTGGAGCCTGTTTCCGATTCTGTGTCTCCCTGTCTCTCTGCCCCTCCCCTGTTCATGCTCTGTCTCTCTCTGTCCCAAAAATAAACAAACTTGAAAAAAAAATTAAAAAAAAAAAAGAAAAATATAAAATCCTAAAAGTAATCCTGGAGATCCGTATCCTGTTTCTAGTTCTGACAAGAATGCTGCCCAGGTCTTCAGTTGGTATCTCTATTAACTACAGTTAAGAAACTATTCTCTAACTCCACTTTAGTATATTTTTAATCCTAAATGGGTACCATCTGCTAAGATGATTATATAATTTTTCTCTTTTGACTTATTGAAGTGTTTTATTTATAGGTTTCCTATTAATAAACTATTCCTTGCATTCCCATGGTAAATCTTACTTGGTCAGATTGTAGTCTTTTCAAAGATGCTGCTGCATGTAATTTCTTAGTATTCCAGTTCGTTTTTAATTTGGATTCCTAAGTCGGTGTCAGTTGTCTGAGGGTTTTATTTTTCATGGTTTGGGCAGGAGGGTCTGTTTGTGGGACCTTTGTTAAAACGTGGTATTTCTGTTTTGCTCCCATCACAAAGTGGGTTGGTCAGCATGCCGTGTTTCTGTGCCATGTGACGATTCATAAAGCATGGGACCAAACGTGTTCTTGTGGCAAGATACATAGACTGTGTCATTACAAAAGTAATCTGGTGTTTCCTTCCCTGGCAAATTCCCTTCCATTGGCTCTCTATTAACATTATATCAAATTAATATTACGTTAAACACCAATATTTTTAAAAAATGTACCTTACCCTTACAACAACATGACCTTTCTTTTTCTGCCTTTTGGATCTCCTACATGCTTTCTGTAACTCTCTGTAAACCTCCCCCCTAAAAAAAAAAAAAAAAATCCTGTAGGAATAGCTCAGCCAGCTGTTTTTCAAGAGAGGTAGCCATCCAAACCCCTGGTCTCTTTATGAGTCATCTTGTTTTAGGAATCCATCCTATGTTCTTTGACAAATGTAACTTTCCTCTTCAAAAGCATCACTGTGTGGAGCTTCTTCTACACTGAGACCAGCCTAGGCTGACTTGTTTGACACTTCATGTGGTTTCCTACAAAACGAACCCAAACAAAAGTCGAAAATATGTGTGGCCATTCCTGACTTTAAAAAGAGAGTCATGGGGCGCCTGGGTGGCCCAGTCGGTTAAGCGTCCGACTTCAGCCAGGTCACGATCTCGCGGTCCGTGAGTTCTAGCCCCGCGTCAGGCTCTGGGCTGATGGCTCGGAGCCTGGAGCCTGTTTCCGATTCTGTGTCTCTCTCTCTCTCTGCCCCTCCCCCGTTCATGCTCTGTCTCTCTCTGTCCCAAAAATAAATAAACGTTGAAAAAAAAATTTTTTTTTAAATAAAAAGAGAGTCAGTGTTTGGCCTGGGTGGTCCTAGTGAGGCTAGTGCAGAACTCAGGGCTTTTCTTCAGGGGATGGAGGTGCCACTTAGAGGTCTGGGTGGCTTCTGTTCCAATTTTTTTTTTTATGTTTATTTATTTTTGAGACAGAGACAGAGCATGAAGCGGGTAGGGTCAGAGAGGGAGACACAGAATCTGAAGCAGGCTCCAGGCTCCGAGCTGTCGGCACAGAGCCCGATGCGGGGCTCGAACTCACGGACAGTGAGATCATGACCTGAGCCGAAGTCGGACGCTTAACCGACTGAGCCACCCAGGTGCCCCTGGGTGGCTTCTGTTTCAGAGTGAAGCCAGCAGTTAAAACAGTAGATTCTGATTAACTAGTCACACAACTAAGAATTATTTTCACAAATGAGCATCATTGAAACAGTGCTCTGGGGCACGCTTAGTGAGGTTAGTAGTTCTAAGAGGAAAATAGATTCCGTCTTCAAATAAACTTGGGACAAGGTGGGTTACACAAAACTCTACTGACCACTTTACTGCACAACCCCACAGAGCTGTGAGCACGTTGATATTCTCTGTGACCTCTGAAACTTTTCCCCCACATTATAGTTGTTAACATACCCAAGTACACCATTCCTAGGTGGAATATATTTTGAGGAACATTAAGTAATCGTCATCATTATCATCACCTACACTGAGTGCTTACTAGATATTGAGTACTGTTGGGGATTTTACATGCTGTATCTCACTTAATCCTTTCAACATCTCTGGGCGATGGGCGTTATTCATTGTCCAGTGGTGCAGAGCACAATGACAGCACTAGTGAATCACAAATCCTAATATGCATCCAGGTGTGTCTGATTCCAAAGGCTGCATGCTTAGCCAGTAAGCTACATTTGTTATAGCACTACTGAACTTTGAAATAGTCACCTCGTGGAGTAATACAGTGCATGACATTGATATATACTTTCCTGATACTCTGAGAACTATCCTATCTTCTCACGCCCTGAGATCCAGCCTGGCAGATCCGTCTATCAGTGAGCACCTTCCCACCATGCTGCAGCCACTCAACCAATGAGAGCTGTATCAAGCATACTGGAAATGTGCGTTGTTTGCTTCCTGAGGGCCTCTCTGTGTGACCTCTATGTGTGTGTCAAGAGATGTCTAAATGATGGCACCCGACCTCCTACAGAAAAATAACAGAAGACACCAAGCTGGATGTTAAAGTTTGATAGCGTGTCCAAGGACACAGTGGAGGAAACAGAGGGTAAAGATTAGTGGGCAACTAGGGGTTGGTGGCAATCCTTTGGCAAATGAAGGGCACCACTGTGGCCTGGGAGCAGTCACCAACCATTGTGTGAAGCTCTGGCTGGAGGCTTGCCCATAACCTCAGGATCTGAAGAAGACAGAAAAGCTAACACCAAAGAACTTGCTGGAAATCCCTCTCCACGGGGGCCATTCCGTATACTGCCGTGATTGCTCCCATTTAAAGACCCTATCTCCTGTGCTAATGGGACAGCCTTGTGCGGCCTCTTCTAATAGACTCCACACGTCTCAAAACAGTGACCAGACTTCTTCCACGCTGCACTACAGTCTTCCACACCTAGGGATGAGAAGTTGACAATGATATAATTCTGCCTATCAGAGAACTACTCCCCAAGGGCCACGGCAATATGTTCTGTGGGAAGAATGCCCAGTCTGAAAATTTCCCATCTCAGGAAATCTGGGAATAAAAATGGCCAGATTTGGAAGACCTGGTTTAGGGGAACCCTATTCCTATTCCCCCCTGTCTTAAAGTGTCCCCTCATCTTCCCTATTCAAAAAGTTAGGACTTCTCCATGCATACGAATTAGGCTTTGTTACATAAGAACCCACCTCTAATGCTAGTGGCTTAAAATTGCTTGCACTTGTCTTTTATTATGAATCTGATTGGCTGGGGAGTTCTGCTGATTCGAGCTTGACTTAGCTGATTTTAGCTGGGCATACACATGCATCTGTGGTTGACTGGTTAATCGTCAGGAAGCGGGCTGCCCTAGTATGGCCTGAGCTAGGAGAACTCCCCTCTATCTCTACCAGGCTAGCCTGGGTTCATTCTCATGGTGATGATGTGGGTTGAAGAGAGGAAAAAAGTAAATCCCCACATGTAAGAAGTTTTGAAGCCACTGGCTGTGGTACGTTTGCTAACGGTCCACCGGCTAACGCAAGTCTCATGATGAGCTCAAGGTCAGAATGGAAGGAAACAACTGTAGGGCGAAGGCCAAGATAGGCACTCATAGACCTCAAACGAGTCTCTCGACTTGAATTTAAATCGGATGGTGAACAGAATGGTAAAAGTAGCTGGGTTACAGCTAAGAATCCTACCAACCGAGGCCCTTCAGTGACTTGTAATTCTAGAATTAGCCTAAAACCTCATTCAGAATACTGGATTGACCGCTTTGTGTAACTGACCAACTGAAAGAATGCAGTAATGCCAGAGACCAAGAAATGCCACCCCCAAATATGCCATTTTGATATCAGAATTGTTTTAAACTGAAGACATTTGAAATTCAACAGATGCAGAATGGTGGCTTCATGGAGCTTATCTGATGAAAAGCAGAAATTCCTAGAAAATCAGGCCACCATAAATTCCCTCATTGGGGTGGGTCTGTTCCTGGAACAGAGACCAAGAGTAAACCTACCATAAATCCTCTCTCTAGGGAAATTTTATGGCCCTGAAAGAGTGTATATACAGCATCATTCCTATATAGACCAGCATCACAAATCACAAATCTCTCTTGTTCTCCTAAAACTTTGTCATCCTAAAAAAAAAAACTCTTTGTTTCCATAGAAACGTTTTCTCCCTCTTTTTCCCCTATTAAGGTGTATGAGCCCCAATTCTAACCCCTTTAAGTAACTCCTCATCAAGCATGCCTCCGTGTATCCACGTTGTGTGTGTAAATCATTTTTTTTTTCTCCTGTTAATCTGTCTTTTTGTCAACTTAATTTGCAGGGCTCAGTCACTCCACCTAAGTGAGTGCAGGAAAGGCTTTCCCCTCTCATACAGCACCATCTCTATGGCCCACCAGGTCAGGAACCATACTCTAAGAATGCCCTGGCTATTTAAACCATTTAAGTTGGGGTCTTCTGTTGCTCACAGCTACTAACATCCTATCTAATCGAATATTATGTTTGAGTTGCTTCTTGAACAACTAAAGGGAGCTATGAAGGAAACAAATGGACATGTGAATCTATATTTGGAAATAGAGATAAGGGGAGGAGATAGATATTTGAAGGTCCTAGGCATATAGATGTTACTTAGAGTCACGTGACTAGACGAAACCACATCGGAAGGATTGTAAAAAGAGCAGAGAGCTCAAAATGGTGCCGTGGGGCACTCAGATATTTAGAAGTTGAGCAGGGGAGAAGCTATCAAAGAGACTCAGAGTGACCAATGAAGTAGAAGGGAAACCAGAACAGGGTGCTACCAAAGAACAAAGGGGAAAAGAGGAATCTCAAGAGAAAAGAGGAGTTGGATTGCGTTGAACATTTGTGAGAAATCCTGCTCTAAGTGCTTCAGGACCTACAGAGCTTCCTCTGTTCCGGAACCTGCACCCTTGCCCCCTATGCTCCAGGTTACTGAACTTCCTCTTCCTCTGTGTCACATCTCAGGCTGTACTCTCCTTACCTCTGGCTTCACCTACGTTGCAACCGCCACATGAAACATTCCCCCCCTTCGTCTCCCCTCCCCAACTCCTGCTGCTGTTCCAGGTCTCAACTCAGACACTGCTGCTTCAGATGTGGTTGTGGGGTCCCTACCCTATACCCCCCAAGAACCCCACACTTCTCCTGTTGAATTTGTCTGGGCTGCCATAACAGAATCCTATAGACTGGGAAAATAGAGGCTTATTTTCTCACAGTTTTGGAGGCTAGATGTCCAACATCAAGGTGCCATCACTGTTGGTTTCTGGTGAGGACTCCCTCCTTGGCTTCCAGACGGCTGCCTTCTTGCTGTGCCCTCACGTGGCCTTTCCTCTGTGCGTGAATGCAGAGAATGCGCTGGTGTCTCTCTTTCTCATAAGGACATCAGTCCTGTAGGATGAGGGCCCCACTCTTAGGCCCTCACTTAGCTTTCCTCACCTCCTTAAAGGCCCGATCTCAAAAACAGTCCATTGGGGGTTCAGGCTTCAGCACGAAAATTGGTGGGACACCGCTCAGTTGATAACACCCATCGGACATGTATTGGAAGAGAACTTGTCTCTGTTGGACTATGAGTGCTGTGGAGCCAAGTCCAGGCAAAGTGTATATTCTATTTTCTATTATCTTCACATACCACAGTGCCTGGAGGTGCTAAAAATATTTACGGCCCAAATGAATGAGATCATGAATGTAGGGTCCACCTCTGCTATACCATCTGGCTAACCCACATAGCTAGCCAAGGCTTTACCCTAATTGGGAATTCTCCCAGGAGTGTCCCATTTTCAGTGCTCAGTAAAATCTCACCCATTTGGAATAAATGGAGGGAAGCCTAGTGTGAATTAGGGAGAAATTATAGGATTTTAAAAGTTTTGGTATTTTCGAGGAAGCTCAAAAAAAAAAAAAAAAAACAACAACCAAAAAAACCCTTATCTGAAATACTGCTTTGTAATCTGTTCACTGTTTGCCTTCAAACAAATGATGTTACAATTGTTTAAAATGTGATGAAAACACCCTTTCTTTAGTAAATGAAGCAATCATCCCAAAATGAGTTTTTACTATCCTCTTACTTCGTAAATTCTACTTGCTACATACAGATGAGGCAAAGGTAAACTTAACCAGGCTTCCAAAAAAAAAAAGTGAGTCCCAAATTCAGGATTCCAAAGGTCTCTATACTTTAGGAAAGCTAAAAATGATGAGAAGAGGGGATTGCAGATGGGCTCAGAACTGCAGTATTTCAAAGCTCTGTCTTTTGCTATATAAAGTCAAAGTAGTGAGTTTGATTTATAGATATTAGGATACTATCTTTAGAAATAGGAAGTCAGCAGTGGTATATATATTCTCCTTCCCTTGAAGATTGCACACACTTTTTTTTTTTTTTTAAGATACAAAGATGATTTGGGAGCATAGAGAGAAACTTGGTTTGTTTTTTTTTTTTTTAAGGGTATCTCATTTCTAGGTTTTCCTAAACTCTAAAATACGTTAGGGGGGAAAATCTCTTAAGTTCCTAACCGTTCACTGGTGGTAACCCTTCAAGGATGCCTCTCTTCCTTTTTCTAAAAATAGAATGTGTTTAGGTAAAAGCTGACTTGGGATGTAAACGCCTAGTTGCAGTTAGACAGAGAGAGAAAAGGCACTCAGCTCCCGGAGGGTTCCAGCTTTCTCTGTGGGGCTGGATTAGGGCTATTATCCCAGTGGTTGCCCGGTGAGGCTCAGTGACATGTGACAAACAAGCTGACACGCAGCCCGTGCTGACCCAGACGGTACTAACAATAACACCCGGGCTGCCACACTCAGGCCTGCCCCTCCCTCCAACCAAGACCGTGTCAAGTGGAAACATGTGTCTGAGACGCGGCACAGACAATACCTCTGGCTTTAAGGACCATCACACGGAGCCGATTCCTTAAACAACCGTACAGCGTCACAGGGAAGGGACAGAGGCCAGGAAAAAACTACTACACTTGTCTAATTATTTCAGCGCAGCCCCAATGCAACGTTACCTTGACCACTTTGACCCTTGGCGTAAATACAGATTTGTGGAGATCTCCTATTCCATGGGCGAGTTCTTGTGATATCATAAAGAGGAACACTATGGCCCAGGGATTTGAAGAGATTGCCCAGAATCAATAACACCCAAAAGGAAAGAGTACAGTGACCACGTGCGCCATGGGCGGATTCCGGGGTGGCCTCTTTGTTTGGATTTATTGATAATTGTTCTCAGAGAAAAAGCCTCTGGCAAAAGCCACCTTATAATGAGTATTTTTCTCTTTGGCCCACAGGCAGTTCCCTAACATAGCTGTAGCCCACAGGCCCTGAGTTATGAAAAAAGCCTTCAATTTCGTCACAATGCAGAGTTTGAAGGTAAGCGTGACGCCATGTTTGAATTGAGAGAGTGTGAAGGTTTGGGGGGGAGACCATTGGGTCTGGTGGATATCTGTAGGTGAACGCTGTATCTTAAATGTCTGGATGCTCTTGGCAAGGTCCAATTTGGCCCCGGAAGAAGATGATGAGTCTCTCTCAACCACAGAGTCTGAGACGATAAGAAGCACACTCTGGTCCTGGCAATAACCCACCGATAAGTTTGCCTTTCCTTGTCCTGATGGGATAAGAAAGACCTTGGCACTCTTCAGGCACTCAGGCTGCCAGGATAACGCTGATGTGCACACGCGCGCGCACACACACTCCAGCCTTACGTGTGCCCCGGCCCAGCTTGCTGAAAACAGCAATCCTTGCTCTCCTTTGGCCTGGGACTCTCTCCTTCCTTCTCACTGAATTTATAGGCTGTGGAGACTATTAAACTTATTTTTATTTTGCTCCTATCTGATAAATCAGAATCCCCTCTGGAGAGGAGCCTGTTCAATCAGCTTCCCCTTAGGAAATAGAGCATCAGTGCTTAGCCAGAGTATACTCACAAACGCCGCTAGGATTGATTTGCTTTCACAGTTTCCTGAATTTGGGCCTTAGTTTTTTCATTGTGCGGTGGGATTACAATCACTTCCTCACAGAATTGTTGTGAGGCTTGAATAAGAGGAAACGATGTATATGACAGCTTTGTAAACTGGGGGGGCGGGGCAGGCTGGGGGAAATAACCGTCATTAAGAAGATCCATTGATCAATAGCCAAGTTTATTCATGTAGATATAAGAAGAGGATTCTGGGAGCATGCATTCTTAGCCATTTTCTAGCAGTATGAACTTTAACAAGCTAATTCAATTCTTAAAGGCTTGATATTCTTACCTGTATTATTAAGAAAACAACGTCCACTCTCACCAAGCTATGGCAAGAGTTAAAAGGATACCCTCTTGCACTGCGATGCCTAACACATAGTGGAGGCTTTCTAAATGGTCGTTATGGCTGTTGTGTTCACCCGGAAGAAGTTATGGCTGTTGTGTTCACCCGGAAGAAGTTATGGCTGTTGTGTTCACTGTACAAATAGAATATTTCTTTCTTCCCTAACTTGTTAGCGTCCTTCTCTGCTCAAGAATTGAATCCTGACCTCAGTTATTGCTATGAGTGTGTAAGACTGTGGCCAATGAGACTGATGTTTGGGGCATGAAAAGAAATAATTCACGGACCGCGCTCTGAACACTTTGTTTGCATTTATGTGAGGCTTAGTATTTCAACTTCCTAGATTGAAAACAGAAAAGGTACCAAGAAACTTAAAAGGCGGGGGGTGGGGGGGGGGGTGGGGAGGAGGAGCAAACCGAAACAACTAACGAACCTTCCTAGTACACAGTTTGCTAAATTTTCTATCAATTTTGCGAGAGGTTGGGTTCTTTACTGACTCCGAGGTGAATGGGAAGAGTTGTATATTAGGCCTACCAAATGATAAACTGTAACTTTCAACTTCCAAGTTTAGTAAAGGAAAAAAGCCCCCGAATTCTTTCAATAAATAAGGTAGCTCTCAGAGCCATATTATGGTCTGTTGAGAGAGAAAGAAGAAAAGGGCAACATCAGGAAGCAGTGGGTGAGCTACAGGGAAACAGTCTTCCCTAAGGTAAAGATCCCATCGTAGGACCCTGGGACACGGCCGCGTCCCATATTTGCACCCACGCGCTTATGTGAGGCTACCTTGTCCCTCTTCTCACCGAAGTTACGTGACACAGAACTACACAAGTTCCTAGATGAACTTTTGTACATTTCTGCTATTATTCAGCACCCGAAAGAAGCTGATGGGCCTGGGGACCAGAGTCCCCCATGGCTGGGCTGACCCTGGATCCCATTATATCCTCCAAAGAAAACAGGAGCTGGTGTTGAGGTGAAATAGCAGAAACCAAGGAGGCAGGAGTTAGAATTGCAGTGGGCTGAAAAAAAAACAAGACAAAACCAAAAAACTGTAGCGCCTCCATCCCCCAGGCTCAGAGCTCCTCTCTGTCTCTTTCTCTCTCACACGCACTGAAAGGTGATATCCACTCACTCTTCCCAGGATAGTTCCATCTTGGTGCCATTTTTGTGAACACAGATAACATGGCAGTGCAGTGTTGGGTGCTGCGAAACTTTGTCCAGGAACGTAGTACCCTGACGCCCAGTTTAGGAGTTTCTCTCTTAACAACCCTGAATAGCGCGTTCTTATTTGTCGCTTTGCAAACAAACATATGGAAAAGACCGAAAACACCGTAGAGACTGCAAATAGATCTCCCCTCCCACGCCAACCCGCATCACCGAATCCTGCGTAGAGAATGGCTCTGAGGCCATTTTCATGTCTGGTGGTGGTGTGGTCTATCAGGGAGGTTCACGGAGGGCTCTGAACGGTGGAGGGGGGAGACACGAGGGATGCATTTGCCATCTTCGAACTACAGCTGTATTAAATAGACGCCCAAAATAATCACATGTGCATAGCAGTAGTGTTAGTGTCACCTAAAAATTACCTCCTCTGCAGCATGTTCGTCTTTGGGTTATCGGTTGTTCTTCAAACAGACTTGCCCCACCTCCAGAAAGGTATCACCCCTCGGATTTTCTCACACTAAGCTTGCATTACTTGGAGTTTCTGCCCTATCTGGGTTGGGTGGTGTTGCTGCTATAATTCTCTCTCTCTCTCTCTCTGTCTGTCTTTGTATCTGCAAAATCTCACCTGAATTACACTTCTGAGAAATATCTCTGGCTAGTTATGAAAGTTGATAACTCTTTGTTTGAATCTCACACACGTTGTCCGTGATATCTTTCATTTAGGTTCACTTGGCTCAATTTATCCTGCGCAACCCTAACCAGATAACGAATCTGTGCCTCTAACTGTGCTTTTTGCATCATTTCTCAAGGTAGTGATTTGTCTTTGGCACCTGCCCCCTTAAAGGAAGTCTAAGGTCTTTGGGTCCTTTAATACCACAAGCTTGCCCAAGCAACTGCCAAGTCAATGACTACGAAACATTTACCCCAGGCTCCAATAACCACAGGATCCATACTGGCCATCAATAATTCTCTGTGTGTTATTGTTCAGGTCCCGCTTCCCAGGAGGGGCCACCCTATGATGTGGTGCAGGAAAGACCAGCTTCTAGGCAGACTGCCAACAAAAGTTCTTAAGAAACTGACCCATTTCAAACACGTCCCCGTACCTAATTAAAATGACTGCTACCTCTGTGGAAGAAGTCCTTTAAACCTTCAAGACCTTTTCAGACTCTTGCATACCTTTGGGCAGGTAGCAGACAATAGTTTCAGTCCCATCTTAGGGCGGCCACAAGTGCAAGGAGGCAAAGAGGAAACAGAAGAGGGATTTGACAGGTGACAAAGATACCTTCCCTTGTGCCCAAACTGTCCTTGCTTTCCATCAGCTATGCCTCTGTTTGTCTCAAGAGCCAACCAACCCCGCACTGCCTTATGCATAGAGGCAGCCCAGAGGGGGCAGAAACCCTTCTTCGCAACGGGGAGAGAGTAGATGGAGCTTGTTAGCTTGAAGGGGGAGAAATGAAAACAACCTAGTTTTGCGACTGTCACCTGCCCCTTTATATACATCTGGCTACGTGAGTACACTCCTTCAGACTCTTTCTGGATGTCTTATTTTTTTTTTTAATGTTTATTTATTTTTGAGACAGAGACAGAGCATGAACGGGGAGGGTCAGAGAGAGAGGGAGACACAGAATCGGAAGCAGGCTCCAAGCTCTGAGCTGTCAGCACAGAGCCCGATGCGGGGCTCGAACTCACAGACCGTGAGATCATGACCTGAGCCGAAGTCGGACGCTCAACCTACTGAGCCACCCAGGCGCCCCGATGTCGTCTTATTTAAAAATGACAGTAACCATCTGATGGTGCCATCATGGCCACCAAAAAAAAAAAAAAAAAAAACCCACAAAAAAACATAAATTCATGGAAATGAATTCAAAATAGATTATCAGGCAAAAATTAAGCGTGCACTTGGCAGATATCAGGGTGAGTAGCTCCCAGGTTGTCTAATATTATTAAATCGATAAACAACTGTCAGAATGGAGAGTGAAATGGGTGACTAATTGGATCCTGAGAAAAATTAAGGTATATTTATTTCTCAGATTTACCTTCCAGTCTTCCACGTGGGAAAAACATTTTGCTTTCTTTTCATTTTTTCAGCCACTTGCGACAAGTACACAGTCTCGAATTCCCATGATAGGATTACACCACTATAAATAGACCTTGGAAACTCTACTCTGACTTTTAGACCCTGCCATTTACATTCAGGAATTTCCCCTCTCCCTTCCTGATATTTAAAAAGAGAAAAAATCTTTGCTATGCTTTTTTGGTCTGTGAGTTTCTCTTCTACATGATTTTCCATGCTACATGATGAAAAGCCTGCAGGAGGACCAAGAATGCAGAATTGTGTATCGTTTCTTAAAGTGAACAGAAGCCTTGGAATAAATGCCTACGTGTGATCCTCAGAGCCAGTCAATAATTCCAGGCACCTGCAGGTGGCAAACATAAATTTGATAATCTGAGAAAATCCTATTCTAACAACTGGCCTATTTAAATTAATTTACAGTGTGCTTAAATCATATATCCTATTCAAATTACAAGCAAATAAATATGTAATGCTAACCATATCTCTGAGAGATGGGTTCATGTAGCTCCTACCCACTCAGAGGAGGTAGCTGTGGGCTTACTGAAAAGCTAACTTACCTTAAATTATGCAGATGTCTGCTTGGACACATTGATCTCACAGGATGGAATAAAATAAAAGATATCAGTTCATTGTAACCTGGTTTTAATGGGGCTCAATCGAACTGAAAGGGAAGAACGTGAATCACAAGAGACACAACTATTATACCAGAATCTATACCCTGAAACTTGAGTGTTAATAAAAAGGGGTTTTGCCATTTCTCTAAATTGGTGATGGATATTTTTTTTTTAATTTTTTTTTTCAACGTTTATTTATTTTTGGGACAGAGAGAGACAGAGCATGAACGGGCGAGGGGCAGAGAGAGAGGGAGACACAGAATTGGAAACAGGCTCCAGGCTCTGAGCCATCAGCCCAGAGCCCGATGCGGGGCTCGAACTCACGGACCGCGAGATCGTGACCTGGCTGAAGTCGGACGCTTAACCGACTGCGCCACCCAGGCGCCCCGGTGATGGATATTATTTTTAGAGACTAAATTTTTACTGTTCTCACTAGGTAATCTTAGTTTAAGAAACTCTTCAGTTGACATGCACATGTATGAACTGTGTGTAGAGATAGAATTCCACCCTACTATTCCTACACCCAGTGCCCCGGTGAGAATATTTAATCCTGAATATTTGGCACTAACTTGGTAGGCTAAATACATTGTTGTCAATACAGTAGTTGTATGTTAGATTGTAAACTCCCTCCAGACAAAATATAATTAATGTGCAGTCTAGAGGTGTATATTGTTTTGGTGACAATGATGGTTGGGTGTCTTCAACATTTTACCGGCTACTCCTATCAAACGCATTAAAAGAGGGGCGCCTGGGTGGCTCCGTCGGCTGAGCGTCTGACTTCATCTCAGGTCATGATCTCACAGCTTGTGAGTTCGAGCCCCGCGTCGGGCTCTGTGCTGACCGCTCAGAGCCTGGAGCCTGCTTCGGATTCTGTGTCTTCCCCTCTCTCTGCCCCTAACCCGCTCGCATTCGGTCTCTGTCTCTCTCAAAAATAAACATTAAAAAAAAAATTTTTTTTTAATGCGTTAAAAGAGTTGTCATAATATGGCTCTAAGTTTCTAGGGGACAGAACTTTTAAAAAATTTTTTTGACAATGTTAGTAGAAAAATCATCAAAGCCAGAAAGTAGAATGAGCCCTGGAGTCAGCAATAAAGACAGGAAAATATTTCATGGGGATGATACAAAGTGATTCCTATAGGCCCATTAATGCAAAAGGCCCAAGATTGGGATGAAGAAAGCATGAGTGGAGTCTTGTGAGGAAGCGATAGGATGGGAAATAAAAATCCTCTCGGTGTCTGAACTGAGGTAAGTCTAGGTTAAGAATGAGCATAAGGTGGTGTTTTTCTTCAGGGTGCTCTGGAATAAGGGAAGAAATATTGGTGTGCGGGTGCAGGAGGAAGAAGCTACTGACTCCCTCGCATCCAAAACTGGACCAGTAGGTCCCCATCAACGGCACGGGACCTATGAGCGTAGATGTTACTGCTACCGTCTACTGATGTCACAGCTCGTGATGCCTGTGACCATGTGCCGTCTAAATACGTATGGGCTGCCCTCTGGTATATTCAGATCTGGCCACTCAAGGCACACTGGTGGTATGGCAGACAGAAGAGGTCAATCAACCTCTGCAAGTGGAGATCTAGGTTTTCATCCCCAGTGTTTTGACTCTGAGTGACATGAAGAAAGTGAGTAGTAGGTCCTCCTGGCGGGTTTGGCTGAATAGGAAGAACAAGTCAAACCAAATAAATAATGACCTCCCTTTCAGCAAGTTGAGGTATTCACTTCAAAGACACCAAAGCATCCTTCCCTGAATCCCTCCCATTCCTGCTCCAACCACAGTGGTTGCCTGTTTACAGAAATAACCCTGAAGGGAGGGGCTGGGAAATGAACATGACGGCTGCCACTGGGGGCCGAGCTTGCTCGTTCCCCACAGTTGGGAAAGTCTTGGTTTCTCAAGAGTTCCGACAAATCTTGCGGCCAATGTTCCCGCTCCCAGGGTTCTCTTCAAGATCTGCTACTCCGTCCCTCAGTAATGGAGAGTCCTTTATATCCTTCCTGGGTTCTGACCTTCAAGTCTTAGTATTGTGTCCCAGTGACCACATTTTAGGGATTAAGCATTCTGAAATGTAATTGTAAATCCTATTGCCAGGCACTCAAGAAGCCAGTCAGGTTAGTCTAACCTTTAAGAAATACACTCACCACTATCTAGAAAACAAGCAAGATATGAATACTCCAACGGCTAAATTTTGTCAGCTGGCTTTTTTTTTTTAATGTTTATTTTTGAAAGAGAGCAAAAGGGAGCAAGTGGGGGAGGTGCGGGGGGGGTGGAGACAGAACCCAAAAAGCAAGCTTCTTGCTGTCACTGCAGACTCCGACGTGGGGCTCGAACTTCCGAGCCGTGAGATCATGACCTGAGTCAAAGACAGATGCTCAACCAACTGAGCCACCCAGGCGCTCCTGGAGCTTTTTTTTTTTAATGGAAAAATTTTGTCTAGAACACCCTATATACGTATTTGACACTTTAGAATATTTCTAAAAAAAGAATAGCATTAATGCGAGGATGGCTATAAAAAAATTTTACAACCCTTTATTTCCCAGATTAAAAAAAAACAAACAAACCAGACACAGAGACTAAGTGACTCGCTCAGGGTAATTATACTCCAAAATTCCTTTTAGGTTCTTATTTAATCAAATAAATTTAATAAAAATTGAAAACTCCAAGCCCGATACACATTTTATCAATAAGCCTGTGGCTCTGACTTTTGTCACAGTGTGAAAACCACACTGTGCCTGGGGGATCCTTTCTGCTCAGGACGGTGTTTCCTCTCTTTCGTTCAGGAAACGGTCGGCGGAGTGAGCCGACCCTGCCCGCAGATGGTCACGGGGTAGGATTTTCCTGCTGCACAAAGAGAACTTGTAGACCCAAGAGAAGGATTCCTTCTAGATCAAGCCTTCCTGGAAAATTCCACTTTAATCCGTGAATCAGAGAAACACTGGAGACAGGCCCAGTCTTAACGTATAGCAGTTCTTAACCACTGCTCAGTATGCCCACCTCGCATCTAGCAGGAGATGGCAGGGGAGTCCGCTAACAGACTCCGTCTTGCTTAAAACAGCTGCTGTCCCAGCCACTGGTTTCCTGGCTCTCCCGGGACTTGGAAAGGGCTTCAGGGAGGAAAAGGAAGGCCCCAGTGCCAAGCGTGGCATTTTCTAGGGACACTGAGCACATGGAGAAAGCAAGAGAGCCACAGTGGCCGCCCCTGTCCCCCTCCAACCCCACCCTCACCCCTACCTCTCCCACCCCCTCAAAGCTTCGCAGGAATTCTTTGGCTTCCTAATTTAACATCCTCCAGGGCGTCTGGCTGGCTCAGTCGGTGGAGCCTGTGACTCTTGATTTCAGGGGTTTAAGTTAGAGCCCCATGTTGGGTACAGAGATGCCTTAAAAATAAAGAGACAATGGGGCGCCTGGGTGGCGCAGTCGGTTGAGCGTCCGACTTCAGCCAGGTCACGATCTCGCGGTCCGGGAGTTCGAGCCCCGCGTCGGGCTCTGGGCTGATGGCTGGGAGCCTGGAGCCTGTTTCCGATTCTGTGTCTCCCTCTCTCTCTGCCCCTCCCCCGTTCATGCTCTGTCTCTCTCTGTCCCAAAAATAAATAAACGTTGAAAAAAAAATTTTTTTTTAATAAAGAGACAAACCTTTAAGACAAAGAGATAAGATAACATCCAGAGAAATTCCCAGGGAGGCCACACCCCCAGTTATCTCTATTTTCTGTGCTTTCCCAACAATTACACAGAAGTTAAGAAAACCTTGAAATATTAATCACTGTTGTTTTCTTTCTTTCCAGCACTTCCTGACCTTTCCCCTAGTGGGCAGAAGTATCTACTTTGCAGAAGAACTAATGTTGTGACTGGAAGGCTGGAAGGAAAGGTTAGTTTTCAGAAGTTTTATTTCCACCTAACAGATCACAGATCTACCTATAACAATGGATATTTTGCTACTACACATACTGCTGCAATGAACTTGGACATACATTCCTTGCTCACTAGTCTATTCCTTGTGACAATTCCTATCAACAAACTTTGCTAGATCAGATCATAGACATTTTTTTCAAGGCCTCTGATACATATGCCAAAATCGCGTCTCCCCCCCAGAAAAC
>NW_024412413.1:49929810-49936993 GCF_014898765.1 Herpailurus yagouaroundi
TGAAGGGGAAAGACCCAGCCTCGTAGGTCAGTGGACGTGGGGCTGGAGTGGAGGAATTTACCCCGTAACACAACAAGCTGTAGGGTTTCTGGATGGGCAGAGTATTTTTAAACAGCTCACCACCACAACAAAAGTTGCCAATGCCGGCCTTTCTAAATCCCAAAGAATTCTGGGAAGGTGCTGGCTAAGGTGGATTGTGACCCTGCAGCGGTGGTGGTATTTACCACTGGCCACCATTAATTGGTCTGTGCCAAGCCGGCAGTGTGTACTTCCAAAACATTGTTTTATTTCGTTCTCACGACAACCCAACTATCTTATGGATGGAGGAACAAAGACTCCAGTGCTTCTGACCTTGACCACCGGACAATGCTCCCTCCTAACGAGAATAAAGATACTACTTTCCCCAAATACTCTACTCCCTAAAATATATTTTTATGAAAGATTCTACTTTAAATAAATACAGGAAGCTGTACTTTTCATTAGGACTTGAAAGGTTCCCCCCTGAGTAAAATAAAATCTGGCCTACCAGGTGGTTTAAGACTCAGCTTCTAAGTGGGCGAATACGTCCATTTAGTACAAATGTGTACGAGGAAGGGTCTCCTTGGTCACTCACATGAAGGCATGAGAATCAAAACTGATTCTTTAAGGGACTAGTGAAAGCAGCCATGAACCTTGACCTCCCCTTCAGGGCATGGAGGTCCTAGCAGCTTGTCCCGTACAGCAAACTGGTCCTGTCACCTCTCCCTGGACCCCCACTTGAGAAGTCCTGACAGGTAGTAAGCTTTTGGAGAGTTTGGCTAATGGCAAGAAAGTGGCAAAGCAGACATGTTCCTCCTTAGTGTTCGTGCCCCGTCCTTTCCAGGGAAATTTGCTGGGGAAGCCCCCTTCCATATCAGAAGTAAAGAGGACAGTTCTCCATGTGACCCCTCCCCTCTCAACACAGAGTAGTGCAACAGAATGAGTGGGTAAACACTGACCAGGTCATAAGGCTAATTTTAGGAGGTTTTAGGTTATTTGCCAATTAGGTCCTTTGATTCATTTGCCCCCGTGTGCGTAAAGCAACATATTTCTGCATCATTTAAGAGAAAAGAGAATTAGTATGAGCTACCAACAGCTGGCTGACAACCTTGAGCCCTGGGTGTGTTGGCACTGATCCAGATTTCACATGAGGAGTTCATTTTTGGTCAGTCAAAAAAGGGAAGGGGTTGGCCCAGATCCTGTTTCACACGTTCAGGAGCAAGGATTCGCCGTTCCCTTCAGAAATTGCTGGAGGGTGGCTCTGCAGGTGCACTTGTCTCTCCACCTGATACAAAAAGGACCGTTCAGCTGTCTGGGTTCTTCCTCCGACAAGTCTGTGCTTCAGTGCAGCAATTACACCAAGCAAAGGTTAATTCCCCTTTTTCTTCAAATCCCCTTTTATAAAGATGTATTATGTCTGCAGATTCCAGATTTTTTCTTAAGCTTCTTTTTCTTCCTCATGAATCCTACTCACCCTCACTTCGAGGTTAGTTTTTAGACTGAGGCTGAGTTTACTAGCACCATAAAGACCTTCGTATTTGTTGGAGAATGAAATCCTCTTAGTTTCCTAATCTGTGAGTCACCATTTCAGAATAATAAAAATTTCATGTTTCAAAATGGTCCTAGCCTTTCTTATTTTCAATGTAACAAGTCATCAATGCAAAAGAAAATTAATTGGGATTAAAAAAAATCCTCCCAAATCCCACCACTAGAGAAGACTAACCACCATTAACATTTTAATGTCTATGATTTTCATTATTTTTTCCCCACAAATTACAAGCTATTTAATAATTTGATTTTTTTTTTTACATTTTGGATGTTAGATGAAAATAGAATAGATAAATGTCACTGTTTGTAAGAGGGGCAGAATACTGCAAAATATTAACATGCTTTAATCTACCTATAACAATGGATATTTTGCTACTACACATACTGCTGCAATGAACTTGGACACACATTCCTTGCTCACTAGTCTATTCCTTGTGACAATTCCTATAAACAAACTTTGCTAGGTCAGATCATATACATTTTTTTCAAGGCCTCTGATACATATGCCAAATCGTGTCTCCCCCCTCAGAAAACTTGGCCTCATTTTCAACCTCACTGACTTCCTTAGAGTGCATTAAAAAAATTTTTTTCAACGTTTATTTATTTTTGAGACAGAGACAGAACATGAACGGGGGAGGGTCAGAGAGAGAGGGAGACACAGAATCTGAAACAGGCTCCAGGCTTTGAGTTGTCCGCACAGAGCCCGATGCAGGGCTCGAACTCAGGTGCCCCTAGGGTGCATTTTTAAAATCCAACTCTCACAAATACTAAGTAAAATAGGTCTTTTTAAAATTTTTGCTCATTTGAGAGAGGAAAAAAATGGTACCTCCATGCTTTTTTTAAAAAAAAATTAATTCTAGTATAATTAATATACAGTGTTACGTTAGTTTCAGGTGAACAATACAGCAATTGAACACTTGTATACGTTACTCAGTACTCATCATGCCAACTGTGCTTTTAATCCCCTCCACCTCTTTTACCCATTCGCCCACCTGCCTCCCCTCTGGTGGCCATCAGTTTCTTCTCCATAGTTAAGAGTGTTTTTTGGTTTGTGTCTTTTTTGTTTGTTTTGTATCTTAAATTCCATGAGTGAAATCATGCGTTATTTGTCTTTCTCTGACTTATTTCACTTGGCGTTATACTCTCTAGGTCCACCTATGTTGTTGCATATGGCGAGATTTCATTTTTTATGACTGAGTAACATTCTATTATATATATACCACATCTTATTTGTCAGTTCTATGGATGGATGGACACTCAGTCTCCTTCCATAATTTGGCTGTTGTAAACAATGCTGCAATAAACATAAGAGTGCATGTATCTTCTCGAACTAGTGTTTTTGTATTCTTTGGGTAAAGAGTAGTGGCATTACTGGATCATATGGTCATTCTATTTTTAATTTTGGGGGGAAGCTTCATACGGTTTTCCAATGTGGCTGCACCACTTTGCATTCCTGCCAACAACGCAAGAGGGTTCCTCTTTCTATATATCCATACCAATATCTGTTGTTTCTTGTGTTGCTGATTTTAACCACTCTGACTGCTATGAGGTGATATCTCACTGTGGTTTTGATCCGCATCTCCCTGATTAGTGATACCGTGCATCTTTTCATGTGTCTGTTGGCCATCTGTATGTCTTCTTTGGAGAAATGTCTGTTCACGTCTTCTGCCCATTTTTAAATTGTGTGTGTGTGAAGTTGTATAAATTCTTTATATATTTTTGATACTAACCCTTTATCTGATATGTCATTTACAGATACCTTCTTCCATTCAGCAGGGTGTCTTTTAGTTTTGTTTATTAGTTCCTTTTCAGTGCAGAAACTTTTTATCTTGATGCAGTCCCAATAGTTTATTTTTGCTTTTGTTTGCATTGCCTCAGGAGACATATGCAGGAAAATGTTGCTATGGCCAGTGTCAAAGAGGTTACTGTCTGTGCTTTCTTCTAGGGTTTTTATCAGGATTTTTCACGTCTCACAATTAGGTGTTTAATCCATTGCAAGTTTATGTTTGTGTATGGTGTAAGTGGTCCAGTTTCATTTTTTTGCATGTAGCTATCCAGTTTTCCCAGCTCCATTTGGGAAAGAGATGGTCTTTTTCCCACTTCTCATTCATGTCTCCTTTATCAAAGATCATTGACCATAATATCATGGTTTTATTTCCAGATTCTCTATTCTGCTCCATTGATCTATGGGTCTATTTTTAGCTAGTATCATAGTATTTTTGATTACTACAGTTCTGTAGTATATCTTGAGATCGGGGATTGTGATACCTCCAGTTTTGTTCCTTTTTTCCAAGATTGCTTTGGCTATTTGGGGTCTTTTGTGGTTCCACACGAATTTTAGGATTATTTGTTCTAATTTTGTGAAAAATGCTGTTGGTGTGTTGATAGGGACTGTATTAAGTCTGTACATTGCTTTGGGTTGTGTGGACATTTTAACAATATTTGTTCTCCCAGTCCACGAGCATGGACTTTCTTTCCACTTGTTTTGGTCATCTTCAGTTTCTGTCATCAATGTTTTTATAGTTCTCAGAGTACAGGTCTTTCCCTTCCTTGGTTAAGTTTATTCCTAGATACTGTTTTTGGTGCCATCGTAAATGGGACTTTTTTCTTAAATTCTCTTTCTGCTATTTCATCATTAGTGTATATAAATGCAATGGATTTCTATATATTGATTTTGTATCTTGCAACTTTATTGAATTCATTTATCAGTTTTGGAAGGGTTTTTTTTGGTGGAGTCATTAGGGTTTTCTATGTATAGTACCATATCATCTGCAAATAGTAAAGGCTTTACTTCTTCCTTACCAACTTGGATGCCTTTTTTGCTTTTTCTTGTCTGAGTGCTGTGCCTAGGACTTCCAGTACTATATTGAATAAAAGTGGTCAGAGTAGACACCCTTATCTTGTTCCTGATCAGTTTTTCGCCATTGAGTATGTTAGCTATGAGTTTTTTATATGTGGCCTTTATCATGTTGAGGTGTATTATTCCCTCTCAACCTAAGTCACTGTGTCCTTGTTGATTTTCTGTTTGAATGAGCCATCCATTGATGTAAGTAGAGTGTTAAAGTCCCCTATTATTTTATTACTATCGATAATATTCTGTTTGTTTGTTATTAGCTGCTTTATTTATTTGGGTTCCTCCATCTTGGGTGCATAAATGTTGATAATCGTTTATATCTTCCTATTGGATCGTTCCATTTATTATTACGTACTGTCTTTCTAAAGAAAGACGAAAGACTCTTGTTACAGTCTGTTTTAAAGTCTATTTTATCTGATGTAAGTATTGCTACTCTGGCTTTTGCACTTCCATTTGCATGGTAAATGCTTTTCTGTCTGTTCCCTTTTCATCTGCATGTGTCTTTAGGTCTGAAATGAGCCTCTTGTAGGCAGCATGTAGATGGGTCTTGCTTTTTTATACATCCTATCACCCTATGTCTTTCGATTGAAGCACTTAGTCCCTTTACATTCACAGTAATTATTGATAGCTACATACTTATTGCCATTTTGTTACTCGTTGTTTTTGTAGTTCTTCTCTGTTTCTTTCTTCTCTCGCTCTCTTCTCTCATGGTTTCTTGGCTTTCTTTAGTGATATACTTGGATTTCTAAATGATAGCCTCGACAGATAGAGTATTCTTGGTTGCAGATTTTTTTTTTCTCTCAGCACTTTGAATATATCATGCCACTCCCTTCTGATCTGCAAAGTTTCTACTGAAAAACCAGATGATCGCCTTGGAGAATTCCCTTTCCACGTAACTGTTTTCTTTTGCTGCTTTTAAAATTCTCTTTTTATCGCTACCTTTTGTCATTTAATTATTTTTTTTAACGTTTATTTATTTTTGAGACAGAGAGAGACAGAGCATGAACGGGGGAGGGGCAGAAAGAGAGGGAGACACAGAATCGGAAGCAGGCTCCAGGCTCTGAGCCATCAGCCCCAGAGCACGACGCGGGGCTCCAACTCACGGATCGCCAGATCGTGACCTGAGCTGAAGTCGGATGCTTAACCGACTGAGCCACCCAGGCGCCCCGCCTGGCACTTCAGGAGCATTTCCTGTGTGTGTTGTGTGCACCCTACTAGTGTGGCTGAGCCACGTTTTCCTTCAGCCCAGTCATCTACAAAGGCTCTCTTTGCCTGTTGGCAGGGTTTGGTCCCTGTGCTGTCAGTAGGCCAGTCCGAGGCCGCCCCCTTGGGCTTGAGTTGAGTCAGAAAAGGCATTTGCCAGAGCTAGATGCTTTCCCTGGGTTATCCCCCCGAGAAGCTTTTATTGGTGGCCATGACCTGGAGTCAGACCACATGTCTTCTCCCAGTCCAATGCTGGAGCTACAGTTGGATTGGTGTGTGTGGCTATCTTCCCCTCTCCATTTCGGAGTGGCGCTGACCCTTGTCGAGGCTGCTTGCACACTGCCAGTCTTATGGCACCACGTCGGATAGACTCCTGCCAGTGGCAGGTCCATAGAAAAAAGGCAGGGTCAGAGCTGTGATGCCAGCAAGGTTCATGCTGGTCTGCTATGGAGGGGGTTCTGCAGTCACCCAGGAAGACTCCTGCTGAGGCCAGGAGGGAGGAGGCCAGTCTGCAGGAGAACACAGGGGCAGAACACATCGTTAGCAAACTAGGTGGAGAGTTTTTGTGCTAAGCTGGTTCCCATGGGTGTCTGTGTATCTAGGCTTGGGGGTAAGGGAGGGAAATGGCACTTGCCAGCTCCTCTGTTCTTAGGTCTCCCAAGGATCCCTGCCTCTCTAACACAAACTCTTAGATCGATAAGTAAATCTCCCTCCTGTATACCCCAGGTATTTTTCAGATTGCTTCTTCTAAGCTATATCTCTCTTGGACCGTTTGTTTTGCTCCTTAAGGACAGGGACTCAGTTGCCTCTCACCATCCCTGGTCTCACAGAGATAAGCCCGCTGATTTTTAAACTTCCCCGTGGTAAGCCCCACTGGATTATAAGAACTCAAGAAGTTAAGCCTCTCTGTTTTCAAAACCAACTGTTAGTGGTTCATTGTCCCTATGCAGGTTCCCCATGCCTGGGGTGCCTGGGGTGGGGTATGCTCCTCCCCCTTCTCTTGGCACGTGACATCCCTCCCTCCAGCAGACAGTCCCATGGGTCCCTTTAGTTCCCAACTGTATCTCCATTCTTTGTGGCCTCTTCTCTACATTTTGCTCTGGAGAGTCTGTTCCGCCAGTGTTTGGGTTGTTTTCTGGGTCAACACCTCTATTTCTGATGTAGGTGTTATGTAGGCGTAACCATGGGACAAGGTGAGCTTAGGGTCCTCCTACACTGTCATCATCCCTGAGAAGTTTGTGGGGTTTATTATTATTATTAACAAGGTTTTCATATGCTAATAACTGTTTGCACTTTTTTTTTCTTTTTTGCATTGTCTATTCTCTTGTGCTCATTTTTCTTTTGGGATATTTATATTTTCCTTCCTGATTGTAGGAACTCATTACACACAAAGATGACATTTTCTAGACTGTATTTCAGGGAATTTATTGCACTTTGAGATGTTAATAGGTGTGTTGAGGGGAGGAAAAGACTTCCAGGGTCAGATTTAACACATCATTTCCTAAGCTTAATTGACCATCAAACATTTTCTTCTCCTCCTCCCCCTCCCCCCCCTCCCCC